>NC_065517.1:22545555-22642925 GCF_006386435.1 Epinephelus moara | reverse complement strand
ATAAGTGGTTCAAACATAATTATAAATACCCACAAACAAAGTTTGGTGAAAGGCAATTTCGCTATAGTATGAAGTGGGAAGAGAAACATGATAAAATGGGATTAATCTAATATGATGTGTGTAGTTCTTTATAGATGTAGCCTCTTAATTTGGCTGTCAAAGTAAACCAGATTGAAGGCTTTTGATATATAATTGACAAAAATTTCTGACCCCCCCACGTGCACCACGACTAAATGACCTCGGTATTTCAAAAATCCTACGTACGGCCCAGCGTGAAGCGACGTTTCTGATGAAGGTGGCAACTGATTAACATGTATCAGATCAGTCTGATCAGCTACAGCGCTGCGCTGTCCAATCAGTAACTTATATCCAATCAGGGGTGTGTGTCAGTCGGTAAACGACCTCTACAAAGGCTGAGCTCGTGTATCCTTGCTTTCTTCTCCATTGAAAGGCTCCTCTCTCCGCAACTCCTCCAAGTACATTTAATGTATTGGGGCATCCTACAAGATGGCGAGTCTTGATCGATTTCTGAGTTAAGTGATCGAGGATAGAGGACAGAGGAGTTGAGGAGAGATAATGGGATGAACCCAGAGTGTTTCAGACAGAGGGTGAATAAAGGTGTTCCAGCACAGACAGTTTAAGGAAAATAAAAAAAAATTTTAACATTAAAGCATTAAGTTAAAATGTGATGTGACAATAAAGTATACAAATCAATATTAAGTAATTTAAGAAAAGAAAACATAAAGGCAACGCAACACACCTGCGTCAATGCACAGATATCAATATATTTGCATTATCAGGTGAACTGAAGAAAGAACCTTAAGGCAAGACACAAGATCTTTTTGGTTTTTTTACCGTTTTTCTGGCCTCTTTGTAAAATAACACCCACATAATATCGAGTGTTATAAAAGGCAGCCAGGATCACAGTCATCAGCCCCCCACCTGTGTGACCAGCAGCACACTCCTGCTAACCCCCCATTTACTCCTCCTCCTGCTAACAAGAGGTGCTGAGGCCTTAACAAGCCTTTAAATAGCCTGCTATTTGAGATGCTGCCTCCCAGTCAGTCCTGCTGGTTAACTGATGATTGGCCTACTTTCCTCCACACAGACACAAACACACGTGTTAGCTCTGAGGACACACTTAGAGCCAGGATCATATTTATTATGTGTACCCACACCTTTAAACCATCACTGGTGTTGTAAGCAAAAGGCTTTAATGTGACATTATTTAATTTAGTAAGTGGAAAAAAGGCTTTATTTATTTAACTGTGAATGAATGTAGCCCCACTGTCAACATGCAAGACTGAAAGCTGCCGTCCGTCTCAAATTGACAGATCGTTTAACCTTTAGTGGAGGTTTACATGAGATAACGACTCAATCAATGTTATTGACTGAGTATGAAAGGTCACTCTTCACCTTGGGAAAAAGCCTCCATCTCCTCTGTAAGTCTATAAGTCTGTGTTCATCTATTTATTCATACTTTAAATTCATCATGTCTTACAGATCCAGTCAATCATCTTTCCATCAAAGCTGCACGACTGTTTATTTACACAATACAGTGTGCTGGTTAATCAATACAGAAAATGAGTCCCATTTTGTCCTCTACGGTCCCTCTCATTGTGAACCACACAGTGCTTTGTTTACCAAGATAAAATGAGAGATATGAGATGGGCTAAAAAAAGGCATGACACCTACATAAAAATGAACTGTGTCTCAAAACAGAGAGGCTGTCTTACTCATGTAACCATCTGACTTTTATTTTCCTAAAATAGCTGTCACAAAATAACAGTAACATTAAACATGTGTGAAATAGGAGACAGTTTGAATGCCAGTGTCAGTTTGATGCAGAATGCTGACGGCAGATGACGCTGATATTTTGTTGGTATTGAACTGTGTGTTAAAGCAACCGAGATCCAACGTCCTCCAAACATTTCGTCCCAGTGATATCTTGACATAGAATAACAACACTGAATCAACCCAACATCTGCAAAACATCATAATGTTAACGTCCACAGAATGTGAAATTCTAACATGGTTAGACATTTAGAATAGTGGTTCCCAACTGGTCCAGCCACAGAGTCCAGATTTCTCCTTAGTCATTAGTTCAAGGTCCACACAGTTTAATATATTCAGCGTCATACTTGGGTTTGGCCATGTTGTTCAGCTAGTTTACTGTCTAGTCTACTACTCTAGTCTACTAGTCTACTGTTTAGTCTCTCACTTTACAGCAGGAAACGGGACTTCAAAATAAAAGCTCAGTGCCAGAAATTCCCTGTCTTTAAAACTAAAGTGTGTTTTTTTACAAACTTGACACTTTTGCAAGTCACCTGCAGTCCATTCAAAGTAGACTGGCAACCCACAGTTGGGAACCACCAATCTAGGAGAGATGCCCGCCAAGCTGCAAACCATGGTTGGAGACCAACAAACAATAAAACCGACTGTTTTTAGCGAGTCATTGCTCTTGTTTTCCAGCCGGGATAGTGCCACAAAAAAAGGGTTATTCTTTACTGAGACATGGCTACTTTTCCAGCAGGGATTGTGCCCTTAAACCTGAGCATTTTAAGCCAAAACATGAACTTTTCCAAACCATAACTAGTTTCTTTTTATGCCTAAACCACACGTTACCCAAAGCATTGTTGAAATACAAAGTTTCAACACAATTGCTACATATTAACATGTAAATCGAACACATCTGTGGTTTGCAGAAATGTACAATGCCAACACTTTCTCTGGTGATTGGGTCATCTAAATCACTGGTTCCCAACTGGTCCAGCCATGGAGTCCAGATTTCTCTTTAGTCATTAGTTCAAGGTCCACACAGTTTAAAATATTTAGCGTTATACTTGTGTTTGGACATGTTGTTGATTTAGTTTGCTGTCTCTGTTAAGTAGCTGTCTGTTAGTCACTCTACAGCAGGAAACACCACTTCAAAATAAAAGCTCTGTGCAGGATGTTCACTGTACTGGGTCTGCTCTAGATTGGTTTTCCTCATATCTCACTGATAGGAGTTTTTCAGTCGCTGCTGGCCAATTTATGTTGGACGCAGCGCCGTTGTCATGCGGTGTCCCGCAGGGTTCTGTTCTGGGTCCCATGTTATTTTCCCTGTATATGCTGCCTCTTGGACAGATTATTAGTCAGTACAGCGGAATCTTTTATCATTTTTATGCTAATGATATTCAGCTATACTGCTCTTTTAAAACTGGTGAGTCCAGCCAAAATTGTCTATTTTAAATGATTGTTTGGATGCTATTAAAAGCTGGATGTCTGACAACTACCTCCAGTTAAATTTTAAAAAGACAGAATCACTTATAATTGCCCCGGATCACTCCATTCCTGTCATTAAGCATTCTTTGGGGCCTTTAAGTGCTCATGCTCAGCGTACCGTCAGAAATATAGGTGTCATTCTTGACCAGTCCTTGTCCCTAGACAGTCATGTCAGTCAGCTTAATAGCTCTTGTTTTTTCCATTTGAGGAATATTGCTAAATTAAGATCTGTGGTGACCAGAGTTGAGATGGAAATGATTATTCATGCTTTTATTTCCTCTCGTTTAGATTATTGTAATGCTCTTTTTACCTGTTTAAACCAAACCACTTTGAACCGGCTCCAAATTGTCCAAAATGCAGTTGCTCGGCTTTTAATCAGTAGTAACAAGAGATCACATATCACGCCAATTTTATCTTCTCTGCACTGGCTACCGATCAAATTCCGCATTAATTTTAATTTAATTTTTTATTTTAATTTTAATTTTTAGAGCTTTACATGGTCAGATGCCACAGTACATTGCCGACCTCCTTCTCCCGTACTCGCCCAATCTGACTCTTAGGTCCTCTGACCAGATTTTACTCACCATCCCTAGGACCCATTTTAAAACCCGAGGCGACCGTGCTTTTCAAGCTGTTGCTCCCAAACTCTGGAACGCTCTCCCCTTCTCTCTGAGATCCACAGATTCCTGTACTATTTTTATGAAGCGACTTAAAACATTTTTATTCAGACAGGCCTTTGGCTGACTGATTAAATGTTTTTAACTCCTTTTATTGCTTCTTATGGGTTTGTTTTATTTTATTTTATTTTATTTTATTTTTTTAATTGAATTTTCATTGTATTATTGTCTGTGTTTTTGCTTTTATTGTGAAGCACTTTGTGATTTTATCTGTGAAAGGTGCTATATAAATAAACTTTACTTACTTACTTACTTACTTACTTACTTACTTACTTACTTACTTAAAAATAGTGTGTTTTTCATAAATTTGACATGCATGTTAGTGAGTCACTTGCAGTGCATTCACTTTGGGACCTTGACCCACCAGTTGGGAACCACTGATTTAGAATGTCATCAACCTGATATTCACTCCAACCAAACCTGAGAGGGATAGTTCTGTTTTTTGGAAGTGGGGTTGTATGAGATACTTATCAATAGTCAGTGTATTACATACAGTAGATGGGGGTCAACATGCTCCCTGTTTGGAGAATCAGACAGGACTAGCACCCCAGAAGCTCAGCAATGCTGTGGATGAGGGTTTTCAGCAAAAAGTATTGTAGCCACTTAAAAAAAAGCCCTATGTAAAAATAATCAATATCAGTCTCAGTGGACGCTACATTTATAATATTTTTCTCCGCTTTACATCACTGTCAGACAGCCCTTCCCTTTGGCACTACATTTTCTCAACCATAGAACTTCCATACTCCTACGCAAAAACGCCCAACTGTGCCTTGCACTGTTGCACGACAGGTCAGCTGTTCACTCTAACCATTGTCTACTGTATGTAATACACTGACTATAGATAAGTGAGCCTATCTCATACAGCCTCCCTTTATAAAACCCAAATTATCGTTTGAACATCTGTCCAACGTAAGAGTTCAGTGTCCTTTTGATATTATAATTTTATGTGTACTTTGTGGAAGTTCCAGACACAGAATAAGAAGAAGAGGCTGACATTTGGGAAAACCCAGATGTGCCTCGTTTCTCGGAAAGCACCAGTTAATTACAACTGAGTACTCCTGCTCTGCGTGTGCAGCTAATTGAAGTCACACAAATATGATGCAATGGGTCCCTGTGTGTGTGTGTGTGTGTGTGTGTGTGTGTGTGTGTGTGTGTGTGTGTGACTTCCACTCAGCATTTAGCACCTCACTGCTCACTCACATTAACACCAGCCAGCAGTCAAACTGCTTCCCAAAAAACTGTCGATCTCTAACGAGACACCTGAGACCTCGGCAGCTTTCTGAGAACAGATGCTCAAACCAGCTCAGGACGTCTGTGTGGTCATGTGAGGGACCACGGGCAAGTTGTCAGCTGACTTTAATGGATTTTAGAGAGCATCTTGGTCTTGAGCCGAGGGTTGATTGATTAGGGTTTTGGTGGTGTCTACAGCCGTCCTGAGACAACCGCCCCCCCTTGTGAAAATAATCAATAATAATTGGAGGCCTCTGTGTGATGTTTTTAAGAAGGTTTAGCCATACATGTTCAGTGTACTCCTTCAAATTAAAGCTGTATATTTGTCTTTTAAGGGAAAGGACAACAGGTCTGTTTAAAGAACGATGAATCTTCTAACATACAGATACATAACACTGAAACAGGATTGTTGAAGAGCTCAAAATGTGAACTGCAGTGGGCCTATTAGTCTTTGCACATCAGATAATTAGTAATATTAACTGTAAAATAAGAAACCAAAGTATATTACTATGCGATTCCTTAACTATCATATTGACATAGATTTAAACTACTGTAGCCTATATCCTCCTGAAACCCTGTGTCCTCATATGAAGACATCACATTTTGGGTTTACTTGACCTTATATTTCATTTTTCTTAACTTAGACCTGTTGTCCTCATTTGTGGACACTTTTTATGCCATCTAGTGGTAGTTAGAGCACAATACACTAATCCATGTAAAAACAAGATGGCAGCCATCTCTGCCAAGTCAGTCTGCAGCCGATCCCGACACAAAAGTGGACAAGGTCCAAAACCTGATCACATTATATGGTTGGAACTTATTCACATATGATAAATAATGTTTGTAGTCTGATATGGCAACAAAGTTGACCAATTTTAGAAGACATTGGAACTTCCGTATCTTCCCGTTTGAGGACACTGGGACTTTATTATTGTTGACAATGTTTAGTTTTTTATTCTTAGCAGGTCCTACTGATCCCACATAGCTAGGAGATTTTAAAAATGCATACTAAACAAAAGTTCAGGTCTCGGGAGGATATACTTCAACAGCATCTGGGGCGCCACTTGATTTGGGTCCATTAAATGATTACTTTCTCAGCCATAATTATAAATTAAAGAAACACTTCACCCTAAAATGATGATTTGTATATCAATTATTCATCGCATGTTACATTAAATTTGTGAAGAAAACACAGGCAAACAGTTTTGCTAAAACCTTACCATTTAAAACACCTCTTAGACACACCTCTGTTAGAGCTCTGCTATCAGTTTGGAATACAAATGCACCTTCTTGCCCAGGTGCTTTTCTCTACTGTTTATGTGGAAGTGTTTTTAGTTGGTAAGGTTTTAGCTAAAAGACAACGTATTCTGGAAGTACTGAGCATGTGACTGGATAAATGAGACTTAAATTATACTGCAGGAGTTGTGTGAGTGTTTGTAAACTGATGTTTTGATACAGTTTTGCTGTTGTTAAACATGGCCCCCTATGACTTCAATTCATCAAGAATTTTCTCTGTTTTTGGATTCCTCGTCTATCGTGGAGGCAAGTGAAGAAAACAAGTTATATTCACCAATTCAATGCAGCACAGGGTGAGAAATTAATATACAAATGATCATTTGGGGGGTGAAGTATTCCTTCAAGCACACCTTTGACTTCAGCTAAGGAGCAGATAAAGGTTTAGTGGTGATGTGGGTGTGATATTTCTTTCATCAAATGGTTATTTTTTTGTCCATAACTCTAAAATTAAAAGAGATTATTGTTCCTCAGAGTGGAGTTTCATGGTCAAAAAATCAAAGTAATATCCTTTAATGCTCATGCTCAGTGTCTGTGTCTCCTTACTTGAGTATGACCAGGCCGCAGCAGGGAGGTGGCAACTTGGAGCAAAGCTCCTCCAGACCGAGCCTCTCCCCGGTGCTGATGTTGTAGGAGGACCGAGGTGTGTTGGCCAGCCAGCTGTAGTCCACTCCGGTCTTGAGGCGCCTGTATTCGTTCTCTCTCTCTCTCTGTAGCCTCTCCGCCTCCTTCAGCTGCCAACTGAACTCCAGCATCAGGGTGTCGGTGACCACGTCTGCCGGGTCCCGCTGGGGGCTCCTGTGAGGCGGCTCATTCCAGCTGAACCAGGAGGCCATGGCCCTGTCCTCCTTCACAGCCCCCTGATGACAGAGGCAATCAGAGGTAGTCATCATCACGCTGACATGATTGGACGTGACCTCAAAGTAAATGAGATCACAAACAAATCCTGCCAAGACAGAAGTGTGTGCTGAGCTGAATTAATTTCAAAGCTGTGTGTGACAGGAGAATAAAAGGAGAACGCATACAGGCCTACAGATTAGATCTGCTGCTTTTATTAAAAGTTAACGAGACATTTTGGAAAGGTTATACAGTAACTGAAATCTTTGTGCTTTGCAGAGCTTGAAATGTGAAACCAATAAAACAGTTGCAGCTGTTGCTGTTCGATATCGAACATTTAATTGATCGTCTAATTAAGTTGATTGTTTTGTTTTGTCACTTTTCAAAACTGTCTGAAAATGCAGCAGTCGTAGAGAACACATTAAATCCTTTTTATAGTTTTTATACTATTTTTACCACACAGAAAAGAGGTAGTTTGCATAATTTATATCTCCAGATCTGAATAATGTTTCCACATCTGGGCAAATTCCCAAAAGACAACGATCCCCGTCTCTCCCATCCACCGGCTCTTTGTTCAACAGGTGCATATCTGCTCCCACAGCTGCCGTATTCAATTCAACAGTCTTTTGTTTGCGTTGCTTTTGGTGATGAAAGTAAAACATAACAGAGAAGGCCACTAATGAAGGTTGGTCTTTAATTCAGAATAAAAAGCTTTAAGGACTCTATGGAGACATCAATGTTTCGTCGATCGACAGAAAATTAATTGGCTACAATTTCAATATTCAAATAATCGTTTGCCATTTTTAAAGTAAAGATGCTAAATGTTCTTCAGTTCCAGCCTCTTAAATGTGAGGATTTGCTGCTTTTCTTTGGTTTTTGTGATTGTAAACTGAATCAAACCTGAAATGATTAGTCTCCAAATCAGTTAACCAACTATTTTGCTAGATGATTGATCAATTTACTTTAATTTTTCAAGAAAAAAAACAAACAAAAAATGACAAACAGTGTCTGGTCCCAACCTCTTAAATGTGAGGACTTGCTGCTTTTCTTTGCCATATTAAATAGTAAAGTAAAAATCTTTGGGTTTTTGACTGTTGGTTGAACAAAACAAGACTTTTCAAGATGTTACCTTCAGCTTTTGCAGTTTTGTTTGTTTGTTTGATTGTTTGTTTAATCAACAATGAATATCACCAGTAGCTGCAGTCGTAAACTATTATTATTATTATATTATTATATTGTGGGGGTCTGAACTGGTCAGACAAAATAAGTTGAAGAATTGGACCCACTGAGCTTCAGGATATGGTGACAAGCCAACATGTTCTCATCCCGTCGTCAAATATCGCCGCTTTGTCAGTGGTCTTTCATGTCTACATACTACACGCTTTGTGTCTTAGTGTCTTTGTGTGGTTTAGAAGAAAAACCTCATGGTTTGGCTCTACATTCAAATGTGAAGCAAACACCAGACTCCCAGGTGAAAGTCCAGGGTCTGTTGGACCATTCCACCACCCCTCCTGCCAATCCAATGGGGACTTTCAAGCTCCTTATGTAACGTCGTTGCCATCAGTATTTAAATTGGACGCTGTCCAGTGGCTTATCATACTACTGAGAAAAGTAGCTTTTGGCGTCAGGTGTCTGAGGCTGGAATCACTGACAAAGCGTCAGTATTCGATGACTTCGGAATGAGAATGGGCTGGACAAACATTTTGCACCCTTCTGATATTTTAAATATCACATGACTGATCAATTAATTGAGAAAATAAAAAAATCCTTAATTGCAGCCCAAGGTGTAATAATGGGTGGATTATAAGACTGTAGGCATCTGGGCACAGATATGTTAAAGGCCTCTCCTACACAGGACCAAGACACACAGACTTTAAGATGTTTGCCTCCTTTTTCGTTGTTGTTTTGCATTTTTTGAAGTTGTTGTGCATCTTTTCGTTGTTTTGTGTTTCTTCCTGGTCAGTACGTGTTAATTTAAACAACATTTTGCAGAGCCCTGACACTTTGGATCGCTAGGCCTGTGCCCAGTAGGCAGTGGTGTAGTGGAAGGTATACGCAGGTATACAGAGTAAATCCACCTCTTCTTTCTAGCCGTTAACAGTATACCCAGCTATCAGTCAAAGAACCATTGGAATATAAAGGAGAGTGTACCCAATTCCTCCTCGGTAGTCTCCTTATCTACCTAGTAGTACACCCACCTCATCAACTACCACTACACCACTGCCAGTAGGCCTGTTCAGTAATCCATCCATGCCTGTGATCTCCTCAAAACTGCTTCAGAGGTAGTTTTATAAAGCATACACTGTGTATTTAACAGTTGTACACATATATTGTTGTACCTCATCCTGTCTTCATTTTAGGAGTCCATTTAGTTTTGTAAGTGTCCTCTTTTAATCTTGAGTTAATCTGTTCAGATGCTGAAGTTGTCGTCCAATCCTCAGGTGATGTAAATGCTTTATACGACTCTGCTTCCATGTAGCGGGGCTGTTTTTAGTGCTGTAGGTGACTGTACAGAGAAAAGCTCTGACATCAAAATGACAGAGTGAGACAGGACTCAGCATTACCTGTGGACCCTAATAGTGGACTGACTCACCTTTCAACATGGAATCAAACACATGCAGCCAATACAGCTACAGTATATTAGAACAGTGATTGCTCTGTAGCTTATTATATGTACTTCTACATTGTTTTAATGAAGATTATTTCACAGAAGAAATACACACGAGTAGGGTGTATTGATTAATCAGCCAATTCTTTGCTCTTTTAATCTCTATAAGACAACAGTAATGATAAAATAGGATGTGCAACATGATTCCATAGAGCCAAATGTGTTGTCTTCTAGTTGTCTTTTCCTCATGTTGTCTTGTTTTGTCTGCCCAAGGGTCCAAAAATATTCAGTTCCTTTTAAACAAGGCCAAAAAAGGATTCACATTTGAGAACCTGTAACAAACAGATTTGGGGCATTTTTGCTTGAAAAAATATTTAAATAAATAAATAAAATGTAAAAAAAATGTTTGTGTCTCTAAATAGGCATTTTTCTCTTTTATGTTTATCTGCTTTTGTTTCATTTACATTTGACCTGCCTCCCATGAATAATAAAAAACTAATTGCAAGAGAAATTGGCTGGCCTGAACTTTCTTCTTTCCAAGATTATTCCCTCTGCTCAGTATTACAACTAAGATTTTTCACACTTCGACGGCTGCCTACTTTTACAGATTTAAACACAGCTTCTGAACATGCTGAAGCATCACATCATTTGTTCCAATTTGTTTATTCAAAATGTTCCTACCTCTTCTTCTTCTTCTGTTCTTCTTCTTTTCAAGTTTTTCTGTCACTCCCCGAGAAACCAAATCACTGCAGAGCAGAATAATAAAAGTCCTCAGGCAACAGATGGGTGGACGGATACCGAGGAGACTGGCTGAATGAAAAGCGGAGAGAGACAGAGAGAAGAGAAATGGATTCTCTCGTCCTCTCACAGTCCCACAGCATTATCTCCACCTCTCTCCCTCTGTCTCCCGCCTCCCCCCCTCCTCCTCCTCCTCCTCCCATGAGCCTCTCCGGCCTGCCTTTACTTGTTGCAGGAGGTTGGGGGCACCATCTCCAACAGGAGCCATTGGATCACGGCCCCTGATGAAGTGCTTATGTAGCTTTTTACGATTCGCCGTTGCCATAGTGATGCTCCTAAGCCTATTTGTCCACAATAAGCTCCATCAGCTGAAAGGGAGCTGGAGAGCGATGAAGAGGCAGATAAAGAGGACACAGTGGGTTGAGCGGCGAGATGGAAAGAGGGAGATAAATCAAAGGATGTTGTTTTGAGGATAGGGTTAGTGCAGTGTGCGGCTTAGTTAAGCAGCGAGTGGTGCAACATCTGCAACAGGTCAGCCTGTGTAAATTAACTTCCCGTGGATAATGAGTCCCGCTGGCCCCAGAACAGGCGTGCATGAATTATAGGAGGAAAAGTGCTAATTGCAGGAGGAAATGTTTGTGTGTGTGTGTGTGTGATGCAGATGATAGAGAGGCAGGAAGGTAAAACTGAATGTGCAGTAGTTGTGTAGGTGGATATCAAGGTTTGTTGGCTTATTCCGTGTGTAGGTGTGAGCAGCTAACCTCAGACGGCTTGCTTCTGCACACATATTCACAGTAACCTTGAAAATCTCCATCACACCTCCGCCAACACAACACCACCACCAGCCTCCTCCTCCTCTTCCCGGTGTTACAGCTAAATAAAATGCTGGGTGAACTCTGAACTCTATTAAGTTGGTGCAGAAACACCAACGTCCCACGGTATAAACAGAAAAGCAGTGTGATTCCTGCAGAGCTTCAGCTGAGCTCTTGTGTTCCTGAATGAAAAACACACTATTTCAAGTATTTTAAATTCATGATGTTTAAACCATCAAACCATGATGCACGTAAAAGCAAAACAAGTAATTCAAATAGTATATAAGAGGTCTTTTTCATACATCTCAATGAATATTAATGCAACAACAGGTGCATCAAAACACACACCACAAGACTCATTAACAGTCTCTACCCCAAAGCCTTTACCATACTGAACTCTGAACTCACTAAAACACATTACAGTTCATTTTCTTTAGTGCAATAACTATTTTATGTGCAATATTATGCATGAGCAATTTCTTAAATCCCATTTTAACTGCATACACCAGCAATGAGTGTTTGGTATCTACAACTGTGTAAAATGTAAGTAGATTGGAGGCATTTATTTATTTCTATGACTATTTTATTACTATTTATTACCTATTTTTATAATATAATGAACTTTATTTAAATAGAACTTTTCAAAACACAGTAACAAAGTGCTGTACAATAAAATTAAACACATTTAAAACACAAGGAGCATAAAACAAACGACATGTCATAAAATGTTGTCAAAGTAAAAGATAAAATAAGGACGGTCAAAACTAAAAATCAAACCATAATCAATATAAATAAGTCCCTTTGCTACTGCACAAAAAAAAAACAATCAATTACACCTGCTAACATTTGGCTTTTGTATTTATTTGGAAAGGTAACAATCAGCATTAACTCCTGGGTCAAATGTCTCTGCTGTAGTCACCTGCATTTATCAGCTCCGGCTCCGATCGGCAATGATGAAAATAGGACAACCAAGTGAACACACAAATTTCAGCCCCTTTACCAGCGAGATGTAATGACGAACCATGACAAAATACCATCCGTCTCTGCCCAAACAGCACTTGCTGGCCTCCATGCTGCTTTCTAGTGTTTATTATTTTCTGGCCTGTTTGTGACATTGAACGTGACACAACAGTAAAAATAATAATAATAATAATAATAATAATAATTGCGTAATCGTACTAATTTTGGTGGAATGGGGGTATTAGAAAGAAAATGACCTCAAAGGGAAACAAAATTATCTTAAAGAGAAACTAAATAAATTCAAAGTGAACACAAAGGACACAAAACAACCAGAGGGAGCCAAAAAAAGAGGCAAAACCACCACAAAGTCTAGCCCTTTTTAGACAGGAATTGTGCAAATTTGCAGGAAAGCCCAATCAGTCTTTTTTCAGCATTGGCAGTATAAAAACAAAATTGGGGAGTGCAGCGAAATGCTGCCTACCTACTTTTGTTTATACAAAATGCGCCTTTTTCGGGGCAATGGGGGGCGTGAGCAAGTAACAAAACGTGTAGCTCAGCGTGTGACGTAAACAGTGACGTGGGAGGGAAGCCACGGCTAGTCAGGTGGCGATTCTTTCGTAAATCGACCCGTTCTTCCCCGTCATCTGACGGTTAATGGCCTCTTCGTTTGCGAGGGCAAGGAGGGCGCGCAATTCCTTGTCTCCCCAGTTGCTCATCTTTACAGTGTCTGTCAGGTTTGTGTTTCCCTCTTGCTACTAGCTGCTCGCTAATTCCTGCTATCAGCTGTTTCCTGTTAATCTACCGCCAGTGGGTCGCACGTGCGGTGTCATCAACGGCTCCTCCCACAAGTCTTCAACAGCCCC
This sequence comes from Epinephelus moara, assembly GCF_006386435.1. Classification (NCBI taxonomy): domain Eukaryota; kingdom Metazoa; phylum Chordata; class Actinopteri; order Perciformes; family Serranidae; genus Epinephelus; species Epinephelus moara. The sequence continues at coordinate 22,629,643 of NC_065517.1, read as the reverse complement.
TCCTGTTTTCCGCCTCGTAGGGTAGTCATATTGGCGGAACCCTTTTAGTTTAAACAGACCTAAAGGCCGCCTCTGTCTGTTTAAACTAAAAGGGTTCCGCCAATATGACTACCCTATAAGGCGGAAAATTGGGCGCCTCGGATCAACTCGCCATTCCGCCTCTGTGTGTATAAACACTCACAGCTGGCCAGCAAAACGGCCCAACATTCGCAAAAAATCTGGCAGTTTAAAAGGGGCTTCTGTGTGTCTTGCTCCTGTGTAGGAAAGGTGGTGAGGCCTTTTGCAAAATGTACCCAGGGGCCTATTGTCTCATAATCCGCCCATGCCCTGGGCTTTCTTTGTACTTTCAGATACTGCAACAAATACAGCTTTTTAGAGCACTAATAGGCAATTTCTAAGGACATATTATAGGGTAAGAGGCTGCTTTATAGGGCTGCTGTATGTCTGTTATTTATAATGAGGACTCTTCAGATAGAAATATATAGACTTCATGAACCTTTCATACATATACCTTGATAGAAAGAGGTTTGATCGCTCTAGCACTGTAAATCTGAATTCTGTCATCTTAGCTCATATCAACAGAGTCATCTAAAGACAAGGCAAATTTATTTATATAGCACAAGGCAACCAAAAGTGCTTTACAGATTACACAAGTTAAAGCCCAAGATACAAATGCAAGTAAAGGCACACAAATTAAACTAACAAATACATGTGATTTATGTAATCAAAGGCAATGGTAAACAGGTAGGTCTTGATTTTAGGGGGTCAGTATTGTCTCAAGTCTTAGCCCTTCTTGCATTTAGTTCCACATTTGACCAGCGCAGAAGCAAAAGGCACGTTTCACTACGTTTAGTTTTAACTCTGGCAACAGCCAGTAATCCAGAATCAGCCGACCTCAGAAGTCTGCGAGGTTCAGACCGGGTCACAGGATCTTAATATGTATCATGGACCTAAAAGCGAGAGGCCCACTCTGGAAATCAGGCAGTGTTAATATACAACACATAACAATCCAGACACTGCTCCCATTTAGGGACATGGTGTCATGTTTTTAATCTGAATAAATGAATAAGCAGACAGAGTGAGTCAGACTGAGGTCTCCGTCATTTACAGTACAGCCAGTGTGTCTACCTCAGCCTGAAGGTGACAGATGGGAAGGTAAGCTCTCTCTATAATCTAAACAGATGACAGTGTTAATCCTCTAAAGTGATTCCCTCCATCAACCCCATGTAAACCCCTCTGACGCTGGACACCGATGTTTGTTTGGGAAGTCAGATTTGCTGTGAATGGCAGAGAGACACCTACAGTATGTGTCCTGACTCGTGACAACAGCCCAGTCCCGTGCATTATGGGTGACAACACAGCAGAGTCACACCAAGTGTTTGTGTTTGTATTGATCCCACAGTGGATTAACAGATGGGTGGAGTCTGCTGCACTGGGGCTCATTCAGTGGGTGCTCAGTTTGTTATTTACAGAAAAATCCAATAGATCTGACAAAGGTCAGATGTGTTGCCCTGACTGTCTGAACATGGCTGAAGTAGAAGCCAGTTTGATGTAGAGGCCAAACATGGAATTACAATGGGCCTGTCATGTTATGCCATTTGGCCCAAAAAGACTTTTCCCCATAGACTTACATTGAGAAAGAGACGTCAGTGGACGTTTTTTGAGCATCACAACCCCCCTGAAATGATTCCATTCACTTTCAAGATTAAATCCATTTGGTCTGATAACATTTGGAAAGTCTAGAAGAGCCCCATTCACGTTAGCGGAGGGCTAAACTGGAAGTTAGCAGCTGTTAGTCTCAATTGCGCTTGCTCTACGGACCCCATGATGCAGAAGATCTGGGTAATTTCAATTACATTCAGAGAGACGATCACGCCCGATTTAGGAGACTGGAAGCAGTGTTAATTTCATCGACGAAAACTATGACGAAAATGTTTCGTCAAAGACCTTTTTTCCATGATGGAAACAAGACGATGACAAGCTAAAAGGAGATATTGATAATAAAAACTAAGACGAAATCTATGCTTCATTTTCGATGGTGAGAAGTGACGAGAAGTGACGAGAAGTGACGAGACGTGACGAGACATGATGAAAATGTTCGTGGTTGACCAGCGGACATTGAAAGTCGAAAACGGCCATACTTGTAATTATCTTCAAATGCCGCCTGAGCTACAGACTGGTAAACTCCAGTAAATAGTCTGTGCCAGGATGTTTCGCTAGCAAGCAAAAACACTTTGTATCTAATTCATGTGTCTTATTTCTGAAACATGAATTAGCCTCACTGGATTAGTTTAAAGATTAAAAGACAGAAAACATATTGACTAAAAGTTTCGTCGACTAAAACGTTTTGAGTTTTCGTTGACTAAAACTAGACTCAAACTGCGCAGGATAAAAATGACTTAAATGTGACTAAAACTAATTAGCATGTTCGTCTCAAGACTAAGACTAAACCGAAAATAGCTGTCAAAATTAACACTGACCGGAAGTATGTACCATTCCGTTACACTGGCTCTACTTGTATTGGGGTGTCTTCTGTTACAGAGTATCTTTGCTGAGATATGGAAGACTTGGGGGAGCTGACCAATCAGAGCAGACTGGGCTTTTTGGGGGGTATCAAAGGGACAGGTGCTAAAGACAGACGGACGGTGAGTACAGGTGTTTCAGCACAGACAGTGTGAGGAAAATAAAGTGTTTTTACAACATTAAAACATGTAAACATGTTCTAATAGTATGAACCAGAAAATGAGCATAAAGGGTATTCTTTACAGTAAAATGGATAAAGTTACATTTTCCTTGTTACTGAATTAGTGTTATCAAAGATGAACAGATTTTATATAGAGAACTGCACTATAGGTCCCTCTGTCCTGTAATGTGTCAAACACACACTCCTAAGCTGATTCAGATATATAAACCTCATAATCTGCGAGAGGTGATCAGGACATGTCTTATATAGACAGTGAGTCATTCTGACTCAAGGGGAAGCACAGCTTGGTAACAAGAGCCTGAACAACACCGCCGATACTGGTGTGAACAACAGCCTACATCATGTTCCTGCAATGTGGCTGGTTTCAGATTGAATTATTTGGGCCTGAAGAGACAGTGAGCCTAATTCATTGATTCATTCATTTGTCTTATAATGGTTCTGGTGATTTTAACAGTAGGCTAGTGATTCAAAAAAGAAGAAATAAGAAAACCGTACATCTGGTTCAGACAGTAACACTAGAATCAGTTTGCTAACACACTGAATGTGATTTTAGTCATTTTACATCAACCTATTTTGGTTTTAAGCTAATATAGACACCAAATAGTTTTGCTCTTGTCTCTATCTGGTGGTTAAAAAATACAACATTATCCAGCTTTTATTTTTTTAAAGTAGAACAGTATGACCTGTAGCCTCAAAATAAGGTAGTCATTTCCTGCAAATGTAATAACAGCTGAAGAATTCAATAAAATTTGCACCTAATCTGATAAAAAAAAAAATGTAATTAAATGTCCTGACTGATACTGCCATAGAATAACAGGGGTGTAAATAGTACCCAGAAATAAGTTTAGAAGGGGTTCTCAAACGTTTTTGGTCAGGTCCCTTTTTAAAATTATAAAATGTGTTACTGGATCTCCCATCATAATCCATCAGGGTGCAGTTAAGTATTAAATTCAACTTTTTTCCTCAGTTTCTAATTTAATTTAAAAACCCGTTTTGAATGCAGACATTTCATAAGATCAGGTGATGCAAAGGAGACACTTCATTCAATAAGAATCATTTTTGACCCACATGGAAAACAACATTTAACAGAAATATAATCGACTGTTTTGCTGTCATCAGTCACTTTTGTAGTGTTAGCCATCCTCTGCAACTTTTGTCATATGCTGGAAATGAGTTAGCATATTACCGCTCATTGTTCCCTGGTCTCAAAGTCAGTGGGTTTTTTGAATGGGTTTTTGGTTAGATGCCTAAATGAGGTCTGTGGTTAACACAAGACGAAGACACTCTGTTTTGTTCTACGACATAAAATATGTCAGTAAATACCTCAGTCATGAACTTTGAGGCTTCTATGTGTCTTAAAAAAGGTAGTCGCTAACAAGAAGCTCAATGAGACTACAGAACGTCATCTAGCCGAGCCACGCTGAACATGGATTTAGAGTCTTGTTATGGTGGTGACGTTAGGTAATGTGACGATAGTCTAGTTCATTTATAGCCTAACATTAGCTTTTTACTCCTGGCGATTGCATTTAGGATTCAGTAATCATGAAAGTGATGTTTATTTGTGAAGACTGTCTTGCTGAACAAAAAGTGTAAGTATCATAAATGTTTGTTGGCCACAGAGCCTATTTTCGTCAATAATCCAAAATCCAATGCAAAATCCCATAGGCTTTTTGATGAGTGAACCAGCTTGATGCTAACTTCCATGTCGGCCTACAGAAAAACATCATTCATAGGGCACTCTGTGGACAATCCTTGCGCAACGACCAGTCAGAATGGATTTGGGCGGGTTAATGTCCCATTGATAAGATTTTAGTTAAATGCATCTTTGCCTTATAACAATGTAGAGTTTACATTTCCAAAACATGGCATCAGTAGCCATGTTTCCATCAGCCTGTTTAGATGCGCATCTAGAAGTATTGCATTGGAAAATTATGATGGAAACGCCAAAATCTGAATTAAAATCCCCTGATTCGCACAAACTAAAATACGTTCGCTTTAGCCGGGTTTTGGTTGATTCAAAAAAATGTTGATTCGCAAAATGGAAACATGTCCGAATTAAGTCTGATGTAGCGCACCTCCCTCCATGGTGATAATCCACACTCCGGGTCGGGAAGGCGGTAATGCATTTACAAGCTGGTTGCCAACCGCCAGAAATTGTAGAAGAAGAAGAATGCGAGACTTGTTTTGGTTCCGGTTCTGTGGAAAACTCGCGCGAGTTCATAGTTTTTACCAAAGTCCGTACATTTAATGGAAACACACAGGATTCGTATTTCTTTTAACGTGCATTTCCCAATGATTCGAATCACTTTTGGATGGAAACATAGCTAGTGTCAAATCCCAGCCAATATTTGTATGTGGGGCCCATGTGGGTAAGGTGAAAAATGTGCCCTGTATTGTATTTCTCCAAGGGTTCCATAATGGCCCCATGCCAGTTGGCCTCATGGGTGGTTTTACCCAAGTGGGCCCAAGAAGAGATGCCCATTTTGGGCCCATACCTACTTGGTGTCCAGGTAGCTGTAGCATAACCAATGTGGGGCCCACTTGGGTAAACCCACTCATGTGGGCAAGTGGCATGGAGCCATTATGGAACTCATGGACAATCCCATATAGGGCCCATTTCTCAGCTCATTTACTTACCACATGGAGTCCACATACAAATGTTGACTGGGATGTTAGTGTTTTCAGTGGGCCAACATGACACTTACGGTATTATACATTACTCTAATACTCTACATTACCGAGAAAAAATGCATACTTTTTTATGATTACATTATCTGTCAAAATGATTCCATTTTGAAACAAAATGATCGACCTGAGAGGTATAACAATACAAATATTATTGCGAGTTATAAGTTATAATTGGGATTTTTCCATTTTCAACTGGTTAGGAGCAAATTTTATTACATTGTCATCAGGAAATTATTATATTACTAGGTGCTACATGACCCTTCTTTCCCAGGTCAAATTGAACATGTGACTCAGACTGCTGAAAGATTAGTGTGGCCCAAAGAGATCTGTGTCTCTCCCAAGCCCAGACCCATGCTTTGGCCTTTTCATCACTGCTAGCAAGTCGTCTCATTCTGTACAACTGGAAGTCTAACCTGTCCCCTCTGTTTGGACACTGGATCAATGATGTCATGGCTCACTTGAAGCTGGAAAAGCTCAGACATCCCACTCAAGGATTTAGTGAGTTAATGATTTCCATAAAGTATGGCAAGTTTGGCAACCATTCCTGGACTGTTATAATAATGTCTATACTTTAAGAAATGTGATTTAATGCCTATGTGTGCCTGTTATAGTATGGAAATATAATATAAAATATCCATTCTGTTGTTTGAAGGGTGCTATAAAATAACCTCACCTTCCTTCGCTCAGTATCTGTATTAAATGCTTATATAATGATAAAGAATAGATAAAACTTGACTTGATTTTGGGGGGATTGGAAAACTCTACGACATGTTTGATGAATTTAAAAGTAGCCTGTTCCACTCGAACACGCCACTAGAGGGTATGTTCTCATCACATTAGCCACAGAGAGGCTTCACACAAGCTGCTGGCCTCATTATTATTTCTTCATCGCTGCTGTAGCATCTGAGTTTGTTGGGATAATAATCATCACAGGTGGTGTTATACTGCTTTGGGTGGAGCAAAAGGAGCTTCTGACTGTTCACTCATACTTCACATTCTTGAGATGAGAAACCTAAAAAGTTTGAACAACAAACAGCACGCCACCACACCTCCTGAACAAATATTAATCCAAGTACATGAACACATTCCTGACTGAGCTACCATAACAACAGGGAAGAGAGGGACGGGGGCTTCACAGGAGTACCTGGCACAGAAGTTAGGCGGGGAGACATTTAGCAGTAAAGTGTGGAGTGAATTAAAGACTATGTTTCACTGGCACCACATAAACTTTTAGGGGTTGTTGTGCAGCACATTAAAAGACAATCGTGCCTTTTGGCTCCTCCAGCGAAGAAACAAGTGGCGAAGTGTCGTGTACAGACACAGACTCGGCTCAATGTGAGCTTTGTTTTATTGTCAGGCAGCTTCACATAGAGCTCCCATACACTTCTGCTGGGCTTTGTGCACTCCACACTGAAGTGAACTGAGCAACAGTCACATGAGGAGCCGAGCACAAAACACAGATACTGACGTTAAAGGTTTGTTCCATTGAAAACAAGTGTGGAAAATGTCCCTCTGTTGTTTGAGGCTTTAACTCTCAGAAGTAAACAGTTTTAATGTGTTATTCACTTTATGATGCGAAATGATCGATCTCACTGCTCTTATGTGTAACAATAAAATATATTTAAGTGAAATGATCTGACTTCTTAACTCTTAATATGATCTGAAGACATAATTTTAGATATTTGTGTGAAGATGTCTTATCAGCCTAAATTTCAAGATTATTAAACTAAATAACAAAGTGGGAATAACTTACTTGAATCCAGTGTTTGAAAGTAACTCAGTAGAAAAGCATATTTTATACTCAATATATCTAAAGCAGGGGTCAGCAACCTGCGGTTCTTTAGACCCTCTCCAGTGGCTTCCTGTGGCTAATATTCAGATTTTTATTTGTCATTGTTGCAGGCCTAAAGTCATTATAGCATTCTACAGTTGTTAATATGTGTAGCCTATAAAACATATTTCAACATTTAATCAACTAAAATGTGCATCATATGTCTACGACCTAAATTTTACCGAACCTCAGTAGTGGTGGATAACCTGGAGTCCCTCTCGCAAGGTTAGCTATGGATTCCAAATCCAGAAAAGGAAAAGTCTTGAAATAGAGGATTCAATAATGTGTGGGCAGATTCATTTGCTTTCACCACCAACGCAGCAAGGTTAAAGTACTAAATAATTATAAATATCCCACTGCAGAGAAGCCACCTTGTAGTAAATCATATTAATGAATGCTCATTTGGACCTATTCATAATGTTGATGGGCTAATTTAGACTTAATAGGCTGTTACCTTCATTAAATTTGAATTTTGCGGCTCCAGACAATTTTTTGGGCCAATAATTACTCTTTTAATAAAGGTTGTAAAGGTTGTCGACCCCTGATCGAAAGAAATAGTTTTACATTTTGGGAAGTTGAGACACTTTTTCTTACTTTCTTTTTTAAAGATTATTTTTGTGGGCTTTTTGCCTTTAATAGAAAGGGACAGCGTGTGAAATGGGGAGACAGAGAGAGAGTGGGGACTGACACGCAGCAGAGGGTTGCAGGCCGGACTCGAAGCCGCAACCGCTGCAGCAAGGCAATGCCTCTGTACGTGGGGCCCTGGCACTATCCACTACACTACCGACGCCCAGCTTTTTCTCACTTTCTTATGACAGGCAGGTCCAGAGCATTTTATTGTAGTTGTTCTTAAGTGTATTTATTGCTTCTATTATGGTGCTTTTATTGTAAATGCTTTTGGACATGTTGTTTATCATATGTGGGATTTCCTTTTGTGTGTGTGTATGTTTTGCTTATTGTTCTAGGGCAACGTGATGTCATCCCTACTCGTCATATTTTAACACTTGGGCACAAGCCTTGGGCGTCACTAACACGACACAGAGGGTGGCCTTTTACCTTGTATCTCAATGCAGAAGGGGTCAGCTGTAAGAGGGGGTCAGTGGTTAGGTAGGTTAGGTATAGGCAACAAAACTACTTCGAAATGGCTGGGAAAGGATTGCGGATTTTGTTAAAAAACACCTTTCTTGTGGCACAAATGTGCCGATAAGATGGTGTTGGCTGTAAGGCTCAGGCAAGTAAAAGATTTGCCATGTTGCCAAAAGACACCCATCTTTACAGTGCCACAAACGCCACAACTGATGTTTTTGTTTCCTTGTCTTGAACACCACTCCTCTGGGTCAAAGTCCAACTTTGCCAGTGTTTCTAATAAAACACTGGAGTTGGTGGAAAGCTCGGTACAACTCATACAGAGACTAACCAGTGCTCCCGGCATCATAGTGAAACTGGAAACACGGCCCCAGCAGTGAATTTTAATGCTCTCTGGGAGTGAGACCAGCATGTTTATGGTCTCTGTGTGTGTTATGTGTGATTGACTGTCCTGTTTTTATGACACCAGTGACCATTATACTTATACTACATGTTATCCTTCACTTTGTTTGACCTCTATATCCATCAATCAATCAATCAATCAATCAATCAATCAATCAATCAATCCAATCAATCAATCAATCAATCAATCAATCAATCAATCAATCAATCAATCAATCAATCAATCAAGAAAGTGCATAATCAGTTTCCCAAAATGCTGAACCACTTTACTATGCTGTAAATTGCTTTTTTCCCATCAAGATAAAACTGCTACTTTCATTTTTGATTGGGGGAAGACAAATGTTCATGTTCTGAATATTATTCAGTCCTGCCTAAAATCTATGCCTATGATTGCACTTATGACATCAGTATTTTTTAAATACTGACTACAGCATTGTTAAGTATACTAACTCAAATAGTATACTGAAGTACACTTGTGAGGCATTTGTATTTTACTATTTCCATTTCATGCTACTTTATATCAATTTTACATTTCTGAGAAACATATTGTATTTTTTTCAGCTCTGACAACCATAAATACTTTAACAGATGAGTTAATGAAAGAGATTAAACCATCCCATAGTAAAGCATTTAAAATACGACACTAAAAAGCTGCGTACACGAATTAAAAACATAATATCATTCTGAGTCATTCTGCATAATGACCTCTTTCTATGTTTTATTTTGCTCGTAATACTTTAGAAGTTTAAATGAAAGACTCTCTTGTAATCAGATTACTTTTACACTGTGATATCACTACTTTCACTTCAGTAAGTGATCTGACTACATGTTGAATCCAGCTGCTGTCAGCTGCTGTGTGAAGACATTACAGGGAAAGAAGCTGGAGGTTTTTAGAGGAGGTGTGAGGAGGGTGATAAGGAGGGAGTTCCTGGAAACGGTGGGGAAGAAAAGTAAACAGAAGGATTGTGATGTAAAAACTGAATACACTAATGTATAAAGGCTGTTGCTATTGTGACATTTAACTCACTGTACTGTAACTGGCCCAAACTGGCTCAACTCTTTCTGGTCTGTCTCAGTAAGTATCCAACGAAGAATTTCCCCTTGCTCAAACTTTATTATGTAATCCCAAAGCCATGAAATGACAGACATGTTCTCTGACTGGTATTGAAATCACCTCGTTGCCCTCTGCTGTGACTAAAGGGAAGGAAGTTCAGGGCAGATCACATGAGTGGGGGAAAAAAAAACTCAGATTTGCTGACATCCCCTTTTTCATTGGCCTTTGTCCAGCGTCCCATTTTTACTAGAAAAGCCTCTGTGGACTGCGAACTGAGGTCAGGGAATCAGTGCTGGGAGCTCTCTCACAATGGCCTGAGCTGTTGGATGAACAAATGTAAATCAAAATGAAGCTTAATAACAGCCTGAAGGTTTAGTATTTACAGGTCAAAGTAATTCATATTTAATGCTTTTAATTTATCACCCGTGAGTTGTTTTCCTGCCACAGATCCCTACATGGGAACATTAAATTAAGGGAACAGTGACATTTTGGGAAATACGCTTACACCACTTTCATATCATATGTGATGGTAGAGACAGGAGAGAGTGCTGTGTTTATGACTTGTGAGTTGGTTGTGAAACAGTGTGGAAAAATAGCGCTATATCCATTAAATGTAGGTATACAGTGGACTCTGACTGACCAACACACTCTCACTCTGACATTGTAACGTATGGCCAGTTGGTCATGGACTTTCAAGTCTACATATGATGTGCAAGGTACCCAGTTGGTAGTTGATGACTGTTGGACCCATCCACCAACCTTACCAGGACTTTTCGCCCTCTTAACTTACATTGTTGTCCGGTTGTGTTTCCCCCGATGCCATCAGGCACCGTTACACACTGACCGCAACTAGCCGTGTATCATGCTGACGTGAAAGGGCAGCTTTTTTCGTCAGTGTCTGATGTGGAAGTCGCTGCCTGAGCACCAGTATACGCCGACTTCGAAATGAGACCGGGCTGGACATCCATGTTAGTTTGTTTTCCTGTCACTTCGACAACATTTAGCATCAAGTTGGATAAATTTTAACTTTCAATAAAATCTGAGCTTCCCGGCTGTGATTTAAAACATGGATGTTGAAGCTATTTTCAGAGGGTTCTAAGGGTCGAACCCGGGCTTGGATGGAGTTTGCATGTTCTTCCTGAGTCAGCATGGTTTTCCTTTGGTTCTCCAGCTTCCTCCCACAGTCCAAAGACATGCAGACTAGGTTAATGGTGACTCTTAATTGCCCGTAGGTGTGAATGTGATTGTAAATGGTTGTTAAAGAAAGGTTGGCCTTGTGACTTGTCCGAGGTGTACCAAACCTCTTGCTTAATGTCAGCTGGGAAGAGTCCAGCCCCCTGTGACCCAGTCAAAAACGAGCAGTTACAAATAATGGATGGATGGATGGATGGATGGATGGATGGATGGATGGATATGGCCAGCACACACTCATTTGCTGAGATAATAGCGTGGAACTCTTTTCATAAAACTGCAAATTTGTCGTTGTTACATTGCTTTTTGTGTACAACTGAACAAAAGAGATAAAACATGTTATTAATGAGCATCACAGATGCTAATAGGCTACAGCTAAGCTGTTGTACCCAAGCTAATATCCAACTCCTTGATCCTCTTGTCTAACTGCTGACAAATAAGTAGATCTGATTACTTTGTTAAACTATTAAACTGATATTAATTGATTCCAGTCCAATGAGCAGTAAATGACGCATTGACACGTCATCACTAGTGATGTGTGAATCATAAATCAATTGTTCAGAACGAGCTGTTCTTTTTGCTGACACTCGCTGTTGTGCAACTTTTATATTAGCGGTCCAGTGTGTTGGATTTCGGGGGATGTAATGGCTGAAATGGAGAATAATATAATGAATGTTTTCTTTAGTATAAAATCACCTAAAAGTAAGAGTCATTGTGTTTTCGTTATCTTAGAATGAGCTGTTTATATCTACATAGGCAGCAGGTTCTCGTCCACTGAGTCTGTGATGTTGCACCGCCATGTTTGTACAGTAGCCCAGAATGGACAAACCATACACTGGCTCCAGATAGGGCCATTCGCATTAGCCACCATAGTTGGCAGTCCCTCTGCACTGAGCTACACAGTGTCAGAAAAACACTTATTTTTAACATGAAACTATTTTATTTTGTTCACTGTTTTAAATCATCTGGTCCATCTGTTTTGGAGAGGAAGAGACCTCCCGAACAATGGACCCTGAAGAAATTCTGACCAAGAAGTTTCAGCCGGTTGCAATCTGTAATCGTCACCACTAGATGCCACTAAGTCCTACTCACTGCTCCTTTAACTGTATTTGTACTATATTAACCCAGCCTTGTGAGAAAAGCAACCACTTTGGCGCTTGTTTCAACTTGGTACTCGCTCTCCCAGCCAGCCGTCCACTCCCTCTCTGACTCTGACTCGGGCTGCATGAATCACTTACTCACTTACAAGTTCCACGCCACAGTCAGTGACCATCCATGAATGAATGAGCTGTGTAATCACAACTTCCTGGTCCGACAGGGGCCAAAAAAGCATTTTATTCCACACACAATCATGGGAAAAGGAGCAGCTGTAAAATGTTGGACAAATTGTTGTAGCGTCACAATCAGGACTTGGAATTTGATACATTCTGTCCAATGACATCTGGAAAGTTTAGAAGAGCTGCACAATTAAATTATATTATCCTCTTTCAAGTTGGTGGAGGGCTAAACTGGACTGCAGCTGGTAGAAGTTTCTTGTGCGAATACTCTATGGGAACTGGGGTCATTGAAGGATTTATCAAGCTCTGGGTAACTGACTTGGTGACTCGAGTGAAACCCAACTCTCTTTAGAGAGAGTAACTCATACAAAGTTGTGTCAGTAAAAAGAGTCGAACCTCCCATCTCTAATCATCACCCTCAAGTTAAAATAATATGCCTACCTGACCAATGACAAATCCATTTCGTTCAGTTTTGTTTTGGTCTTTGTCACTATGAAAGACTCCTCTCATATCAAAGATAGTTATTTCAAGTCTTAATCAGCGCAGCTCGAGGCAACGACAAGAGTGATGACATACTTTGTAAAAACACGTTATATAAAACTTATCCTAGTTTCCCCTGCTCACCCGACTGGGTGCAGATCCGCATGCCAGCTTTCAGTCAGATAGTGAGTTTGGCACAAACACCCCGAGGCCTGATTCTCTGCCTGTTACATGGCCATATTGCAGGGCCAGATGGCTGGAAATGTGATGAAATGAATGAATAAATTACTCTCTGAAACTGCAGTTTACTTTCTGTGCAGAATGTTACCTCTTAAGCCTGGGAATTGCCAAATTAGTGGCTAATTGATTTGGTCTGTATTGAAAGTCTGTGTGTCTTAGATAACACTGCAAACATTTCTGTCTTAACTCATCTGCAGTGTGAGTTGATGTTTGCGGTGCAGTTGCCTGAGGATCTCCAGTTTGTCCTCCCATTATGACCTCGTGACCAAGTAAAGAGTTCAGAGCACCAAAAGTCCTGAAAAGGTAGCTTATGTTTCTTGGGACTTTGCAGTAGAACTGCGTCACATGACAGCATTAAGCTCCCGAATTTCTCTTACTTCATCTTTCTTGAACAATGTCAGCATGTCTCCGTCACATTTCAAACACATGCAAGTCAGGAGGCATGGAGGGTGTAAACTGTGTGTTGATCTATACTTTCCCTCTGATGGACTCCACCCAGTGCATGCTGGGACAGCAGCTGCAGAAGTCAGGAGTGAGTCCAAACAGTGCATTTTAAGGAATATTTAAACTATGTTCTTGTTGCTGAAAAGCAAACACTTTCTCCAAATATGAAGTGTTTACGCAGTTTGTTCAAAGAGTGCATTCAGAAACTCTTCATTCATATCCTGATAATAAAATTGTTTGAATACATTTATCCGTCATCAATCTGTAGACTCAACAGAGGCAAAGTCCCTCTCCTTCCTGTGGACCCCATGGGATGTTATTTTGGAAAAAATGGCGGTAGCATGAAGAGGGAGAGAGAGGGGATGACATGCAGCAAAGGGCTGCAGGTCAAATTTGAACCTGCGGGCGCTGCAGCAAGGACGTTGCCTTTGTACATGGGGTGTCTGCTCTATCAGGTGAGCTACTCAGCACCCCAAGAGACAAGTAAGTAAGATCTTGTTTCTCCACCCAACCAGAGTGTGGTTAGTAGTCAGCTGCAGGGGAGAGGTGTGGGGGGTGGCTCATGAGAGTAGCACCAGGTGAGCTGATTGACACAGCTGCTGCTGGTTTGCTCTGATTACATCCCCCCCTTTTGCATGCAGTAGTGTGCTGGCTCCCGGAGGTCTGCGGCCCAGACCAAGGAGAAGGACACTGCCTGAGTTTTGGGTTTAAAACTGAATGGATTGGGTGTCATGTGCCGGAGAAGCCGGGCAGCCATAGGCACATGTTGCGGACTGATTTTTTTGTTGTGTGCTGGGCAGTAGTCAAAAAAATTACTGCATATAGACGTACAGAGTGCTGAATCTGTGCGTCTGTGCTGGGGAACTCACAGGGGTAGCAAGACGGCTACACTTTGTTTCTTTTTGAGTCCTTTAGTTGCTTTTTTTTTGCAAACTCATTTTGAATGGAAATTGTACAAAAGCAAACTTTCATGTGTCTTACAGAGGCCACTGTGTTCTTAGAGACCTTCAATGTAGCAGAAATCTTTTTGTTGCCTTCCACAGATCTATGCCTCGACACTAGAGGTTACTGTCTCTGAGCTCTGCAAGCAGGTCCTTCAACCTCATGGTTTGGTTTATGCTTTGATGGGCACTGTCACCTGTGAGATCTTATATAGACAGGTGAGTGCCTTTCCAAATCATGTCCCAATCAACTGAATTCACCCCAGGTGGACTCTAATCAAGGTGCAGAAACATCAAGATGATCAAGACAAAGGAAGGACACCTGAGTATTATAGAAAAGGGTCTGAATACTTGTGTCAATGTAATATATTTTCTGAATGAAGGAATTTGCAAGGGATAAAAATGAAGTTAAGCCTGCAACATACTAAACTGGGTTATAACTGGTGAACTTACTATGCACCTCTTACCTTCAAAAATCAAACAGGTTTCAGTAACAGTGTGTTACACAATTCACACATCTGACAACATGTAAAAAGTTCAGCCAGAGATTACAACAGTATCTTTCTTTAATAATTAATCCACTAGCTCAACTAGAATCACCTTTGACACTAACAAACACAAACAACCTGTTCACCATGTTCTAAATAAATATTTATATTTTTAAGGTCAGTCTGATTACCCTGGCGGTTAATTGTTAAACCAGTTGGCCAAACCATCAAAAGTACCGAATGAACACAGAGGAAACCAAGAACACTTCGCTCAGCTCAGCCTTAAATGTGCACTCACTTTGGCGTGTTCTTGTAACCAAACAAACGCTATGTTTACAGTTAGTGTTTCTCACCAAATTCATTGTGAGTAAATATTTAAAATCCTGGAGAGTTTCCATCCACGTTGGCCTTCTTCTTTCCTGCCTTTGTTGGCACGTTGCGTCTTTGTGCATTACCATCACAACACATTCTCAGTCCCACCTTGTCACATATTGACGTTTGGTCGTGGACTTTCCATGTCGACATATGACGTGAAAGGTACCCTGGGTGTGTTGGTTCTTGACGTTCTGGGACACCGTGTCAACTTCAGCTTGTCACATGCATTGCACTTTTTCAAAATACGCTTCTGTTTTCCCAGGAAATGTACAATTTGCATACAGCCTCTTTCAAAATAAACTATGTTGGTACAACACTGCGAATTGACGTTTTTCTCCCTTAAACAACACACACATGAAGTTATGTTTAGGCAACAAAAGCACATGGTTGGGTTTAGGAAAAAAGAACATGGTTTGGCTAGGTTAAAGGAGCTATATGTAAGAAATCTAAAGCAAATAGTCGTAAAATCCTCCTAATATGTCACAGAGACTAAGGAATAATGTTCATATAACATACTGATCTCACCAACAACAATAGTACGGCCAGAATATTCGCATTTAAAAAAATATTTTACGTTCCGCAAATCATGTTTATGTTTTGAATTTGTGTTTTGGCCTGTTGCGCCACCCACTGCCGTCTACCAGTCACACAGTCAGTAGAGTCTCAGCATCAGTTACAGTTACGACTGAGCTACAGCAGCACGGCAAGCAGCATTAGCAGTGTCCCGGTACATAGCATTAGCAGCCGGCTCCTCCTCAGCTGTATCCCGGCAGCAACGTTAGCAGCAGAGAAGTCGGACTTGCTCGGACGGTCCGCTGGAAAACCGAAGATCAAGGACGCAGCGATGCAGCCCTGCCACGGCAGCCGCCCGTGGGCAAACAAATCAGTCTCCAGCGTGCCGTTGTCCAGCAACCTCGAATCTGTAGGGGAGGCGGGGGCGGACACGACTCGCGGCAGTATTTTGAATTTGAGTGCAGTAACCGTTTTGGCCACATTCTTACATACAGCGCCTTAAAATGTCGGTGGTTGTTGGACCCACCCACCCTATTAGTACTTTCGCCCCTTTAACTTATGTTGTCGTCCTGCCACATCACCCCCTGATGCTGCCAGGTGCCATTACACAATAATGACGACTGGCCAAATATCATGCCGACATGAAAGGGCTTTTTTTTTTGGTCAATGTCTGACACCAGAAGTCACTGCTCAAGCACCGGTATTCAAACAACTTCGGAATGAGACCAGGTTTACCATCAATAATAAGCAAAGACTCCACTTTATATGCGTAATAGGTAATATTTTTGAAAAGATGCACATTGGCCAAAATCACCGTCTAATGTTAAAACTGAAAGTTAATTCTTAACCCCTGAAACTATTACTTGACAAAACAATCTTACCACAACGTCCATGAGTAGCTGCTCTGTAGCTTTCGATCATTTCACATGATTCTCATCAACAGATGGAGTTTGCACAGCTGTCATATAGTTGCAGATTGTCAAATTAACAGGTACAAAGACAGTATCTTCACAAGAACAGAAATGATTAGAGGGAATGTAAAGCACACTAAGGGTAATGCTGTTATCTGTATAGTCAATTCATATTTTCATGTTTGCTATACACGGGGTAAAATTGGTTATCAGGTATTAAGAAGTGCAGCGGTGTAACTGTGTGGTTGATCGATGGTGAGGAGAGTGTATTTATGTTATAGTTTGATGAGTGATGGATTAGTATTGTGTGGGATTGGGGATAGGACTAGACCAGCATGTTGCTTCTTCCTGCTCCTTTTACAACATGAAATGCTAATATATATTTCTCATTGTAAGTCTGTTCATGATTTATTGTGTGTGTCTGTTTGTAGGGTTTTATTCTTACAATATATTCTATTTTACTTTTTTTTTTAAATGTTCAAAATAAATCAAATCAAATCAAATCAAATCAAATCAAATCAAATCAAATCAAATTTCCATTATATTCAGGATTGTGCAGTTTTCCATGTTGGCTTAAATGTTGAGACTTAATGTTAATTACATAGAAATAGAATGGGAATAGGAAGGGCGTTAAACTGTTGGCTGGGGTCATTTGACTAATGACTCATTTGACAAATGAAAATGGGGATTGTTGAACAGAAAATTCAACCATATACCAATCCAAGTTTCTCTCTTTTACCGCACTAAAACTAACATTAGCTTAACTGCTTTGTTGACTCATAGTAGAAAACATTTTTGTGTACCTTTTGTTTGTCTTCCATAGCTTATACTTATATTTCACTGCAATGGTTGCAATGGCAACGATACTCATAAAAATGGCCACCGCTCTGACCATCCTGCTACGTTGATTTAAATTTTTAAATTGGCTCTATAGACCACTTCATCAGTGGAGAACAAACAAATCAGTGACAAGAAATTGAAGCACCCTCAGCTTGAATGTTTGCTTATCCATCTGGGACAATAAACAATGTTTATGATACTAATAGAGTGTGCCAGGAATGAGTCCTAAGACTCGCAAATGAGTTTGCATTTTATCCCTCACAGTTCTCTCGTCTCAAAGTCTCAAAGTTGTCTTAGGACACATAATATGTCAGTAAATACTCCACTCATGAGCTCTGAAGCTTCTATGTGTCTCAAAAACAGTGGTTGCTAACAAGTGGCTAAATGAAACTACACAACGCCATGACACCAAGCTGCAAACACAGATTTACAGTTTTGTTATGGTGGTGACGTTACGTCATGCAACTTTAGTGTGGTTTGTTTATAGTCTAACGTTAGCTTTTTACTTGTGACGATTGCATTCTGGCTTCAATAATCATAAAAGTAGTGTTCATTTGTGAAAATTAACTTGCTGAACAAAAAGTGTAAGCATCATAAACCTTTGCTTGCCACAGAGCTTATTTTCTGCAATAATCCAAAATCCAACAGAAAAATCCCAGAGGCTTTTTGACGAGGGGAACCAGCGCAATGCTAACTTCCGCATCAGCCTACAGAAAAACGTCATCCCTGGGGCACTCTAATGCATTGACTGTGGCATAGCGCCAACCATTCCCTCTATGTAAAGATAAAACCTGCTCTACTATGTGATGAGATCACAGTAGGTGGGTAACAGCCACTTATGTCAGTCTAAATGCTCACGTCAGTATGCTAACATGCTATGAAAGACAATTTTAACATGAGGGTTTTTTAGCAGACATCTTAGTTTTAGCATGCTAGCATATTAACCTTTGCTAATTAGCACTAAACACATAGTGCAGCTGAGGATGATCATGTCATCAGTTTGTAGGTCATATGATTGGAGACATTAAAGTTTTGGCACAATGATGCTGGATTAACCAAAATGATTATAATGAATCCTAAGGGATACATAAATATCTGCACTGAATGTCAGCAAATTGTCCATCAGTTGTTTGGACATTTAAATAAAAACTAGAAACCTCAACCTGTTGGTGGTGCCAGAGGAAAAGTTACGAGATCATCAAAGTCAGTAGGTTTAATTCTCTCGGGAACATGAATGTCTGCGTAAAATTTCATGGGAATGCTCAGTATTGTTGTTGAGATATTTCAGTCTGGACCAAAGTAGAGGACCAACAAACTAACATTTCAATCTGTGCAGCATTAGTGTGGACAGAAAGTGTAAAATTGTCAAACTGTGATTCAGATAATATGACGACAACCTGGATATGTTATACAGAGGGTGATACAAATGTGTGTGTATATCTGTGTAGGAGGGGAACATATCAAAACCAGATAAGTCTGTTATGTGCTGTGTTGGTTCAGAGGGAGCGTCTTCTCAGCAGTGAGTCGGCTGTTATCACAGAATTCCTCCTGACAGTCATCACACACGTCCTTGTGATAATGCGCGTGTGTGTGTGTGTGTGTGTGTGTGTGTGTGTGTGTGTGTGGGAAGGGATGAGATATGTGCAACAGCAGCATTTGTTTGTTTCCAAAGATAAATGTGAGCCATAAAAATCTGTGAGCTGGAGGAGGAGGACATCGCTGAGAGGAAGAGCAGCAAACACATTGTGTAACAGCCCAAATTAACTGATGATTACGTACGACGACACGCATCACAGCTGAGTAGTCACTGATCTGGTCTGAGCAACAAATCAGTATCACTATAATACACAGTAATATGAAATAATTATCATTATACAATTATTAAATATATTATACAATAATTTTATTTATCAGGTCATTGATTTTTCTCTTGTTCTTTAAGTGTTTTTATTTGTATTTTTTTTATTTACTAATTGAACCAGTTGTTTAATCCATTTCCTAATCATTACGCACTTTACTGTATTGATCGAGTATTGACCAACATCTGCCGCATGCGTTTTTACGGTAAAGAAGGAGTTCCTAGAAGGCACATATTAAAACCCCACCGTTACATAATAAACACTTTAATTTTTGCCCCAATTTTCAAAGGTTTAAGTTAAGACTTTTTGTATGCACTCAACAGATATACTTCTTTCAATTTTTGGTCGCAAATTTGTTAAAATCTGTGCTAGTGAGTGCTTCTTTTTCAGGATAATCCACCCACCTGACAGGTGTGGCATATCAGGCTGCTGATTAAGCAGCATCAGTACTAAACAGGTGTGCCTCGCAATGGTCACAATAAAAAAACACTCTAAAATGTGCAGTTTGATGACACAACACAACGCTACAGATGTCGCAAGTTTTGGGGAAGCATTGGCATGCTGACTGCACAACACATTGTCACTCCAACCTCATCACATATTGATGTTTGGTTTCCACTTCCACATATGACTTGCAAGGTACCCTGGGTGCGTTGGTTGTTGAAATTCTGGGACACCATGCGTAAAGTACATGCATTGTCTTCTTTCAAAATGCACTTCCTTTTTTTACAGGGAATTTAACGTTTACATACAGTCTCTTTCAAAATAAACACACTACGTCGGTACAACACCGTGAATTGACGTTTTTGTTCCTTCAACAACAAAAACAGGTGGATGGGTTTAGGAAAAAAGAACAGGGTTTGGGCTTATGGCATGCAAACACTGCTCTCTCGGGTGAAAGTCACCTTCCCGACTTGGACTTTTGCAGTTTTAATTTTTTGTCCTTGTCCCTCTGTGTTTCTCCCTGACGCTGCCGGGCGCCGTTAAACTATAAAGGCAACTGGCCGTGTATCATGCCTACATTAAAAGACGCCTTTTTTCATTGGTTGCTGATGCCGCAAGTCACTGCCCAAGCGCCAGATTTCAACTACTTCAGACTGAGACCAGACTTGACTGCAGGAATGTCATCATGGGATGACAAACCCATGAACTGAATGTTCATTTCACGACAATAAGACGTCTCCAAAGTTCTTTCTGAGAATTTGGCAGTACATCCAACCAGCCTTACAACACAACTTCAGAACCTCCACATCCAACATTGAAAAGGAGAAGTGCTCACTAAACTAATTTTAACAAATTTGCGACCCAGATTCGGGAGAAATATATCTATGGAGCATGACTGTGTAAAACAGGAGCAAAAACAAAAGTATTGTATTTAAATTTTTGTTCAGTACATATAAATACAAATATTTTAATCCTTTGTGCAATGTAAAAGTTAATATCTGCAAATGTATGCAGACAGTCTGTAGGCAACGGAACTAGATTTTGGTATCAGAGGCATGCTGGTTTTCGTTTTCCAAGTAGTACTGCCAGATCCTGTTTGAGCGGCAGGTAAACAGTCCAAGTGGAAAATAAAGGAGGTGGAACGCATTAGCCAAAATGCAATCTCGGATTTAGCCTGTGGACAACAGCCAATGTGCTGCAGGTTTCAGTGTTGTCAGCAGATATCCAGGTAATGGATATCCATTTGGGCCAAGACTTTATCTACCATGCGCCAGCTCAGTATTCCGATTAGCAACCTGAGAAACCAGAATGGAGTTGGATTCTAGAGGCAACAGCTATGACCGGATTGTTTTACAAGTCTATTTACGTGAGGTACCAGAAGTGTATATTAATATGTATGTAAATATGTGTATTATAACAGAATCATTGTGGACAGAGAGTGACACTCACTTGCTACTAGGACACGGTGTCAAATTCAAGGATACTTCGACATGCAGCCTGGAGGAGCCCGGGATTGAACCGCTGATCTTTCGATTGGTGGACGACCCGCTCTACGTCTGAGCCACAGCCGTCCACATTGGCTGACACAATTTAGCCTTTTTTACTTCCGGTCTTAGACGTCGCCTCGAGACTCCAACTAGCTAGGTATTCTGATTAGCAACTTGAGAAACCAGAATGGGGTTTCTCAAGCTAATCAGAATACCTAGCTGGCGCGCAGTAGAGGAAGCCTTGGCCCAGACAGATATCCGTTACCTGGATATCTGCTGACAACACTGGAACCACCAGCATATTGGCCATTGTCCACAGAGGCTAAATCATGGTCAGACTGATAGCTGATGGATTTTAAGATTGTCTTGGGACCCAGTGAGAGGTCCTGACCCCAACGTTAATCTCAAGTAAAGACTGAGAAAGACTGGTGGACAATCTGTTCTTGAGTTTGAGCTGAGTCAGAAGAGACGAGGTGGAGCGTAACTAAGTACATGACCCTGGAATCCTGCTTGTCAATAATACTTATGTACTTACATAAGATTAAATGCTGGACTTTTACTTGTATCAATCAATATTTCTCACATCCATGAACTGCTATATAAATAATATCTTGAGTGATAATCACCCAAAGATTTGAACATTTTCACAAATGCTTGTGTCATTTTTAGGGCATCCTGGACGCTTTCTACTTTGTTAAACAAAAAGGTGATGAACAAAGACACAAATTAATCAGCAAAATCCTGTAAAAAAATCAGTCACACTTACATATGTAACCATGCTGATAATATTTAACCTTCCTCTGTCTTTGTGTGGTCTTTAACGTGATGAGCTGCTGCCGTCCTCCTCACACTCTGAGTGCTCAGTCAGCTGATAACGGCTGTTACAAGATGTCTTTTATCTTTACTGTATGCAGATTGCACAATCATAGAGGGGGAGAGAGTGAGTGTGTTTGGTGTTGATCTTCTCTCCTCTCTTCTGGAGTTGTTAGCACTCCTTTTATCAGCGAGGAATTGATTATTGCTCGGTGAACCCACTCAACTCCGTGATCAAAGTCTGAGAGTTTGGTGAGTGACGGTACAGTACGGCCAGATCAGTGAAACATTAACCCAAAGTCTTTTCCCCCTGACACCTTGACTCATTCACAGCGACAACATTTGATTGTCACTTGTTTGTTTTTTTATCACACAGACAGGAAACCACAACATTAACACACATCCTCCCCCATCGTGACTGAAGTTTGCTTTGGAGAATAAAGTAAAGCAGACCACCAGCATCATGAGAGGTTGACATTTAATAAGCCAGACCCACTAAATTCCATTGAGGTACTTGTAAAGTTGCTGATTTTTGTTTTGTTTTGGGCAATGTTCTATTTTTAATCCACTGCATTAAGAGCATTATTTTCCATGCTCCTCACTGCATCTATAATACATCTCACAACACACCAAGCCAACGGTCGGCCATTGGTCAATATCGGGCCTTCGATGAGCATCTGTTGCCCTAGGTTTTGCAGTATGTCCTGCATTGTCCGCAGTAGTTGGCCCTGTCCGCTGTTTTTTTTTTTTGCCAATTCAGGGTATTGGATCAGCGTCAGAGCCAGCAGTGAGTAAAATCACTCTGATTCAGTTCAGCTCAGTGCACGAGAAGAAAACAGAAGTTTAGTTTAGTTTAGTTTAGTTTAGTTTATAGTTTCATGGACAATCCCCATTAATTGACTGTAGCAAAAAAAACAGTAAATAGGGCAGCTTTAGCCGAGGTGGCTAATTTCCAGCTGTAGTCCCCGGCCAGATGATGATAGGCAACCTAAAATACAAATACAATACAGTTATAACATCAATACTAAAATACAATACAGAAGCAGTGCAGAACATGCAGGGCTGAAAAAGCAGCATCAATGCACTCACTAAAACACAACACACCGGTGGTACATAAAATCACATGTACATACGCAGGCAGCATGCCCAACCATACATGTCCCAGAGCATTCCCAGCAACATCAACAGCACATACAGTCACATGCAGCACATCACGATGTTCACAACACAGAAGCAGCACATATAATCACAAAAACCCACGGGCAACATCTATCACTATGATCATGTTACATGCAACACATACGTCATGTCCAATCCAGTCTAGTGTGTGCAGGTGTAGTTGTCAGCGAACCAGGTTTCTAAGTGTGCAGTGAAGGTGGAGTATGTATGTATGTCTTTGATTTGGGTGGGTAGAGATGATTTGGGTGGGTAGAGAAGCGAGGAAAGTAAACAAATGGCTAAAGTCAAGAGGGCATTAGATCATAACAGACTTGTTATATGAGGTAAATTATTTTTTTTTAGCCACTGAGCTCTTTAACACAGAAAGAGTTCGGAGTTATTTGTCTTATCCTTCCCTAGCACACAATAAATATGCTTTGTTCTTTCAACATTGGGTTGTGTTGTTAATGTGCTAACTAGCGTCTTGAATCTGTCCTGTCGGTCATCCAGTTTCTTGTTTTCAAATGATGAATATACCGGTAGACTACCGCCGCCTGCTGGTGTAGAGAGTTATTTCCTCTCACACAGGAGCAGAATGTACGTGCTAGTTGGCCATTGGCTGGACTCTTTGCGGTGTGTTCAAGTGCAATTTCTTGGCTGAGACACAGGCGATGTGAGTTGGCGCAACAGTCAGGCTTGGTGCCCACTAGTTCTTTGGTGTCAGTTTGGTTTGTCTGGGCCTGACATATAAGGGACTGTTGCATCGCCTCATGTCACCTGTGTTGAACATACCGCAAGGACTACTGCCAGCTAAGTGTTATACGGTAACGCAGTTTGCAGTGAAACCTATGAGACTAGGATATCTCGCTTGTTCTCGTGAGTGTACTGTTTGCCTTGTTTCCATGCTACCTAGTGTGTTCATTAAAAATATAGCTCCAGCTAAAGTGTATTAAGCTTCCTGTATTATAGTTTTACAATACCCACAAAGTTCTTACATCCTCCAAGTTTTACTGACTGGTGCTTTAACATCTACAGATACAATATGGTTCATTTAACTGTTCTACACTGACACATTTTGATGGTGATAATTGCTGATTTCTACTTAAAGGTCTAGTGTGTAGGATATAGTGGTATCTAGCTGTGATGTTGCAGATTGTAACCAGCTGAAACTTGGAAAACAGTGGTTGACGCAAAAACACAAATATGCAAAAGTGCAAAAATGCAAATGTGCATATCTAGAGCCAGTCAGCCCAGTCACTAGAAGAAAATGTAAGCATTGTATGTTTCTGCAAACCATGAATAGATTACATTGCACCCAACTGCATACCACTGTTTGAGACCATCAAGCAACAGTATTGGTTGTGTTTGTAGTGGCTTTTTAGACAACAATTGTTGGTGTTGTTAGTGACCCATTGCTATTTTTCCACTGGGGGTGGTGCCATGAAAAAGTGGTTGTTTTTTACTGAGACATTGCCATTTTTCCAGCGGGGATTGTGCCCCACAACTGGGTTTTTTAAGCCAAAATATGATCTTTTCCTAACCAAGTGGTTTTTGTGCCTAACCACATGTTAACTACAGCATTGTTGAAACATAAACTTTCAACATAACATTTCAGTGTATCCGCAACATAATCTATCATATTCATGGTTTGCAGAAGTGCCAACATTTCTTCTGGTGATTGGTGAGCTAGTGTTTGGTTTGGTTTGTCTGTTCTGGACTACTGTAGAACAAAATGGGGGACTCTGTGGAAAAGGACCCTCTCTGTATATAGATATGCCTCATTCTACGGACATGAAAACACTATTCTTATTTTCAGGTGATTATAAACTAATGAAAACAGTTGAATATCATTTTCCATTTCTGCCAATAAATCCCCCTAAAACCTTCACACTGGACCTTTAACAAAGTCTTTAAAATGTACTTGCATTGGAGTAAGGCTCCATAATGGTGTTTCTATTTTAGTTACATAAAGGATTTGAGGACTTCCCCACCGCTAATCATTATCATTACCATCACCAGAGAGCTGGTTAACATTCCAGCCCTCCTAATCTCTCTCTCTCAGAGACGGACAGGTCTTTTGTGGCGACAAACTGCCATGTGGTCAGATTAAGGTCTCTAAGAGGAGTGTGGGAGAGGATGGTCCTGTAGGAAAGTCCGGGGAAATTCTCGATTTTTCACTCTGTGAGCCAGGAATTTGGATCTCCCTGTTTTAAACTATGTAGCCTACTCATTACTCTACTGCCTCAGGTTTCCCTTGTACAGCTGAAGCTGATGGGAATATCGGTAGTTTTGCAGGTATTTATTAATCATGCATGGATTACCAAGGTTATTGTAATTCATCTTGAAAAGGACATTCATTTTTGTATTCGAATTTATGGCAATGCATTCAATAGTCACTGAGACATTTTATTTATTCATTCATCCTCTGGTGAACATGAACACCTGTAAAAAAAAAAAACTGGCCACTCAATTAATAGTTGTTGCCTGATTGCCATCCATAGAGCCACTCTACTGTGGAGAAATAAAAAGCCCCACACTGAATAACGGAAATGAAAGTACTGTTGAGAAAGTGCAGCACAAAGGAAGTGAAACAAGCTTTGTGCCTCGTCCTCATTTAAATCCATTAAAATCATCTGAGACATCAGTTCATGTTTTCAGCCTACACACTGATTGACGCACACAAAACCAGATTGTCCAGTGGAGCTTTTTCCACGTTAGATGGTTAAAAGGTCAGAGTTCTGCTTCTGGGCCCACGAGTCCGTGTTTCAGTTCAGTATTTCTGTATTTGTTTTGCTGAAAGAAAACCTGAAAAGGACCAGCCAGCATTTGGTCAGACCTCAAAGCTTCTGGTCACGTGTCATTCAGACAATAACATATTACATAATATATACCAAGAGAAATCCAAACTAAAACATATTCCAGCATGTTTTAACTAGCCTACATTTGGTTGTGGTGTTGGTGTAGATCAATGTAAGAGTTTAGGCTCCTGTACTGACAGCAGTGAGAGTGAATTGACCTCAGCAGCAGTGAAACCCCAGTCTGTCGTCTATAAATGGGACTATATGACACAGTGGACTCTCTCTTAAACAAAGCTCAGAGGTCACTGATGCAGCTACAGCACTCACTGTCACTGTTTCACTCCCCCTTTTAAACAGGACAACAGACAAACTGTGTCTGAAATCACCCCATTTCATACATACTGTAGTTCACTATATTTATTTTCATGCATTTATTTTAGCATTCAAATTAATAGATTATAAAGTATATTATCCCCAAAACTGAAAATAATGTTAAAAGACAGTGCTTATTTCTGTTGAAATTATTTAATTTAACTGGATGGCGATGGCCATTCACAACAATGGCGTTATTGCCGTCTTCACCACAACACAATAGACATGGCCTTCTTGTGGGGTTCAACAGTAGCCCTGAGCTTATCTAGACACTTAATTCTACCGACTATCATCACTCTTTTCCACCTGCCGTCTTCGCCATCACACCCTGAGAGAGCTGCTTTCCTACATACACACACTGGTGTACACGTCACACCCTCACAGGTTACCCACAAGGCTACCATCCATCCATTTACCATTAATGTGGACACTGATGGTAAATGGATGGACTTGCACTGGTGTAGCACCTTTATAGTCTTCACTCAAAAGTCATTTAAAACACACTGACAAACACGGTGTGAACATTGGTGTGTGAATGCATATGACTGTAACTGAGTAGCAGGTGGGGACATGTATGGTCGAGGCTACCATACAAGGTCCCCAACAGTGAACATTCACACACTGATGGGGTTCAGCATCTTGTCCAAGAATACTGACATGCAGATTGGAGGAGCAGGGGATCAAACCACCAATCTTCACACAGTTGCAGACATTACACAATGATAATAAATTATACTGTGCTGCCTTCGGAAGTTTCCGATATTTTGAGCTTCTTTAAAGCAGTAGTTTGACATTTTGGGAGATAAGCCTCCTGTCTTTTTTCCCCAAGAGTTGGATAAAAATATTGATACCTTTTATATTTGCACAGTAAGTATACAGCCGATTAGGTTAGCTTAGCATAAAGACTGGAAACAGGAAGAAACAGCTAGCCTAGCTCTGTGTGAAGGCAACAAAATCGATCCAGCACTTCCAAAGCTCACTAATGATCACGTTATATCTCATGACGAGATCTCCTGATGACTATTATTCAGAGAGATAGATAACTGGGTTACACGTGAGAGGCACATACTGTGGCTCAGCTTCACGTATCATCAGGATGCCTCTTTTGGGGCATTGTGTGTACAAATGCTGTGCTAGCAAAGGTGAATCTATTTAGCAGCAGAGTGACCTCTCACCCTCAAGTCCAGTGTTCACCCCCAATCCCCCCCCCCCCCGTGAAGCCTCATGTCCTGCTCGCCCTGTTTGAAAATCCCAGGGACAAAGCCAGGGAGACAGATGGCTCAGTGCATCCACACAGACACAGACACACACACACACACAGTGGGGTTAGACTAGTACATCGGCTTGGTGCATTGTCAGTTATGTGGTCTTTTACTGTCATGGAGGCTTCCTGGCTGTCCAACTGTCGCAGCAAAATCTGACGACACTTTTATTTGTTAGGTCCATCCAGATAAAATAATATTAAAGTAATAGTTTTTAACATTTTTGTGTTTATTTGCTTTCTGGCAGAGTTTTAGATGAGAGGTTACTGTAGATATATCACCGTCATGACAGTACATTAAATAAAAAGCTACAGCCATGATAATATTTGCTTAGCTTAGCTTAGTTTAAAGACATGAAACAGGGTGAAACAGCTGACCTGGCTCTGTCTGCAGGTAACAGAATCATCCTACCAGCACCTCTAACGCTGACTAATTAACACCTTAAATCTTGTTTGTTTATGAAGGTGTAAAAACGTTTTACAGCAGTTTATGCGCCAGACCGTTTCTTGGCTGGAACCATTAGACCTAGCTACTTACTGGAACCTCAGCTGGTTGCCGGGCAACTGTTTAGAGCGAAGAATTAGTCAAAGCCACATTAGTCTGACTCACCAGATGTAGACTGTGGCTGTAGGCCTGCCACTGGGGGAGACATGAAGAGCTGCAGACAAAATCCATTTGTGGCGTACATGATAAGCTCCTACAAACCGCGTCCACCACTAGTACAAGACAAACCCACCAACGTAGTGGTCATCTGAACCCTGCTACAATGCTACACTGTAGTGATATGAGACAAAATGTCACAATAATCCACTTTAAAATTCATAATACTTTAAGACATGGTTCACTTTGTAAGTAATGAGATGTGACCCTCCCCACTACCCTTATCCTCACCTTAACTGCCTCTATTTTAATGTAATTCTTCATAGCTAATTGCTAACTTAGCATTAGCATAAGTAACAAGATGTAGCCTTCCCATTACCCTTATCCTAACCTTAACTGCCTCTCTTTTAATGTAATACTACATAGCTAATGTTGGCTAATCGCTAACTTAGCATAAGCATAAGTAACGAGGTGTAGCCTTAACATTACTCTTATTGTAAACTTAACCACCTCTATTTTAATGTAATTTTTCATAGCTAATGGTAGCTAATTGCTAACTTAGCATTAGCATGAGTAACAAGATGTAGCCTTCCCATTACCCTTATGCTAACCTTAACCACTTCTAATTTAACATAATTCTTCATAGCTAATGGTAGCTAATCGCTAACTTAGTATTAGCATAAGAAACAAACCTTAACCACGGCCTCTAATTGCTCACTTAGAATTAACTTAAGTAACAAGATGTAGCCTTCACATTAACCTTATCCTCACCTTAACCGCCTTTAGTTGCTAACTTTGCATTAGCATGAGTAACAAGATGTAGTCTTCCCATTACCCTTACTCTTACCCTACCCTTAGCTGCCTCTATTTTAACTTAATACTTAATAGCTAGCTATCCGCTAACCTAGCAGTTTTGTGGGACTTATGCTTTCGGTCCAAGGAGTGAACTGATGTGTAGGTATGGTGGGCCAGTCATGTAGGGTTAGGGGTGGATTGGGGTGCTAATTTCAGCCAGCATTCTCACTTCCTTCCGTTATCTGCATATAACCATTTCTAAATCCCCTTCACCACAGGAAACGACAATTAAAATCTCCAAGCTAACAACTTTAATGCTGAAAATGGCACATTTTGGTGAGTATTTGGTATGTGTAATAATGCCTTCCTGCTTTGTGCTTTCTGTGAATTGCTGTAAAGGTCAACAACAAATAAACCAACTTGTGAACACACCTTGGAATAGCCCAAACTCCGTCTCACATGACTTTTCATGCCCGGTGTTGTAAATTTTGGGACACTGCCAGTTGGAGTTGATTTGCCACATCTTTTTATCTCTGGCAGCGGCATGCCCCAGTGACACTGACTTCAGACATGTACCAATCTGTTCCACTTCACTAGTTGTTAAATGACTTGCTAGAGCCACCTACAGCCAGCAAATCATCTTGAGCTCTTCCAGAGCCACAACACTGATCGCCTTTTTTATCACTAAAAGTTGAATCACACGTTGACATACGACTGATTGTTTTGTATTCTTTTGTGAAGCCATTTTAATGACAGTGCTGGCCTCCCCACATGCAAATCACCAAAACAAGTTCATCAGGACACCATTTTGTAAGGGGCCCGTTGCCGCATCCTGGGCTTAGTGTCACTTTCCTTTAACCGTTGCTGTTATCAGTGGCAGTGATGCACAAAGTACACGACTTTATTACGTGAGTCAAGCTATAGATATTCCTGGTCAAATATTACTCAAATACAAGTGAAAGTTGCTGAGTCAAATAATTACTTGAGTTTAAGTACTAGAGCACTTGCTGTTAAAAAAAACTGTTTTCAAAGTACTGTGTTTATCTCAAGGCAGCAGTGAAAACATTGAGTAGAAACATTTCTAACAGTGCATGACAACTTTGCGGGCAAGTCCATAAACAGTCCTTTGACCAAACATAGCACAAAAACTGCAACAATACAAGCAGAGACAACTTTGTTTAAAGTATTCATCTGGAACTAAGCCAATGTTTACACTCCTCGACAGGCTTTCTCAGGTTGGATGGCATTTTTTTGCAGGCCGTGATGAAGCACGTGGGCGGTAAACATTCAAAACAATACGAATCATTCTTCATCTCACAAACTTCAAATATGGACTTGAGGTATGGTCATGGGTGATCTGGTGGGGAATCTTCATCTCAATCTGCTGCCGTAGCCATAGTAGCACCAAATACAACAGCCTGCTGATGACCTCTTCTCTCTACCTGTCTTTACTGATGAGCTGCCCAACCTGAGTACTGAATGTGCAAGGCAGGGCTACGGGAACACGGCTTCAACAAACAAACCACACATGGAACTGTGTGATCACAGTTTATGGGCTTTTGCATTTCTAATTTCTAGCAGCCAGGGTCAATAATCGATGAGTGGTACACACTTGGGTCAGCAGTGGATGCACACAGACCCACTTTACCGCCTGCATACAATGAGCTGCAGCAAAGGTGCAAAGAACACCTGACTTTAACAAAGAGCACACAGAGAGCGCTGCCCCACGCCTGACCCTCTTTCTGTCCACATGAAAAGCGTCAGAGGCTGAGGAGAGAGCGTCCCGGCAGCACTGAGGAATGCTGGGTAGAGCCCCGTGCTTGTTGCCTTTGGAATGCCCCCGGGGCCTCTTACATAAGCCCTGTCAGGCCGACGGCGGACGCTCCATTGGCCACACAGTCAGCAGCCACACTGATCCCTCAGCCACACATTCAGCTTCCAGTATCTGCATCTTCACACCGCGGAGAAGAGTTGTGAAACGCTGTCATTATGGACTTATGTAATTGCAGCACGACACTCCACAACTCACTCACACTTCAGGTTTACCTCTAACCATCATTACTGTTTAGATAGGCTGAGGTTTCGTTGTCGGACAGAGGACATGAGCCACAAACATCCGGCTGGTCTTACACATCAACATGTGTGTGGCGTTACATACTGTCTGTTTGTTCATGTGGTTTCAGTGACAATTAGATTTAAACTCCCTCTGCAAGTTTGGGAGGCAGGCTATCACTTATCAACACACAGTAAAAAGATACCTTAAAACTCATATTAATACTGTTATGGTTGTCATGGTAACTTCCCACAATCCCGCAGCGGTGGAAAGTAACTATTTACTTATGTACTGTAGGTAAGTCAGTATTTAAGATCCATTTTATGTTACTTTACATTTCTACTCCACTATTTTTTTTACTTTGAACTCCACTACATTTATCTGTAGGTACATTGTGCATTAAGCAGATTATTTTGCCTCTAAAATATGATGCATTCTTCAGAGAAAAAAACTTGTCAGGAATTGAGCCCTTAATGTAGTAGGAATATTTTAACCTATTTTCAGTGCAAATCTTGGTTAAATAATTTCCTAAACTCAACTTTTTCATAATTGTAGTGCGGCTAGCGGTACATTATGCTGTCTTATTTCATGATATAGAAACAAATTTCTTGATTTTTTAAAATACAAGTTGGTTTAACCCTTTGAAACCAGGAGCGTCATCACTTTTCTTGTGCTGCTTTCAGACACTTTTCATAATTTAAACGTTAAACTTTGAGCAAATTGGTGCGATTTCTTTCAAAAACATGGGCAACTTGGTAAGAAATGTCCCACAGAATGCAAGAAAAAAAGTAGATTTCGAAAATTATGATTAATTTAATTAAATTAAAATTAAATTAATAACAGGTTGAGATATTTTTCCTTCACTGCAAAATAATTTTTAGGTTTAACTCATTCATTGATAGAGATGTATTTGTAAGATAAAGGATTCTGTAGATTAAACAGCCGACAATAAAGAAGCACACAACTACAACAAAAGTACAGTAATATATAAACACTATGACAGGAGCTATTTGGCATAAAAAGAGTTTTGCTGATCATATTTGGGCACTTTTCTTAAGTGAAGTTTTTATGTGGGACTACCTCTAATGGAGTATTTTTAGTGTTGTATCACTACTTTTACTTGAACGTCTTTCACCTCTGCCTGTTTATTTATTCTGAGAGTTCCCATATTTGCTCACTAGACGTGTTTTACAAAGCAGTACGTAAGCTGCAACAGAGAAAATCATGCATCTTAATTTCAGTTGCACTTTTACAGCAAACTGGAACGTAGGAAGTGAAAGTGAAATAAGTTATGACGACCTCCTCACACCCTATGCTTCTTCACAACTAAATCTCCACTTTCCTTCACACTTCTTCGGCTAAAGTGGATTTAATAGGCAAAAGTCAACTTCAGATCACAGTTTGGATCGACACCATTAGAAACTAGTGCCTCGAATCACTCAAAAACGAAATACATTGCAGGTTGCCCCAGTTTCAGTTTCTCGCCACTGGCTTCCTGTCTCTTTTAGGGGTTGATTTCAGAATTTAATTTCTAACATACAAGACACTACATGGTCCAGCACGTCTGTATATAAAGGAGTAGTTACCCTCTGACCCTTCAGAGGACCTCAGGTCTTTAGAGCATGACACGGCAGCTTTAAAAAGCTTTGTGAAAATAACAAATTGTACATAATTAATAGCCACGGTATTTTTGGGGGGATGAATTAATACAAAAATAAACAGTGAATAGCTGCTATTTGTAACTCCAAATATCCTACAGCCATAGACAGATTATGACACAATGGGTCCCTGGCTACAGATGTGTACAGACACATACCCAGATGTGTCTTTAAATTCTATCTTAAAAAAAAAAAAAACAGCACATATTTTGCCTAAGAACGTTAAAGAAAGTAAGAATAAGGCAAAGGACAAATTTGGGCTCATCAACTGTACCAAACAGCCATATATTGTTTTTTATTTCACAATGACACACTGGACAGGTACTGTAGATATATAGTATATCAAAAACACATCAGTCGACATGTCATATCTAAAATTAAAAAAACACTTTTGTTTTCAATTTTGCACATAGAGCTCAAGTCTTAAAAGACACTGAATAAAAGTGACCGAACATTACAAATGAAGGAACGCATCAAAATACATTTCCCAGCACATATTTCTATATTGCATACACATTTACTCAGGAGTGGAAATCTGAAAACACATCGATAGGTCACCTTTAAACGATATCTGTGGTGATGAAGGAAAAATGTGTCAATTTAAAAGGCCACCATATGGACTTCAATTCAGCAAACACAGCCTGCTCAGCTGCCCGAGGCGGCGGACAGAAAAGCTATAGGATGAGTCATTCCCTACACAGTTATGAGTAATGTTGGGGGATACCAGCAGGTACTGGTAAGCAGCAACTTGAGCTCTTGGTCGAGCTCCTGAATGTCGAACACCAGGTCTCAGTTTGGTCATGCAAATAGTAGAACATCCTTGAAATATAAAAAACTCCCTCAGCATGGTTTGTGACACGGTGCCGAACACATTCATGAGGATTTTCAATGAGAATAAACAGCCATCATCTGAAAGCTTTCCAGTACAGATTCATACAGAGGATAGTGTTTCATTAATGGCGTACAGTGCTCAGTTCTTCACGACAGACCCCACTCTCTGGCTTGCAAGGCATCAAATTTATGAATGAACATTTAATTAGGTGACTGTGCCAATGCAAGAGGTTCAGTTACACTGTGTCTACTATACTTAGTGCTTTACCCCACAGCAGGTGTTTGTGTTTAAAAGGCAAGGTGAGAGAGGTGTTGATACGGCTTCTGTATCCAACTAATGACTGCAAGTAAAAGTCAAGGCCAGAGAAAAGTCTTGAGAAATAAAATCGTTATAAAACGTCACATTTGAAAAAAACTGACTACAGCATAGATAGTCTGTCGAAAAATTCAAGACAGAAAAATTGCAAAAAATGTTTCTATCATCCAAACTAAATATTACAAACAGCATCTACAGAGAGAAATAGATCATTTCTAATAACTTAAATACTTAAATTATTATGCAATACAATACTCTTCCATGTGGGGCCAGAGGGTAAGAAAACAGATCTGCTCAAAGCCTACGCAAAATAACAAAAAAAAAAAAAAAGGTAGACTCTTTGCCAACAGGTCCAAGGCTAAACAACATAACCTAGTGATGTGTGCTCTGACTTGCATGTGTTGTGTTTGTGTCCTTTTTTTTTGAGGAGAGGACGTCATTCAGATCCCTTTAGTCCTGCAGTGAGAAGCTTTGGCACAGAAACACCATGGGACGAGATGACACATCATATCACGGTGCTAATGAGGGACACACATGCAGGCCTCGCTCACGCTGATAAGGTCAGTGAACCCCAACATGCATCGCCACCATACTGCCAGGGCAACAGACAACAAGAGAGAGGACGGGTGGCAGAGGGGAGGCTGGAAGGGAGGGAGGGGGTGGGATGGGTATACAGAGAGAGGGAAGATGAAAAGAAATGGCTCAAATGCATGAACACAGAAGAGGAGGTTGGGGTGGTTGTTTCAGCCAGACAGAACCATGGGTCAGAACGATTACAGCGTCCATGATGATTTTAGCCTTATGTGGTGATTTTCCAGCTTCTCCTTGGTTTCGCTCCATCCCCTCCATCTCACAGAGACGACTCCACCTCCCTAGTGATAGTAACCGCAGCCTCTGACCGAGGGAGCACCTGAACGCCTGCAGCCTGCTCTGGGGTCTCACTAATCACCTCCAGGGCTGAGGCAGCAGCGGCCCTGCAGTCAGTGCCGGCCTTCTTATCAGCGTTCTGTTTGTCCGCGGAGCCACAGCACAGCTTGGGAGCGCACTGAGTCCGACAGGAGAGCTCGCAGAGGGAGTCTCGAGACTCTGAGCTGAATGTGACAAACTCAGGCTGGATGGTGGTGGCGTGGATGCCCTCGTCGTGGAAGAAGTCCTTGATGCGCTTGGCCACCTCCATGTAAGATGTGGGGTCGTGGCACTTGATGTGCGCCGTTGCGATGATGCGACTGCCAGCCAGCTGCCAGATGTGCAGCTCGTGGATGGCCAGGACGCCATCCAGACTTAGTAGCCGCTCATTGAGCCGGTGCATGTTGATCTGCTTGGGCACAGTCTGCAGCAGGATGAGCGCTGACTCTTTGAGCAGCGGGTAAGTAGTATACAGCAGGATACAGACCATGATGATGCAGAGGGTGGGATCCAGGTAGAGGACCCAGCAGGGGCCAGCACTCTTCATGGCCGACATAGTGGGGCCTTCCAGCAGGTCGATCAGTGTGTGATTGACATGCTGGTGATCCGTGGTGTGGCTGTTGATACATGGGTTCACACATGCCTCGCCTTTTATGCAGGGCTGCCACACAAAGGTAAATATTACAGCATTGACCACCACAATGACAGAGCCAAGGGCGTCACCCAACACGTGCAGGAAGACCCCGCGCATGTTGAGCTGCGCCGACGAGTCGTGGTCATGGTCCATCTCCTCGTAGGGGGTGTTGCCATTCATCTGCACCTCTGTGCTGTCTTTACAACTGATTTCTGGAGATAAAAACAAAGGTAACTTTAATTTACCGGAACATTAAGCAAGCTTTAATAATCAGCTGTACTTTGACTCTGAGATACTACAGCAATCAAAATAGATACAGACACAGTTCTGAGACTGTGACAAACATACAAATATTGCTTTTACAGCAAGAAAACAACAATAAGCAGGAGGCAATTTGTTAATTCTTAACAGGGGGGACGAAAAAGGTGGGTGGCAGGTTAAGAAGGTGGGTTGAGCATTTTTCCTCCCTGATACCTGAACTTGCATTTCAGTCAATCCCAAGTACCAATCCCATACTACACTGTTACAAAACAAAAATAAAATAAAAAGACGGAATACTGCTAGTCCTGTATCATGGATGTAGACTGATTTCTATCATTGTTTTATGGCATGGCTCAAATTAAACCATCTGTAAAACAGAAGCAAATACATGTGTTCCGTCTTCAAATGCTTTATAAAATTGCTGAGGTTACGACTGACATCACTAGTGCCACCCCACGAAACTAAAGCCTTGCATAGTGTACATGTTGCCTTTTCACTGGTGGGATTTACAGTGTAAAATATGCCAAATAGGCGACATTTTGCTATCAGCTACTGCTAGGTTATTCACAAGAACTCAATTCCTCTTATATTTGGGTATAAAACTACTTAAATTTATTAATAAATTACTCAGTACTTGATCGGTGCATAGACTCACATACTTGCCAATGACCGATGCAGCATTTTCGGCCGTGTCTGAGACATTTCCGATACTGTTATCGGTATCAGAAAAATTACAGTCATTTAGCTAACGGGGGGGATGCCCCTACCCTCTCCCCAAACCCCTGATAATAAGCTCATTATGGTGCCAAAACAAAGCTGCAACAAACTAGCCACCAGCCATAAGGAGATTCCAAGAAGATGCTATCAGTGGCAGCCAGTTGCTTTATTGCTCTGTTACATCATTTGGGATCAAAGCACAGGTCCGTATGACACATGACACAAAGAAGCCACAACTCAGCCAGCGTTGTCATCAGGTGACACATGTTGGATCTGCTCCATTCAGAGTCGAGAGGAGGGTGTCGAAGCGCAATTTAAATTCAGTCAATTCAGTTGACATATTAGTGAACTTTGTTTGTGCTAACAATGCTCCAGCTTTCACTATGGAAGATAACGAATAACGGAGTCTGTGGTGAAACTGCTCAGGGCTACAAACAACAGAAACATACCAGACAGCCATGCTGGACTATAGAAGAGAAAACTCCCAGCAGATGGGATCCTAAACGCTGCAAAACACTCTGCAGTAATTCACATCAGGCATGTTCAATTAGTAATTGCAGAAGCCGTGGTAGCGTGCGCAACTCTGAGGGAATGGCACCTGAGCAATGGCTGCTCTCCTCCATCCCAGGACGGCGCCGGGTCATTCATCAACGGCTAATGGTGTGGCTGTGGCTGTCGACTCCACGGTTACACTGATATATGACCTAGTAACAGCCATCAGTGCACAGAGGACTTGGGGGGGTAGCCTCCACTTATTGAAACTGGCAGGGCCCTACAGTGTGGGGGTACAAATGGTCTTCTGTATGGGTTTAACCCTTGAGGGAGGAGGAGGAGGATGGATGAGTGATCTGATAGAATAACCAGGGGCAAGCCCAAATAAGCTTTTTGGGGGTGGTCCGTTATCACTGTCAACAATAAGACATCAAACTCAACTGACAACAGCTTACAGACAAAATGATGAGTTGTTTTTGGTAATGCTTGCAGGTCCAGGTCTGATAAAGTGCAAGTAAAGAGTAAGGCACAAGACACACTTACAAGTCTGAACTTGTCAAAAACGGGAACTTCTTGGCTGAGTCTGTGAGAAGTTTCTGGATATCTTAATTTAGAAGCCATCTGATAGTAGGGAGTATTACAAAGCTTGAGACCCGACCTTTTCCCCGTTTATGTCACTGAGGGTGGCCACGTTTCCAAGGATAGAATAACAAACCAATACATATCTGATTACAGACATATCTGTCTAAATGCCACTGTCAGAGACGAAACAATAAGGATTAGTTTCTCACACTGGGTGTCCTCGGGGTACACTGGAGATATACGCATGTACTGTTACGCAATCTGTACTGCTAACAATGGATACAAAGTCTGGTACATGCTGTCAGCTTCAATGTGGGGCACAATGGGGCTGGACTCAGGGTTTGGGGCACTTAATAATGACAAGCACTGTATATTTTAAATTTAAATTACACACTGACACAGAGAAGAAAATTCAGGTTAGAGTCAATACTTTCAAGCACAAACACTACTGAATGCTGTCCCTACTTACCATTTCTAGGTCTTGCATCACCAGGGCTGTTGTGATTTCCCACTAAGTTGTTGGTCTCCTCTCCTGAGGACCCATTCCCAGCCTTCTGGCACTTGCCGGCTTTACCCTTCTTGTGCTTATTTCCATGAGAGTGACCTCCATGAGAGTGTCCGTGGCCTCCGCCGGCGTGCCCGTGGAACAAGCAGAGCCCGAGCAGGTTGACCAGGAGCCCCGCGGCGCCGACCCCTGCGACCACCAGCGGACTCTCGATCTCATGGGGCTCAGTGAACCGCTCGATAGCCTCCAGGACGATGGTGAAGCACAGCGCCGTGAGGAAGACGGCGTTGACCAGAGCCCCCATCACTTCCGCCCGGATCCACCCGAAGGTGTTTTTGTTGGTGGAGTGGGTTTTCTCGGCGAAACGCACCGCGACCAAAGCAACGACCAGCGCTATGACATCCGACAGCATATGAAAGGAGTCCGACAGCATAGATAGAGACGAAGTCATCCGGCTGACCACCACCTCCACAATGAAAAACCCAAAAGTCAATAAGAGCATGCATAGCAGCCGGGCACGGTTAGGCTCGCAAGCCATTTTCCTTTCCTCACGGTCCTTCGTTGAGTCAAGTTTCGAGTTAACGTTTAATAACGTTTTCCTGTGTCTTCTCACGAGCTCACTAGGACACCAGCTAGCTAGCTCTCCGGTGTGTAACAGCTCCGAGCTAACGACTTACGTTAAGCTAGCGAGCTCCCTGAGACAATACGATCGATGCTAACAGAGTCTTCACACGCTGCTGTTATCCAGCGACGGCAGCATCACTCGGCTACTTCTGAAAACCACCAAAGACAAAATGAATCCGTCTGACGATCTTTAATAGCCGTGTGAACACACCGTCATCGACACCAGCATATTCCAGAAACCTTTGCCGACGAGCTCTCGTTTGCAGACGGCTGAAACTTTGCACCCGAGCCGGTAAACTTTCCACACGGAACACGGCATCGTGAGGACACGCCCAGGACGAACCCCATTGGTGGAAAGGGCACATGATTGAATCTGATTGGTCGAAATTTTGCTGCTCTTTGCAAGTAGGTGGACAACAGCGGTTGCTACGCACGCTTACCGCAGCTGTAATCTCGCGATGACTACATTAATATATCTAAATCTATGGGTATCGGTCAGCTAGAAAACATCTAAGATACTGAACAGATACGCTTGTTAATGGAGCCCCATTAACAACCGCATTCACTGTTTGTTATTGATTAATTTAAAATGTTTATCACCACTGAAGATGATGCAATAAAAACGTTTTTAAGTGTCCTAGTATAGCCTGATTTAAATGTGTGAAACATAGGTTTGTATGTGGGTTTTGCCTCAAGTCTGCCTTAAATAAAATATTTACAATTTTATTGTTGTTGTGTACATGTGCTTAAAACATTTAATATATATATATATTTTTTTTGAATGAAATAAAACCAGATGTGGTTATATCTTACATATAAAATTAGACTTACAATTATTTTTCTTACCTTTTTTA
This sequence comes from Epinephelus moara, assembly GCF_006386435.1. NCBI lineage: Eukaryota > Metazoa > Chordata > Actinopteri > Perciformes > Serranidae > Epinephelus > Epinephelus moara. The sequence continues at coordinate 22,590,157 of NC_065517.1, read as the reverse complement.
TTTAATCCATAACCTGGAGGCTTGTTAATTTACAAAACTATGATATAATGCTAATGTGTTTTTTGATTATACCCTTTTATCTGCTGCTAATCAAGAACAAACGACTCTCAGGTGTGAAGCCTTGATGCTTTGTAGCTCTTGATCACTTGCAGTCTCTTCAATCAGTGGCTGACTTTTCATGGGAAACTGATGACCCCTTGTGGGAGTTATCTGTCTTGATGAAGCACTCAGAAGTGTGTAATTTCATTGTAATGGAAATGAACAAATTAGCTTTGAGTAACTGATTCGACACATTGTTATATAGTATGTATGTATAATTTATTTTACTATACCTGTATAAAAGGCACATACGTATTTTACTATGCATAGTGAGAATCTATGGTGTTGACAATGACTTTCAGCATGAATAATGTTACTGTATCTTATTTATAACTACAATTAATGATTTGAATCATTCATTCCGCATAGTTCAAATGTTCAGGTTCACAAACTACTGTCACTCTTGTCTAAACCACACGTTTTTACATTTTCTTGTAGATAAGTCATTAAACAAGCTGCCCTTTTATATCCGTATCTAAGGAGTTTGTAACAGAAAATGTACATATACTTATCACGAATATACAGTACAATCAAAATAGCTGCAAATAAAATGAACACATTCACACATGAAATTGTCAAACTACATAAAATCCACACCACAAACCTTGCAACAGCACACACAATACACTGGATTCAATCATTTGGCTTCACTACCTTCACAGCTTCTAAAGTATCATATAAATTAATCATAATTTACATCCAGTCATCATGACACATATCAGTCACACGTCGGTGATATCTGTGATCAGCGGATGCCGAGTATCTGCCTGCTCTTGAACTGACAGGTCTTCTCCACTTCATTCAGTGTCTGAGCACGCAGATTGGCCGCCTGCAGCCTCCTCAAAATCAGCTCCTGAGACATCACACTCTGACGACCGCCGGGCCGCTGGTTCTCTTTGCTCTCACCAGCAAAGTGGACCTTCTTCTTGCCGGGGGAGACGTTCTCTCCGTCTAGGACCAAACAGCAAGGAGTCACTGATTAACAAAGATTGACTTGTAACACTCTCTGCAATCCGACATGACAGCAAGATTTCAAATTGTCATGTGTGTAATAATTCTTTATTGGTGCATAAAAACACTATTTACAGGTTATAAAAAGTAATAAATAAACATATTAGTCATCCACATTCCAAACAGAAGCATAAACCCATAAAAACACTCTCAGGTCTTGTCACGGTTCAGTAAGTCCAGAGGTCTTCGTCCAATCCCCATACCTATGTCCTTGCCACAGCACAGTGCCAGGTCCCTCTGCTGACGGCTGTAGTTTTTCAGTAAACTCTCTGCTCTGTAACAGTAGATCGGGATAAAGAGTTTGAACCAATCAGTGGGTAAGACTGACAGGGAAGTATCAGACAATGAGGAGAAATGACAATGTTGATTGTTTCATTTGTAGCCGTGTTAAAAAAGTTTTACCTTGCAAGCTTCTCATTTGACAGTCGCTCACGAACACAAAGCTCCTGCTCCCTCTCTGCAATGAAAGGTAAAAAAACAAGACACCTTTTTTTTGGAATATGTAGCACTTACTTGACTTTGAAACAGGCAGTGCGTTCTAAACAATATCAATGGCATAATAATAATAACAAGGCAGTAACAATCATTAATGGTCCCTGTCACATGGCGGCTCATCTCGTTCTCTGTTCGGAGGGTAAGGAACTCGCAGACCTCATTGTCTCCCCAGTTTGTGGACATTTCTAGTTGTTCTTCCTCTTAAAATTAGCTGCAGTAGGCTGCACACAAAACAAGTCATCAAAACGTCACACCCATCCAGTCCTGCCAGCTTTCCCTTTTACACAGACGTCAATTTGACACCGTTACTACCTCCTCTGTGGGCTTAACGTACCGTTTACACATAACGACAAAGTGGAAAACAGAACAATATTCCCGCTTTAATCAAGGAGTGTAAAATGGACCATTTCTTGGCACTTCAGCGCTGACTTAATTTGTCAGCCCATCAGGTTGCCACTTGGTGCCACACTGTCACACATACATGGGTCTCTGTGGCACAAAGGACAGAAGAAATAAAAGTCTTACTCTCCAGCCTCTCCTCGCGTTCCTTCAGCGCATTTTCTCTGTCCCGCAGCGCCTGTTCTCGGAGTCGGAGCTCTGTGGCAGAGGTGGGTGTCAGTTCAGCTGGCTTGTGAGCAGGACCGTCAGATTCCGTCGACCTCCTCCTGAGTCGCACCTGTGCCCTCCTCTGCTCCTCAGCAACAGCGTCGGCCAACAGGCTGCTCTGGAGAATAGCCTCCACAGAGGGTCTAAGATAGTCCTGACAACAGAGCAAGACGGATTATTGAACCTCACGTACATGCAAACCGACCAGCTGGTAGACCAAGTAAAGTTTATAACAACATAATTTATTTCTAACCTTCAGGTTGAGCATTTTGCAGAGTAAGGTGTTCAGTTCCTCAGAGTATCGGTACGGGATTCTTCTGAACTTCCCCTCTCTGATCCTCTCTGCCAGTTCTTTTTGGTTGTAAGCAGTAAACGGAGGGCTAAACAGATAAATCCAGGGAAAAGGTCAGACTCACAATCAACAAACCTCCTGCTGGAAAATCAGCTCCTGCAGAAGTTAGTAAACTTACGACAATGCACAGAGTTCATAGAGCAAACACCCCAGGGACCAAATATCTGATTTCTCGTTGTATGACATCCGGTCTATTTGCTCCTGAAAGAAAAAAAACATTGGCAGATAATTAGGCTATAATTAGGAGGGTCAAGAGAAGAAAATCCTCAGACACAGCAGGATCGAACAACTCACTGGAGACATGTAGTAAGGTGTCCCAACAAATGTCTTTGCAAAACTGGTGTCATGGTTCAAGATCCTTGCAAGGCCGAAGTCTCCAAGCTTCACATTCTGTTTGATGTCGAGGAAGATGTTGGCTGGCTTCAGGTCTCGATGGAGAACCGTGGCCCTGCCATCACTGCGTCTGTGGCACTCCTTCAGGGCTAACATGAGCTGCGCCATGACTCGCAGGACAAACTGCTCCTCCAAATAACGCCTGCCATGATAAAACACACACACAGGAAGTACAGATGTAGAGTGGAGGGTCACGACTTTACAATGCCCACAAACACACAACCTACCTTTCCTTGATGCATCGTGTGATGAGGCTGGACAGGTCCCCACCCTCGCAGTACTCCATGACAATATACAGTGTGGTGTTAGTGCGGTCTATGATGCGGTCGTAGTACCGCACTATGTTCGGGTGCTTGAGCTCTCTCAGGAGATTCACCTCTGACACCAGCATCTGCTTTTCACTCTCTGCCATGGTGCCATAGTCCAGCTCCTTCCACACCAGAATCTACAAAACAGAAGTGGTTTAATTAACTAGGATGAAGCTTAAAACTCCTTTTTACGAGGTTGCTGCTGAACAGTGGAAAAAATGGGCAATTACGGGCTTATGCTTAATGATAAAATGTATTGTAAAAAAAAAAAAAGCACAAGAAGAATCATAAAGTCAGCAAACTGACTCAATAAAGTCAGCTGCAAAACAATATCTATCTAAAGTTCACAAACGATAGCTATTATAGGCTAAAGGTCACACCAGACAGAGTAAAGCGCCAACTGCAAAACCTCTGAGTACACTGAATGGAGCAGTGTGGGTTTAATTGCGTAAAAGTTTATCTTTAAGTAAGATGAAGATTGGTCATTTCTTGTTTCAAAAGTAACTTCTTGTTGGAGAAAATGTGGCCCACAAACTGGAAATCACATTCATATTTATCTGAAGTTAACTTGGGGCAGGAGGATGGATGTGTTAGATGCCCTGAGAGCCGTGTTCCTTTAAAATATCCCCAAAGATCCAAGGGTGATTCTCCTCGGAGCGTTCCCTGAAGGGTTTGAGGGGAGGGGAAAACTGTATCTATTACAAACCCTCTTGGGGGCTGCGATTAAATGTATCACAATAAGATGGTTGAATCTTGAAGCTCCAACGTACAACATCTGGATTAACAAAAATATGGGAACTGTATGAGATGGAACAAATCACATATGCATCGAGGTTGCAAGGACCGAAATGTATAGAGGTGGAGTCCTGTAATAAGTTTTTTATTAATGCAGCAAGGGAACTCTAAAATCCATATCCCCCTTCTATTCAATTCCAATTTATATATATTTTTTTACGTTTATTCTATTTTTTATTTACATTTTTTTCTCTTCACTTGCTTTTCTTCTCTACATATTTGTTTATTTGTCACAAATATTGGTATCTCATTTCCTTTCTTTTTCCTCACAAGTTTGAATCTCAGGTACATCTTACTGCACTTGAACACTTCACCATACTCGTCTTAAACTTGGACAGATGTTACCACAGCTGAAAACTGAAAATGCAGCCTATGTTGAAATAGAACAACGTATTCGTGTTGTAACCATATTCCACTGCTGCCCTTCAGCATCTACATTTTTACTTGTGAGACACATAATTCCCCAGAGCCTAAGGTAACATATTAGACTTATGTTTTCAGGTGTAAATGGCTACATTACAGGTGTGTTAATGCCAAAGGTTGACTCATACACCTGAATGGAAAGAAGCTCATATAATGCTTATAACTAACTAGTGTAACTCACTAACGTTACACCTGTGTGTCTCCTGCTGACAAACCAGTTGGACCTTTCTCAAGATTTTTGGTTCATTTGTTCATTTCGGTTAACATGCAAGAAATATCATTTTATATGTCAGCACCTATTGCCCTAAAATATTGGCGTTAAGTGCCATAAAGAGTCCAACACCTGATGATTTTCATTCATTGTTCTGTGACTGGATGGGAGTTGTTGCTGGACGTTTTTTGCTTTAGGTCTGTGCTGACAACACTAACATGGGTTTAATATTTTCCTGTTGAAGTCCCTGAACATGTCACACAATCACTGATGTTCACACCCGGTAGTTCAGCATCGAAATCAACATTTAACAACGTCAGTTCAGGTTTACATCTTGCTAACGATAACAAACTCTCGCGTGACTGCAACAAACACTCCTTGAGTAAGCGTTACGTTACTTTACCGGTGGGCGGTGGTTGTACGGACAAACCGTGTAAACATTACTCACTTTCCCATCAGATTTCCGTCTTATTTTCTGGCATCTTCCATAGGACCCTGAGCCTATAGTCAACAGCACCTCGTAGTCCTCAACACGGGACGGCATCTTACCTTTCCAACCGAAGCTAACGGTTAAAGTTACCTGACCTAACGTTAACTTGGCTTTAACGCTCGGTTAACGTTAAACTCGGCTAAACATAAAGTTAAACCAGCGACTTCCGTATTAGTTAATAACTTTCCTCTCGTGCTGAGGATGTTTTTGTTCCCGATAAAGATACTTAAACAGACCAAATGTTTGGCTTTTGGGTTCTCCTTCACTCGTGTGTATTGCAGTTAACAAAACAAGAAGCGTTTGCTCTCGGTTTAAATCGGTGCCGAAATCCTCGATCCTGATTGGTCCGCGCTCTCCGCTCGGTGCCTCCTGACTGGCCGGTGCGGGGATACAAGTTGTGAGGTTGCTAAGCGCCTGAAACCCGCGAGACTAGAGCGGGTAGATGACGCATGCCCAGTTCTCCACAGGGTGGCGCCAAAAAGTCACAGTCAGATCAGAGCAATGTTCCAGAAAACAAAGTTAGGATAATTGAATTATTTAGGAAAATTGAAAAGAGATTTCGAAGATGGTTTGATTAAAACAAGACGGATTATGGGTAATTTTCCTATTTATCTTTGATAGATTTATCAAGGTCTCACTAGAGTGTAACCTGTGGCAGTATTTGGACAGTTAATCAAACTTTTATGCTGATAAGACCAATGGGGTTTAGTCCTGTCTGACCACTCCTCTGTATGTGAATGGCACCTAGCAGCTGACTATATTTAGCATTTTTGAGACTGCTTTTTTTTTGTTTGCCAAGATCAACAGCATTTTCTATTACACTGAGTTAATACAAAAGGTAAAAAATGTTTTGCAAAAGTAGCTGCAAAGTAGTTATGTGCAAAGTCAAATCTTGTTGAAATAGTCTGCCAAGAAACTTCATATTTCATTTTCATTAAGGCGGGCCAAGACAGGCCCACAAAAAGCAAAACCTATTCTATTACTTTCTCTATTTTTAGGTTTACTGTAAATTGTTCTATTCAGTGTTTGTAAGTCATTAAATAAATCCCAGAGCTGCGTTCATGAGAACATTAAAGGAATACTTCCTGCAATTAACTGTATGAACAAACAGTAAATGAAATTATGTAAATTTGGAAATCTTACTTGCTGATTTTTGCTTTAAGGGTCTATCATTTGATAGGGAATTTTTTCCCATATGTAATGTAATTTTTATATAATTTATGTGTCAGATTCCAGGAAGACTATGTCAGGGTGTTCATGGGAATCCTAATAAACTAAACTACCGTAAAACTTCAATTTAAAGCCTAGTCCCAATTTAACGTCCAGTCCTGTTACCTGTTACTAGCCTGGTGTAGCTACACATTCTGACAAGTAAAGGCCTGTCTCAGTTAGAAGCCTGGTCTGGTTGCCAAGCAGTTCTTATAGGAGTTGGATGTATAAAACCAGGCTGTTGGCTACCCACTTGAGATAATGTTAGTTAGCTAATTTGATCGTACATGCAAATATATCCATGAGCACCAAAGAGTAATTAATTCAGATTTATCAGCATGGTAAACTAGAGAGGAAGTCGATTACCCGCGTAGTTATTCATATTCCGTACATTCTCAACCAATTAAAAGAATCAAAAGGGTTTTTCATAAAATATTATCCAAGTTGTGAGTATTGTTTTAACAGGATAAAGTGATGTTGGGTTGGTATGTCAGGTGCCGTAACCTTCGAGTGACATGAAACGACTGTCATAACTCTCTGTCTCTCTGATGCACTGTTTGTCAGAGCTTGAGCAAATGAATGATTCATAATTAATGTGTTATTTGAAGCCTAATTTTCATACAAGCATTATTCATACTGGTTTATATACACAATTTGATTGTATTTCCCATTTTAGCTGAGAAACAGTTTTGTCTAAAAGGAATTAAAGGCCTGTCCTGTATGGACGTTTGTGCCAAATATAGGCCTGTTGAGTTCAGTGATTTAAGCAAATAATAGCCCAATTAATAGCTATTAATTGAAGTTTTGCGGTAATATGTTTGTTTTTAAGGTGAACTGACGATAGTATATGTTTTTATTTAGATGTTAATTTGATGATTATACTGTATATTTTAATATGGACCCTGGGCAAGGTAAAGACTAGCCTAATAAATGATGGTAAAAGATAATAAACAGTAAACCTGCATCTCTAACAATTTAATATTTGAAATACAGACATTTTGAGCAATGATCACTGACAGTCCTTTATTTTTTTTCATAAAACATTAGCACAGTGTGTCAAATGTGACGCACACCTATAATGGTTGAGTTTGAGGTCCACCTCTTCAAACACATCCCGCTTTGCCTTTAATGCTGGAGAGCCTTAAGTGGGAACATTTTCTTCCAGCCGAAGCAGTGGGACTTCAGTTTTTCTCAAGGCAGAGTAAAAGTAGCTGTCTAGAAAATTAATCAAGCAAAGGTAAGAATAGCTCCCTAAAAATATCCAGAGACCAAGTAACATTTGAGCATATACAGTTTTGTGTGTGCTCTAAAAGACCGTTTGTCCTTGCGAACTTATTAATGGACCATAAATAGCAACAATGAACACTTTTTTTCTTTACTGCAAACAGAAGTCTGTGACACTGACTGACTTGATCCCCAGGATTTTGTTCACCTCACTGTGTAATCCTCAAGTTATTATACAGGGAAAGGCTGCAGGCTGTCATCAGAGCTGTTTCCATGGCTGCATATGAGAGACACAGGGGAGGCTGATGGGCAGCTTGTTGTCAGTTGTCATTTGCTTTGACCAGCAATTGATTAATTTTCATAATCAATTCATTGTTTCTGTCACGAATTAAGCAAGAATGCCAAAGAATTGTTGGTTTCAGTTTCTCAAATGTGAGGATGTTCTACTTTACTTTGTTGTACATCTTTGTAAACTGGTCAGTTTTGGGTTTTGAATTGTTTGTTGGAGAAAGGAATCAGTTTTAAAGCTGTAGGATTTAGGGGAATCTATCAGAAGAAATTTTATATAATATTCATAACTACATTTTCATTGGTTTATAATCACCTGAAACTAAAAATCGTGTTTTTGTTACCTTAGAATGAGTCGTTGACAAGTGGCAACCTCGAAGGCTGAAAAATAATCCAAGGTGGAGGTGCCAAAAAGTGCAGTTCATCGAATGGCCACCTGAGGCTGGCTACAGAAACGAGTCAATCCCCACAGACCTCCATGTTAAAATGCCCAACTTTACAGCAGAAATAAACATGTTTACAGCCTGGTACCAAAAATGGATTCTGTCTTTATAGCCAATTTCAACATTTGTCATCACATATTGACGTTCGGTCATGGACCTTCCACGTCCAGATATGACGTGAAAGGTACCCTGGGTGAGTTGATGTTCTGGAACACCGTGTCAAGTTCTGCCTGTGCATTGCCTTCTTTCAAAATACACTTCTGTTTTCACAGGAAATAACGTCTAACGTTTACATACAGTGTCTTTCAAAATAAACGCACTGGGTCAGTACAATACCGCAAATTTACTTTTTTTTTCCTTCAACAAACATACATGGTTGGGTTTAGGCAACAAAAATGTGGTTAGGTTAAAGATAAAAGAACAGGGTTTAGCTTTAGAATCCTAAGGGACACAAACACCGGTCTCTGGGGTGAAAGTCAGTGTTGTTGGACCCATCCGCCCAACTTGGACTTTCGCCACCTCAACTTTCGTCCTTGTCGAAAGACCCCTTTTTCGTTGGTTTCTGATGCCACGTCACTGCCCAAGCACTTGATTTCGACAACTTCGTAGTGAGACTGGGCTCGATCCACCCCTTGCGCCCCCACAGCTCCACCCTCTTGTCCAAATATGGTCAATTCTGGCTCCAAAAACCAAAGATGGAGACAGCCAAAATCCCAAATGTGAGGCTTTAAAACAGGAGACCACAAACCAGTGGATGGCCTCATGGTAGCTAGATCCATTATTTTCTACAGTCTATGCTACATGTGGGGCAGGTCCTTTTCCACAGTCTCTGCCATGTTGTTCTACAGTAGCCCAGACGGGGCTAACATGGCTCTAGACACTCTAGACAGGCCCATTTACATCCTCGCGACAGCCACCAGTTTTCCTACATGCTTAGCACACAGGAGAAGTTTCAGTTCTGCAACCTCACCACTAGATGTCACTAAATCCTACATACTGGACCTTTAAGACGTTGCCAATATTCACTGATTTCCGACACTTGAACTTAACAGTTAATTGAAAAAGTAACTGACAGATTATTTTATTGCAAAAAAAATTGTAAGCTGCAGCCATACCCAAATTTATTGTGTATTTAATTTTTTATATATAGCCCTTTTTAAATATTCAAATATGTCCAGACATCAATTTACAGTTTTACAAACAACAACTTTCTACTTTTGTCTCCTCTGTGCTGAGCATATTAGCCTTTTGGTGGTTTCACATAGATTATATTTGATCAATGACAGGTCTAAGCTGCATTTACATAAGGATCATATAGTTGAAATATACTGTACATATTTTTTCTTTATCTCAGTTCTGAGTCTCTGACAGATTAAAAAAAAGGACTAAAGAAGATTGGTTTCAGTTTAAGCGTGCGTTATCAAAGCATGACTGCAGTAAATCCCACATGTGACAGATAAAAGATTATTTTTCTCAGTAAACTTTGATGTGTGATCCCTGCCTGAGATAAACGCAGTCTTCTGTCAGTTACATCCCTCTCGGTGGGGAAGCCTCAGTAACAGTTGTGTTCAAATTATCCGTTCAGCCCTCTTTCTGCTCTCTCCGCTGCCAGTACCACACACTGACACCACTCACACCACCAAGAGAGAGAGCGCCCGAGCCGGTCTGTCAGTCTGCCTCTGCAAAGGTCACTCCTACAAAGAGCTGGAGGAGTTTGGACATCAGCCAGGAACAGTCAGAGGAGGGCGGGAGAGAGGGAGGGGGGTAGAGCGGAAAACTGACAGCTAAAAACAACAGAGACAGTCGGGTGCCTGAGGCCGCTCTAACGTCAGCTGCCCCTGTTAAAGGCCAGGAGTTGAGAGGGAGCGACAGACAGCTACATCACATGATAACCTCTTCACCTCTGCTGGAGTGACTCTGATGCTGTAATGGGGGTTACAGCGGGCTTATGGTGCTCATGTCACCTCTGACTCTGCCGTTTTTCGGGTGCAGTTTCAGCCAAAGAGCCCTCTCAAAACAAGATAACACATATAAAGGTGACTCATTTTTAATCACACTCACCTGGGTGCTCTCTTTTCTTTGACCTTTGAATGATATGTGGAGCCTGTCTGTGCTCTGCAGGTGTTCCCCAGCTCAGTATCCTCTTATATGACACATTACAGAGACCTTTAAGTTCAAAGCAATGTTATTGCAGATAGGTCAAATGTTTAACGTATGTCTCCCTGGGTCAACGTATTGAACTCACCAACCTACAGCTTTTAGCCTACACTCTTTAATGCAGTTCAATCGACATCTCCAGAGTGGCTGAACAGATTTTTACCATTCAAACTGCACTGGAAGCGTTCGTCTATGTAAATTTATTTTGCAATCTGAACTGCAAAGATAGCCCTTATCAATGTCTTCCAATGTTAGTTCATAACAAGATGTAACAGGGTCAGTTATACAGCAGTAATATGTGCAACAAAGTCAAATGTACATTTTAAGTATTATAATTACACAAAACTTGTTTCAGGTGTTATTACCTGACACCGTTAGGCCTCCGTACACATACACTCAGTTTCTGTACATGTACGCTCACCTTTAGGGGTTCCCCCTATAAAGGGGTGTCCCCCACCTTGCCTCTCCCCTATTGCTGTTGTACTTCATGGGGGAAAAGCAACAGTGTGATCGCTTTCTGGTAGAAAGCCCTTGACGAAAAGTTCTCCCAACTGCCTGAATGTTGTCGTCACCATATGTGGACACTTTTCTTGCGCTCCATTCACCAGATTCATTTGCTGGCTGTATGTTAAAGCCAATTAAAGTGTTGGTAAGGTTAATTTTGAAATGTTATTCGTTACAGATTACTAGTTACCATACTTAAAATGTAATTAGTAACTATTTCAATTGCTTTATCAAAGTAGTGTAACTTATTGCATTTGATTACTTTATCTGAGAAATGTTTTAAATTGGACCCTTTTACTGTTCGTTAACAGTATGACTGTTTTTTGGTGGGCGGGGCTTAGCCGGAAGCAAAACAATTCTCCACAGACATTAGCTAAGCTAGCTAGCAAGTTCCGTTGACTCGTTTTAGACAGTAGAGGAAGATGATGCAAGTGATGCGTTCAGAAAGACTCATTCCAGTTTGTTTTGCCATCGAAGCTAACGTTAGCCAATGCGCTATAAAGTTAGCATTACGGATAAAATCCAATATTCCTCTTAATATCTCCCCAATATCTGCTGAAGTGGACATGATAACCCTTAATACACACGTTATTCATCCCTACAATAGTAAATACCTTTTCCTTAACGTGATATGAAGTGTGCACTGCACATGTGAGCATTTTTGATGATCACCTCCGTCCAGTCCCTTTGTTTTATCGCATTTAATCCTAGCTGTCTTCATTTTTGTTGAATGGTATGTGATAAAATTGAAGTTTTTATCCATGAATCCTTCTATTCTGGTTCCCAATAACACAACAAGACGACATTTTAAGAAATGATGTCATTGTGATTTCGGCCCTAAAAAGGTCTATAAAGCTGAATACTCCCAAAAACACAGGTGCATAAATGTTGCACTCAAATTTGCTCCAAAGGCTTTGCCGAACCACATTGTCCAGAAATATGCCAAAAGACGACATTCTTGCATGGTGAAAAGATGCAAAGCAACAGAGTGAATGTTATAGCCTATTCTATATATGAACTTCTTATTCAAAAGAATGTGTTGAGATATTACCCCTTACCTTCACTGTCTTGAGATGGAGGCAGAAATGTCAGACACTGAAACTCTCTGCATGGTTAGACACCACAGAGGCAGGAAATTTGTGTGATTTGGATCAACAGACTCTTAAATCTATTTTCCTGCTGTTGATTGTTAAGTTTTATTTTACATCAAAGCACGTGTTTCCTCACTGCTGCACTCCTGGGACACATCCTGTTGAGTTACGGGATGTGAGGACACAAGTATCTGCATGAGAAACATGTGATCCTAACAACACTGAGGGTCAGACCAGGCATCATCATGCTCTCCTGTGACAGCAGGAGGGGCCAGAGAGACACAGTGATGCCGGCGGCTGCTGCAGTGACATTCAGCCCGGCCCTCGTCTCCACAGCTGGATGTTTTAGTGCTTGCTGACTCAAGGGACGCTGCCACCACCGTGGCATTCACTAGGGAGCAGGCATCAAAGCGTGACATTGAGGACCTTGGGGAGCGGTACCCGTGAAATAGTTCATTGCAGGTGTCCGAGAAGGAAGGCCGGCGCTTCTGCAGAGGACACAAAAGTTCCTCTGGAGACTAATTTGTCTGTGTAATGTGGGTGACCTTAGGAGGAGCTGCACTGAGGAGTATACGTCTCAATGTGGGGTGCAACTACTCCTCCTCCATCTGGACACCACGCTGAGCAACAGCCGCCCTGGCTCCTGACTGTTAGCCCTTTGGTATGTTGGTGAAGCTTCGTGCATATTTAATCCTATTTTCCAGTTCACTTCCCGCTGTTTTCCCCCCAGTTGCCATTGGCTACCTGAAGCGTGTGGCTGTGCTGCAGACTTGACCCTCCACATATCACCACAGCTGCTATGAAAATGAAGTCGACGGCACGCTACACTTGCCAGGGATATGCTGTAGCTTGAGCATCTCTCAAACTGTAATTGAGTGGTAATGAGTCCTGTAAGGAGGCATGGAGGCTCATAGTGTGAGCAGTGTGACGTAACTACATGTATTTACCTCTTCACATTCTCTGACCACTGTGATGGAGATAACTTTTCTAGGATGTCTAGATCTGTGATTACTGTCGTCTGACTCCACCCAAATGCACAGACTTATTTGTTCTGATGTCTATGAACCAATCACAGTGTTACACATCATCTAAAGTTGACTGCTGTAGAGCCACACCCCCTTTTTCAACAAGCATGGCAGACTTTGACAGCCTTCGAAGAGCCAGACTTTGGTGCCACTGCTATTAGAGTCAATGGGGCGACAAATCACACTATCACCCATCATATCTTTGCTGTTTCACCTTCGACTGAAAAATCCATAAATCAGATTAAAAAAACACATTACGTGATGTCGACTGACATTTTTTAGTGTACATTTGCGTGTTTGTTTTTCTTGCTATTGGTCTCCAAACAGATCACAGATCTGTCTAAAACCCCTGTTTGGTCCAAGACAGCTAACGTTAGCCGACAAAATGATACATAAACAATTTTCAACTGCTTATCCAAAGTCGTGCTGTGGGGGCAGCAGGCCGAGCAAAGCCCCTCAAATGTCTCTCTCCCAGAGGAGATATATAATCCCTCCAGTGTGTTCTGGGTCTGCTCCAGGGCCTCCTATCAATGGGACATGCCCGGAACGCCCATCCTGATCACATGCCTTTACCACCTCAACTGATCCCTTTTGCTGCAAAGGACCAGCAGCTCTACTCCGAGCTCCCTCCAGATGTCCGAGCTTCTTACCCTATCTCTAAGGCTGAGCCCAGCCGCCCTTCCAAGGAAACTAATTTCGGCCGCTTGCACCCGTGACCTCATTCTTTCGGTCTACAAACATCGTCTACAAACAGATCACAGCCCCCTGTAACTTACTCAAAGCTCTGTGACTAACATTTTATATCTATTCTCTAAAATACAAACAAAAACAGAAGTGTAACGGTGGTTAAGAAATGATTTATTGGTTAAGTCAAGTGACTTCCTGGAGTCCCCACTGGTTGGTGGGCAACTGGTCCCTGCTAAGAGGTAGTTCGGAAAAAAACCCCATAAGTTGTTGTTTTTACAGTTCTGTCTTTGTTCAGGTAAACTAACTATAATGTGTTTGTTGGTGAACTTTAGAGGTGCTGGTAGGCTAATATTCTTTTGACAGAGCCACGCTAGCCATTTCCCCCTGTACCCAGCCTTTATGCTAGGCTAAGCTAACTAGCTGCCTACTTTAGCATCATATGTATCCTATAAGTTTCTGCAAGAAAGAGTAAGAGTATTACCCACCATATCCAACAATTTCTTTGACCCATTCAGAACCCCTAAATTACCTCACTAAGCTAAGCTAAGCTAAGCTAGGCTATACTAAGCTAGCCCACTGCTGGCTGCAGCTTCATATTGACCATACAGACATAAAAGTGGTATCAATCTGGTCATTCTTTTCAGCTCTTGACATGAAGTTATAATATTTCCCATGTCGCCAAACAATTTCTTTAGTACAGTGTTGTTGTATGCCTACTATTACTTTACTTAACATTTCATGGTACCACATACCCACAATAATTCAGAAGGAAATATTACAGGCCATAGCCAGATATAGACTTTGGTGGGACGCAAGGGACATGTCCCTCTCAACATCAACATGACAGTAGCAGAGGACTTTAAAGACATTGACCCCTTAAATTGGTGTTTAAAAATTCACCAGAATGCAGGAAATTAAGAGTCTGACACTCAAAATATTCTGGCAGATGACCCTGAAACATCTTGTTATCTTTTAATTTATCTGAATCAGCCAACTTAGAGTGTCCTCGTTTGTCCGGCATCCAACCACACCTTAGTATCTACACTCCTTACATTCCTACACAGATGTACATCAGGCTTGTTCCAGACAGGAAACACTAATAATGTATATGTGTGATGCACCAGTGAACCTTCCACCAGGGTAAAAACAGATCTCTGCAGTCTTGTGCTGAGAGTTCACACTCACACTGGCCCCCAGACAAGAGACCCGACGTCACAGCTGAAATCAGAGCTCGGTAATATAAACCAGTGACTCTCAACAGCTGGTGAATGACACCACAGTTAAACAACGGGCACAGGACTGAGCAAACACTGGCTCTGGTTACCTGGAGACCGTTCTCAGCCCGGTACCTCAGTGAGGAGAAAAATGTGAACGCTGACATTTACATCTGCAGACAAAAGAGAACGACTCGCACAAGAGCGTCATTTAAAATCAGTTACAAAGGATGCTTTGTAATTTCTACAGGACCTTTAGGATCCCTGCATACGATGGGGGAATAATTAACAAATAGTTTGACATTTAGGGAAACATTCTGGATTCTTGCAGATGATGAGATTATCAATACCACACTGTATGGTAAATATGAAGCTACTCGGCTTAAATACGAACAGCTAGCCTGGCTCCGTCTATAGGTATAAATGAATAAATAACCCAGCCATAAACACCTGTAAGGCTCTATCTACATTATAAAAAGTGTTAAAACTACAAGTTGTGACTTTTCTAGTTGGGATTACTGAACTCAGGGTGTCTACAGGTATCGGACACTTAAATTTAATGCTTTTTAAGACATTTCCAAGATAATATTTAATTAAATTTAAGACAGATTTTTAAAACAAATCATATTTTTCTTATTCAAACACTGCAGTTCGGTATAAAGGTAAATAGCATATGAGTGGTCTGGTGCAGAGGAAGGTTATATATAGGAATACAGTTAATAAAGTGAAGTAAGTGCGAGTAAATAGACAGCATTAGGTTCAGCAGCAGGTTTAAAGATATGGAACATTATAAATGTGGACTTTCATGCAGAAGAGCTTGACTCATTTTGACAAAAAGAAATTAAAAGATGGATAATTTAAATCAGATAAAAATGTGGTAATTAGGAGCTCAAAAATTCAAATTTAAGACTATTTAATGACGTGCAAATGTCCTGTATTACCTATTGCTTGTCTGACCCCTTGAAATACGGTGCCAGAATGTATTAAAAGCTATCAGACATGTCAAAAATATGACTGAATAAGTCATTAAATATTAGATAATTAAAATGGAATGTAAAAATAAATATAAATCGTTATACTTACAAACCTTTAATCTCCAATCAGTTGGTAAAAATAACCAAAAAGTTTTACTCTTCTATTTATATTTCACTTCTTCATTTTATTTTCCAGGCCTTAATTTCCCCCCATGCGATATTTATTTTTCTTTAACACATTTTCAGTTTTCCTAAAGTGTATCAGGCAAGCTGTTTCTCCTGCTTTCAGTCTTAATGCCGAGGCTGCAGCTTCATATTCTCAGACCCACCGTAGAGCCATTTTTTCCATGTTTCAGGAGGCTGTGATTATCCAAGAGGTCACAGTCGGTCATTTTATACAGTGAAGTCCATTTAAAACTAGAATTACTGCCCCCTGCAGATGTATGCCTCCCCACAGTCAAGTTTCTCTTAGAGTTAACAGCCATGTCTGTGAAAACATGGATGCTTAACACACATTTTCCCCTCAGCAGCACAGACGCTGTATAGAATCAGCAGTTTCAACATTAGTGTCACCAGTTAAGTGTGTGACCAGATGTCTCCCCGTCTGTTCCTGAGATATGGTGTTAAAGAATGGCCAGTAAAAGTCTTTTATGCAGAACATTATGATGTCACAGAGATGCTGACATTTGACCTGTTGAATATAAAATGTCATCACTTCATCATTTTATCTTGTTAAACGTTTGTGTGAGATTTTGTCATAATTAGTGTATGAAGTCTTGACTGACTTTAACCTTTGACCTTCAACCACCAAATTCTAATCTAATCATTCTTCAGTCCAAGTTAAAGTTTGTGTTACATTTAAAGAAATTCCCTCAAGGTGTTCTTGAGATATCCTTCTCACGAGAATGACATGGTCAGACGTAAGGACAACCTGAAAACAAAACCCCTCTGGCCACGACTATCGCTAGCGCCGAGGCATAAAAATGAAATGGCCACCATGAAGGCAAACATCATCACACATGAATAAAACTAGGCTTACTGAATCCACAAGTCTCAGCTTTACATTCATACCCAATGTGTGCAATTCCAAGACTGTTCAAGGAGTAAAGTACACAGAAATATTTCCATACAGTAGATGAAAATAACACATCTGTACTGCATGTTTTTGCCCAACACTGCATAGAACTAGCATAAAGTGGGCACATCTGTAAAAGGAAGATTTGTGGGTACCTGTAGAAGCCATTTTCATTTCGACATCTTGAGGTGAGAGGTCAGGGGCCCCTATGAAAATGGCCATGCTTGTTTGTTCTTTGACAAAATTTAGCCAAACTTTGGAGCGATATTTAGCCCCTGGGGTCTCATTCATAAACACTGCGTACACAGAAAACAAGGCCTGAAAACGGCGGACGCCACTTCCCACGCACAAGTTGTGATCTATTAAAAACAGACTTGATGAGAGAAACTTTGACCCATGCTTACGAACATTTGGGGACAAGGAATTGGCGATGCAGATAGTGAGGTGGAGGCCTGATTGTAGAAATTGTTGAATATTTTTTGGTGTACATTTTTTTGCATGGATCCTACGCATTGTTTATAAATGAGACCCCTGGTTGGTGCCAATGTATTCCTCAGGTCTTGAATTTTCATGTGATACCAGTGTCTTCACTGTAGCTTCATAACTCAGCACACTACAGCCTCTGAAAGACTGTCATGACGGCTGAGATCAATGGTGGTCCCACAGGTGTCTTAGACATGACAACTGTATTGATCTCCTCATTTAACTCTTGACAAGAAAACCAATACATATAATTCCCAAAATATCAAGCTAATGTGTACAGCTTCATTTTTCTTTATATCCAGTGTGTTCATAAATTAAAACCTGCGATGACAGATGATGTCGATCCAACACGTCAACATTTACTGTGATGATTTACGTAAAGGACATAAAACTTGTCAAAAAGAAAAGCATTACACCGTTAGGATCTTTATGATGTTTTATTCCAGCACAAGTCTTTTGTGTTGTAAAATGGCTGTGTAGCTAGGAATTAAAGGAGAAGTACAAAATGGAAAATTACAGACAGCTCTAGTATAATTTGTTTAAATCCCTATTGTGTTTATTTCCTAAAACCACATCTAGGAAAACAGTATTTCCCTGCCTTCTTTGGAAACATGGTCAGAAATTTAAAAAAAAAAAAAAAAGGTGAAATAAAAAAAGAAAAAAGATGAAGCTTTATTTCAAGTCACTCTCACGATGGAGGGGAATCTGATAGGGCCGCTGGATGAATCACATTTACAGCCTGGTTTAAAACTTTTTACCTACCCAGTAAGGTAGCCCTTTTTTTGTTGTTGCGTTTCACACAGTTTCTACTGACAGTGGCACACGGAGAGGGCTGTAAACTACTAAAATGCACCTTTAATGCATTAGTTTTATGACAATGATAATTGCTGCTCCTCTAGAATTTCCCTAATTAAAGCAGGCTAAGCAAATTACATATAATTGACCTTAAAACCACAACACAAGTACATTCGAGAG
The DNA here is from genome assembly GCF_006386435.1 of Epinephelus moara. NCBI lineage: Eukaryota > Metazoa > Chordata > Actinopteri > Perciformes > Serranidae > Epinephelus > Epinephelus moara. The sequence continues at coordinate 22,571,625 of NC_065517.1, read as the reverse complement.
AGAGAGAACAGCTGCGTCATTGCAGGGCCCTGCCAGTTTCCCTCCGTAGTGAAGAGTGATCCTTTCCTCGCTCGACACCGTGAAACCATCTTAAAAACAAAAGTTGGTTAAGAGGGGGGTGTGAGGAAACAGCATTATTTGGGATTGTGGTCCACCAGGACATCAGGTAAGGCTTGATTGTCGAGGTTTTTCCCACAAGATCCTGATGATTTTAAAATGTACAATGGTACAAGTTTGGGCCCATGTGTCACTGTGCAAACGTTGCGTCAGCCAGCACACGGACGTACAGTAGCTCACAAAACAACTTCCTGGTCAAAAAAACAACAACAAAAAAACAAAAAAAACTAAACAGGGTTAACACTGAGAAGTGAAGGGGACGACCCTTGCTTTCTTCTTAAATTAAAAAAAACAAAAAAAACATTCATGTTTCAAACTAAAATCCTCTGAAATCATCACGGACCAAAAACGCTGCCGTCATTTCCAACGATGAAAACTCTTCCTCAGCTTTGTTATGTACAAGATTTAAACATACCATGACATGAGGACGACAGTTTCATGTGGTTTAAAATGAACTCAAATTCGACCACTCGAGGTGAAATTTTTTGCCGCCACACTCTGACGTCACAGAGCAACACGACATGAATCATATATATCAAAAATGGGGAGGGGGGGTAGGGTGGGGGAGAGACAACCACACACACTCACTTAGGCAGGTTATGCTGTAAATTTACAGTAATGACACCTATAGTTCTGTAAGCCAAAATCTCTATTTTAGAATGCTGAACATTAGGGTAGCTTCCTATAAAAACCATGTTTCCCCCCCCATGTCTGTTTCCCGCCCGACGACACTAAGCATATGGCTTAAATATTTGTAAAACTATGTAGTCCGATGGGGGAAGAAGAGTCTCTGCCTTCCTTCTCAGTCTGGCTTGCTGAGATGATCCTTTTCGAGACACTCTGCTGTGTGTAGCTGCACATGGCGGTGTGTGCACATGTGTGTGTGTGTGTGTGTAAGTGTGTGTATGCATGTTAGAGAGCAGAGGGTGAATCCACAAAGAGGAACTTTTTTTTTAAGGTGATCAGACTGCAATTCTCGCCCTGCGTGCCCCTTTTCCTTTATTTAAAATAACGGCACCATCTCCTCAACGTCTGACACCAAATCCTTAAATCGAGCGCCGCATCATAGCCGCCTTCCCTTTAGGCTTTCAGCAGGGCCGCCAGTGTAAACATGATCCCCCTTTTTTCTCAGTGAGCTCAGAATACTGCCTCGACAGACAGGCGGAAACAAAAAGTCAACAAAAAGACATCAACAACAAATACAATGGCCGTTGTCGTGGAGATATGCAGGTTTAAGGGGAAGAAAAACAAAAAGAAATTAAAACATTGACAGCTACCACGCAGGAATATTTCCTGGGACAGGGAGCAGTTAGGGCAGTATGGATCCTTAGTGCAATGAAGGCCAGAGGAGCAGCCGGCGGCGCGGCCTCAACGTTCATACGGCCGCTCGCTCTGGAAGGTGTGGCCGGCCGGCGAGTCATCGGGCTGAAAAGAGAGGTCCAGTGGGCTTCATCAACTCTCGCCAGGAATAAGGGCAGACATTATGCTTCTAGTCACATATATTCACTCACACACACGTCCATACGTACTTTATACTCTGTAAAACTACTACGGCTAAAGCCTAGGAGGGGAAGAGAGAGTCCGGTCCAGAGCGTCCTCTGGAGGAGTCCTGAGCCTCATTTCGTTCACTTCGAATAAAAAGTAATGTACGTGTGAGCGTCTACGTGTATGAGGACGTGTAAACATCAAAATGTGAGTCGTGACGAGTGTGAGAGATTATTCTGCTAGGCCGCTGGAGCGAGTGTGTGGTGTTAGGGTTGTGTGCAGTTAACTATGCCTGTGACCAGTTTCATATTGTATCTGTCGTCTGTGTGTTTCTCATATGTTTTTTTCTTTTTAGTTTCCTGTTGTTTAGTCTCTCCACTGTTGCAAATGTACATTCATCCATCGTAGGGGGGGGCAAGTATGACGCTGGGCCACACACCAACTGATCCTGAGGCTTTTCCAGTGGTCCGATACAGACGCTCGCCTCGTCAGCGTGCTCAAAATAAACAGCAGTAGAGGTACTGGAGGACACTGTACCACATGTAGCCGGAGGCGAAAGCAAACGTCTGGATAAAGCACAGCCACACGGGGTCGAGGGTCATCTGCCGGGACACTGCCTCCTTCTGTCCGTCTTGAGCGGGGAATGATCCTGTGGAGGACAGAAACACAGACCAGTCAGATTATCAAACGCTTCTAATAAGATGAAAGAAGAAGAAGATATACTTTATTAATCGAAGGGAAATTCAATTCTTTTACTCTGTTGTCACACACACACAGACCCGAAATACACACACATGCACAAACAGGACGTAAACATGCATTACATGGAGAGATGTCAGCGTGAGGGGGCTGCTAATGAAAAGGCGCCCTGAGCAGATGGGGGTTTGGTGCCTTGTTCAGGGGCACCTCAACAGTGCCCAGGAGGGGAGCTGACACCTCTCCAGCTACCAGTCCACGCTACATGCTTGATCCAGATGAGGGCTTGAACTGGTGGCCAACCCAAGTCCCTATGGACTGAGCTACTGCTGCCCAAATAATGAGGTAAACATAAGGCCCATTTCCACTGAAGAAGTTCCTGGTACTATTTGGGGGACACGAACTACTACAGGAATGTCCTCTTGCTCGGCCCTCTCAACCGCCGTGTCTCCACTGAGAGAGCGAAGTACGAGGAGGGTTCCTGTAAAGTTACGGGCTCTGGATGTGACGTAATCGTTGCGCAACCATTTTGACCGGGGCGACGTAGGGACGCCGTTAGCCGATAGCGGTGTCTGTAATAACTCTGGTCACGGTCTGTGAAAAAAAATATTTTTTCCAGCGGATGTCTTAGTTACAACATGATTGAGCTAACTGGAGTAGTTAAATGTCGTATCCGACAACGGGAGGCTTTTAACAGATGACGTCCTGATGTTAGCTTTGCTGCTGCTGTTAGCTGTCCCTGTTAGCTGATGCTTTCAAGACATTGTGATTTCCCAAAACTGAATAAATACCACACATATCAACACAAAACTGCTTTGCTAGCTCAATCATTTTGTAACTAAGATATCCGCTGGAAAGAATAATTTTTTCACGGGCCATTTAGTGAGTTTTTTTTTTTACATGGCGGCGGAAGCTATATCTAACGAGCTAACCCTCGTCTGCTGAATTTTAAAAATGCCAGCTATTTTGTTGCTTTCTGTTGTCGTCACATCCCGCCTTGAGTGTATCCAGTCAGCACCAAGTAATCCCCAAGCCCCAGCCAGGAGTCTTTCGGAGCCATTCTGAGTACCTACCCCGAGGCAGGGACTTGTTTAGCCCCTGTAAAAGTTCCGGAACTCTGTCCCTCGGGGGTGGTTCCTGCGGTGGAGACACGCACCAACGGCCCCGGCCCCGTAAATTTACCCCGAAGTTCCTGCGGTGGAAACGGGCCTATATGTTCAGCTACAAGATGACATCAGCTTGTGATTGATTTCCTTATATGGTCGTCTGCTCCAGGCACGCTACTTCAAGTGTTTACATTACGTAGCCTAAACTGCTACATTTAGCCACAAGCTAACATCATTGAAACATGGACTATTGGTTGTTGCTGTTAATTTCTCCCTGATTTCAGGTCATATTTCTGCTGGAGCATGTCCAGTTGTGAAGATTTTGGTTTAGAGGCTTTTATTGGTGATTTTTTAGGGTATGGGTATGCCACTATTCTCCCTTACTGTCGTGGTGCCGAGACATTGAGATACAGAAGCCCCGTAAACACTGACCAATCAGAGCAGACTTGTCTTTTTCAGGAGGGGGGCTTAAGAGACAGGAGCTAAAACAGAGCATCTCAAGCCCTTTTTAGACAGGAATTGTGCAAATTTGCAGGAAAGCCCAATCAGTATTCTTTCAGCATTGGCAGTATAAAAACAAAATCGGGGAGTGCAGCAAAATGCCACCTACCTACTTTTGTTTATACAGAATGTGCCTTTTTCAGGGCAATGGGGGACGTGAGCAAGTAACAAAACGTGTAGCTCAGCGTGTGACGTAAACAGTGAGGTACTCTAAGGAAAGCCACAGCTGGTCAGTCCTACAGCGATTCTCTCATAAGTTGGCTCGTTCTTTACCGTCCCCGTGATCTGACGGTTAATGGCCTCTTCGTTTGCGAGGGCAAGGAGGGTGCGTAATTCCTTGTCTCCCCAGTTGCTCATCTTTACAGTGTCTGTCAGGTTTGTGTTTCCCTCTTGCTACTAGCTGCTCGCTAATTCCTGCTATCAGCTGTTTCCTGTTTATCCACTGCCAGTGGGGCGCACGTGTGGCGTCATCAACAGCTCCTCCCACAAGTCATCAACAGCTCCTCCCACAAGTCTTCAACGCCTTGGTCTGTTTAAACTAAAAGGGTTCTGCCAATATGTCTACCCTACGAGGTGGAAAATTGGGCGGTTACTGAGTAGGAGGCGGCACCAGGTGTGGTAGCCTCGGCCACCAGTGTGTTAATGTGTGTGTGAATGGGTGAATGTGCTTTGAGTGGTCGGAAGACTAGAAAGGTGCTTTACAAGTGCAATCCATTTACCATTTACTATTAACAGCACAGTGGATTGAACCAAATGCTGTAACGTAAAATCTCCCAGTGGTTCATTACCCACGCTACTCTTTGGATATATTGTATGACAGTGTGTCCCCTAGCAACAATGACCCTAAAATGTCAGTCAACCTTTACCACATGAAACGCCCACTCAGAGGGTTCAATTTTTTTTCTATTGAATGCATTTTTTAGCCTTTTTAGCTAAATAGAAGATATATGTCCCATAGCTGAAGGATCATTATAGTTTATGTTTCTTTACACAGAATTGAGGAGAATTCAATTCAACTTTAACAAAGTGACATGGTGAGACAGACCTGTGTCGTAGAAGTGGGTCAGCAACTCTTCCTTCTCCACGAACCTCTGATACAGCCAGTCAGTCAGTGCCTCTGCCTCCACAGGAACCTCTTTTATTGGATACATCCTGATGGAAACGGGAGAGACAGGCAGACAGGGAGAGAGATGAAACACAAAAAAGGATTACTGAAGTCTCACTCAGCAGAAACTGCCTGCATTGATCCGTCGTGGAAGCTGCAGTCCAAACCCGGGGTGTCAGCCGTGGTCCCTGAGCAGAGCGGTCTATTTCAACCTGGAATCTATTACGGCGGTCTGTGTGTTTGCTGTAGCTTCAGCTTGTTTCAGGGATTCATTAGCCGGCGGGCTCATCAGAGTGAGGCAGAAGTGCTGAGGGGAGGCTGACAGGAGACAGACAAGTCACGGAGCTCCACAAAATGGTTTGGTTAGAAGTGTGTGGGAGGAAAAATCTAAGGGGAAAAAGTTAAAATCAGTTTTGCCACTAAGGCATAGAGATACAGCGCTATTAAATATCTTCAATCTGTGTCGCGGTACAGCCAGGCATATTTAAAAGTAGGGACAGCAAACAGGAAGACATGCACTATCTAAGGCTGCTTTCACACCTGCCCTGTTTGGTTCGGTTCAATCAAACTCAAGTTCGTTTGGGCAGGAGTCAACACAGTAGTCACACTCAGGTGCGCACCAAAACAACCAGACCGAGACCTTCTTGAAGAGGTGGTCTCGGTTCCGTTACAAATGAACTCTGGTGCGGTGCGTTTGTGGTGAGAATGTGTTCCGACCTCGATCTGAACCAACTGCAGTCACATGACACATTGTTTGGGTTAAACATGATCATGTTACAGTCCTGGAGGATTATTAATGTGCACCTCCTCCTGTACTGCCTTAATATGCACATTCAGCACATCCAATGCATCAAAACATTGTTTTCTAGTTGGAGCCGCGCCTCGTTTTCAAACTGTATGGTTTGACTAAAATGAACAATGACAGCAATATAGTCCACGATGAGCAGCGCTAAAATCAACCTGCGTAGTTGTCCCTCCATTGTGACATTAGAAAGTGTCACATTTATCTTGCAAGTGTACTCTTCTTCAACGTTTGGTTTACTTCCTGGATTTTTCCTGCATGGAAATTCTGACCAATCAAGAGCAGCTTTCTCGCGCAAGGTCCGCTTGTAAATGCTGTCGTGAGAACACAAACCAACTCTAGGCAATTATGCAACTTTGTGACAAAATTAGTCCCTGATTCGGACCAAAGCAAGACAACTCTAGGTCTGAAGGCACCCTAAATTGCTCAAAATATGGCAACCATATTTTCAATTTCATAAAATATAGCTGGTTATATCATCTAATATGACTGAAAACTAGCTGCCAGCCTGGAAACCACTTTTAAAAGTAAGTTTCCAGAGCCTGTGACGACTTCTTAAAAGCACAAAATGTGTCGGATAATGAAAAAATGACATTCAACATTTTTACCCAGTAATGGGTTAAGATGACATCTGTTAGCATTTATATTTAATACATCTGTTGTATCCATTAGGAGTAATTCTGAAGACAAGAAGAAGGATAATGTTGTTTTGTTTACTTGGTGTCCATGGTGATTTTACAGTCACATGACTGATTAATGACCTGTAAGGACACCAGAAACAGCCTCAGACATTATGCTGATGAAGACAAGATAACGGAACTCATCTGGTGTACTGGAGAAGAGGTGTTTTAATCTGATCTCTTCAAGTTCCAAGTTTCGTCTACACCTCACTGTTTGTGCATTCTCAAAGTTATAAATTGTCTAACCAACAGTCTAAAAACCTAAAAATATTCACTTTATTATAATAAAAGATGAAAGAAACAAGCAAATCCTGACATTTAAGAAGCAGAAACCAAAAAGATTTACTTAAATGACTTTCCTGTCTAGCTGTTTCATCTCTATTCTTCAGCCTGACCAACATCTACCTGATTATTTCTCATATCAACCATCTCCAGCTGGACAAAACTACAGCTTCTTGCAATCACACACGTCACACACTGTTTAAAGCAAACACAATGACTGGTTGACATTGTGAGAACAATGAGGGGTCACTTCTAAAAGCGCTGCTGAAGTCTAGTCTCTAGCCAGAAGGGGTCCCTAGTAGGCTGCACTCCCACACAGACCAGCTCCTGGTCACCTTCAAATAGAGGTTACAGTCTCCTCCCTCAGACAGAGCATTTCCTCTGCACTCAACATTTGCTCAATATTCCCGACTGGATAATGTCCACCGTGAAAGTACATCTGTGCCTGTGAGGAGAGCTCCTGTAAGAGGGAAGTAATAAGGGATACAGTATCGATTACTAAAAGGGATCAATACATATTAAAAAGCAATCCAAGCAAAGAGGCAGCAGCACTCCTGTCAGGATGGGTTGTGGTTTCACAAACAGTTGAACAACACAGACATGTTTCCACACACTGCTGCAGGTACGAACACATGGCTATGTGAGCAACCATCCCCTTAATTCAAAAATAAATATTACGAAAGATAAAAAATAATCAGCAGTGTTGGTTTCGAAAGATTTTATTCTGATTATTAGAGCTCTAAAATCAAACTGAAAGGATTTATTTAGACAGTTTTTATGCAAAAAAACCCCCAAAACAAACAATTTTGGATGTCAGCTTCTCAAATGTGAGGATATACTTACTTTCTTTGTTTTCTTTTATTCTGTATTTGAATTTTGGACAGATTGTCATGTGAAATAAGGCATTTAAAGACAACAACATGGCCTCTGAGTAATAATAATGTCCATTTTCCAGCTGTAATTTCCACATTACTATTTAAATGATCCCCTAAATAAAATAATGTAACAAACACACAAAATAATCAGGAGCAGTGTCTACATGACATGTTTCCATCAATCAAACATAATTTAAGGAGGTAAAATTGTTAAAATTAAGCCAGTGCCGTCTGTTTTAAGGGTTTACACTTAGCCATTTTATTCTCCCATATTCTGAATATTATTGGTGTAAAAAGCTCCTGTCAGAGAGGAGCACCGGCGCAGTAAAAACCTGGTCTTTGAACTGAAGCAGTCGGTATGACCAAATCAGGAAAAGGCTTGGCCTGCTTGTTCCACAGATCAGAAGGGCAGAGCTGACGATTCAACACAGACTTCCGCCTGCTTCTTATATTTTAAGTGCATATCTGCAGGCCCTTATCCTCATTATCCTGCAGTTCACTGTGTGGGTGTTGCTCTGTGGCAAGTCTGAACAAGGTCCTGCTTAAGTAGAGCAACTTTTATGTCCCCAGTGGCATGAAACTCCTGTTAAATTCAAGATAAAACTGACTAAAATCCATCACTTTCATCTGTTTATGGTTCCAGTAAAGCTGACTTTTTGAAGATAAAATAGCTTTTTGACTAACAACAACACCGTTGTCCCCTCTGAGCGGATCTGGCTTCCCAAAACTGGAGCTGAGCCGCTGCGGCCACCTGATAGGGTGATTCGAGGTGAAAGCAAGACGTTTCATGATGCTTCTCCTATATCAGGTGTCTTTCATGTTACTGATGTGCCATAGAAACCAACCAAACACTACCAGTAATGCATCTTCAAAGCACGAGGATGGAGAAAAGAAGCTCAGAAAGAGGCTGAGAAAAGCCTTTTTACAGACTGTCAGCCCAAAACATTTTTTTTGGCATTATCAAGATTGTATCCAGTCTGATTTTGGAAAATCTGGACTAGAGCTGGGCAATGTATTGATCTGATACAGATACTGTGATATGAGACTATATTTTAGATTTAATAAGTGTTGTCTTTTCCTGGTTGTCAAGGCTGCATTACAGTAAAGTGATGTCATTTTCTGAACTTAACAGACTGTTCTAGCTGTTCTATTATTGGCCTTTACCCACTTAAGTCATTATATCCACATTACTAATGATGATTTAGCACAACTTTTACTGCATAAATATTTTGTGACAGCACCAATAGTCAACCTAACAATATTTTTGCAATGCAATATCAAGGTATTTGCTCAAAAATATAGTCATAAGTGAATTTCTCCACATTGCCCTGCCCTGGCAGCAAAAGATCACGTAAAATGGGATTTTTGCAAATCGAATCCAAACCACATTATTTTAAGATATTTTTTTTGGCCTTTGTTATTTGTTATTTGATAAGACAGTTCAAGCTTGAAGGGGGAGATAGAGAGGGGATAACATGCAGCGAAGAACCACGGGCTGGAATTGAACCTGCAGCCACTGTGGCAAGGACATGGCCTTTGCACATGGGATGCCCACTCTACCTGTTAAGCTACTGAACTCACCAAAACCATATTTGACAGTGGTTTGAAATGCGATTCCAATTGGATTTCTACAGTTGCATCTCAGTCCAACCACTCTGATCGTTCAGATCGGATTTTGCATCTTCTTTTGTCTCACTTGCAATGTGACACACAACAGCAACATAAATCCAAAGTGATGGGAGTGCTGAGCAGAATCCATACTGCCGCTAGCAGACTGCTATGGAGGACAACATGGAGAAGAACAGTCCATGGACAGACCCCGAAGGCACCTCTAGAGGGTGAAATGAACTTATACCTCTCATGCTTCTGGGTTGGAAAGCATAGCTACGTAGTTACTGACACCCACGTTGTTACCATAGCGGCCCATGCAGATAGATAGGTCACATCTGGACTTACAAATTGGATTTGATCACCTACAAATAACAGTGCGGACAGTCTGTCATAAAGATCTGATTTGTCTGAGTGTAGCTGATCAATAGGGTTAGCCACCTGTCACATTTGAACTACTAATGGTACTGGTGCCTGGACTTTGGCACTGATAACCAACGGTACTTTTTTCAGTGCGTCCGTACTCTGTAACTTAATCTGTGAACAAGCATGACGTAGCAGCCTAAAAAGCATTGTTCTCACCAAGATGCACTCTCAGGTACTGAAATTTAGCACCACTGAAAGTAACATGAATTGATACTCGATAGCGCTGACGTAATTCAGTCGGTACCCTTGAAAGTACTGAGTTCGGAACCCAACCCTAATCCATACACCTTAATAGTAGAACTGATACAATAGTATTTGCAAAATAAAGTAGGAATAAAGGCAAACTATAAATCAAACAAGTCACCACTAACACACTAAGAAATAGTTCTCTTGTAACTGCTTTGTAGTTGTGGTGATAGGTGGGCATTTTTGGTTTTAGGTGCACATGTTGTTCCCATTACAATTTTTGATGCACTTTTTCCCCCAGCAATGATTGGTGACAGTGGCGTTGTTGTCATTAAATTCAAATAAATAAATGAGTGATTAAACATAACACATGCAAGCTCATAGAGTGTTTCACACCTGCTCCAGTATGGCTGCCAAAGGCCCTCTACTCTATTCTTAAATGTAAACCGATAGCTCTGTAATCCTGCCAGAGGAAAATAGGAGCCGGCTTCGCCACTTATAGGAGGGTTTGAGCATTTAGGGGCTTGGGTAGCAGGTGGCGGCCACAGCGTTTTCCTGCAACTGAAATATTCATGCAGAATCAGGATCTTTTACTGATGAGGACAGCTGAGGTTAAAGGAGGCACTGCTGAACAAACAAACTTATGTATCAGCTCATTAGTTTATCAGCCAGGTTTGTTTGGAGAACAAATGTCTGTAGCCACTTAGAGCCAAAATCAAACAGCATGTTGAACTTCACAGGGTTCATTTGCTCTCCAGAAATCACCTGACTCTAAAATTTGGCAGCTACCAATCACACAGTCTTGCTCCAGTTCTATGAATAATTTCAGATTTGGGCTACAACTAACTAGAAACAATTTCTTGAGCAACGACCAAAAAGACGAATGGATTATAGTTACAAATTATTATGCTTTTCATTTCTGTAACTGTTGCACTGATCTGCACAGCTGCTAACATTAAGCTCTTCATATTTAAGTTGAACAATATACCACAGTATGCTTTAAATAGAGGGAGAAATTAACCCTAGAAAATACTATTTGTTTACCATTGCAAAGCCAAATTATTAAAGAATAGCGTGTGCTAAATAGCTTGTATAAAATTGAGCATAGCAGGCAGGACACGATGTTGAGCTCAGCTCACATCCCAGCTACATCAGCTGGTCTCCAACGGCCCAATCAGGAGTCAGCTGATAGATCACGATTCCTTTCTATGCAACCTGCTTTAGGCTTTCCATGTAGGCGCATGGAAGGGCAGGGAGGTTTGCTTTCTCTGCCTCAGGCTTTCTTTGTTTGCATGTGGAAGGGCAGGGAGGTTTGCTCTTTCTGCCTCAGGCTTTCTTTGTTTGCACGTGGAAGGGCAGGGAGGTTTGCTTTCTCTGCCTCAGGCTTTCTTTGTTTGCACGTGGAAGGGCAGGGAGGTTTGCTCTCTGCCTCAGGCTTTCTTTGTTTGCACGTGGAAGGGCAGGGAGGTTTGCTCTCTCTGCCTTCAGGCTTTCCACTTAGGCGCATGGAAGAGGCTTTCTGAGGAGGCCTATGAAAGGCAGAGAGGCCCCAGAACAGAGCCATACCACCAAATATAATACTGCAAATGGAAATAAAGTTTTCTTTGACTCAAGTGTTCCTCACTGAACTGTTTTAATTGTTTTTAATCAATGGACTATTCATGTTATACAGATCTGTTGGCCAAAGTAATGCTACATATGAGGTCATCACAATTCCTTTAAGGCCCAGACACACCAAACCAACATTACAGAACTAGTGGCAACTTAGGCCAACTGTTGTGTCGCTTAATGTCATGGCTTAAAAGTTGCACTTGAACATAACGCAAAGAGCCCAGCCAACGGCCAACTAGCATGTAGATAATGCGCCTGTGTGAGAGGAAGTAACTCTCCATACCAGCAGGCAGTGGTAACCTGTGTTTGTCATTCTAAAAGGGAACCCGGAAGACCGACAGGACTGATTCAGGCTAGTTAGCCAGTTAGCACATAAACAACACAAGCCGATATTGAAAGAACAGAGCATATTTATCATGTGCTAACAAACAAAAACACAATTATGAACCATTTTTGCAACAACAAAAAAAAGAAAAGAAAAAAAGAAAGAAAATCTTAACCTAATATGACAAGTTTTTAGATCAGATGCCCTCTGACTTCAGTCATTTGTTTTCTCGTCCACTGAACTAAAATGCCAATCAGAGTGATTTCATTCACAGACGGACTCCATCATCAACATGCTGAAATGGCTGGAAAACAGCCATCAGGGGCCGACCAAATGCCAATAGTGCGGGACACCCCACAAAAACTGGGACGACAGACACCGACTGGCTGCTGACCTTGGCTTGTGCCAGGGCCCTTGAAGCTCTGAGGAAGGCACAGTGTTACTTAAATGTCAGCTCATGGTATAAAGTCAATGCTGCATTTTTGCCATTCTATAGCGCTGCTTTCTTTGCAGTTTTGAATTATATATATACTGTAGGTGCACTGATGATACAGATTTTGAAAGTTCTGAAAGCCCATTTAGCTAATACAAGACAATTTTAAGAAGCACACATTTCACTCAAAGCAAATATATCCATCAAAAAAGATATACAACATTACACTTGCAAAGTAAGTGAAACAACACTAAAAATGTCCACAGGTCAAAGCTTAACTGTGACCTCCCTTTAGAGCTTTGCTAAACTACACATTTTGTGGCATCTGTCTGGTCTGGTCATTGATGGACTTTCCCATCTGTACACATCTATGAACGTGAACTGTTTGAATACTATCATTTAATTTGATAGTTGCATCAATTAGAGATTAAGCTGCCTTAATTGGGTGAATTAATAGCTATTAAACTGTACTTTCAATACTTTTTATGGCATTAAAATGTCAGTGAGTAGTTTCTTTCAGCAAGTGTGAATACCCTGGAGCAGTGGTGCACCATGCCAGGACTCTATTGGCGGCTGACGGGTAACAGGTCGTGCAAAAGTTCAGTCTGCGGCCAGCATCGGCGGCCCCGTTTTGGTTCATAGAAATCACAGAGACTTTGATCAATGGGTGCATGGATACAACAAACAGACGTTGTGATTTTGTTCACAGTAGTGTGAAAAATGAAACTTTATGTTGTGAGTATGGTTGCATTTGTTGTGCCAGGACACGCAGTGGCACATGTAACAGTGTACAGTAGTGATGGTGATAGTGGTGGTGGTGGTGAGGAACTGGTGGTGGTGTGTTGGCGTGGGGCCACAGCAGCGCTCTCATTTCCACCCTAACCCACTTGGCAGCAGCTTGCTTGTTAACCCGAAACCCTGGCACACAGACAGATGAGAGAGCTGCAGCTTCTCCTGTCGATAAGCGTCGACATCAGTGTGTACCTGCGCTACATTCAATAGATGATGTACATACTTGTGTTTGAGGTAATTTTTTGGAAAATATATAGAGTTTGCTTAAAGCTTTATTCATAAGACAAATCAGAAGCTTTTGATCCTCCATCTTTACTGCCTTGTTTGAACCATTTAGGTCCTGTAAAGCTCTTATTCTTGAGATATTGTTTCCCCTCTAACTGGGCTGGGAAGCTAATTAAATTTGGGACTCTTGCTGGAAAAGTCTGTCCACTCCACAAGCCTCTTTGGAGGGTAGCCAGTCATTGTTTGGGGACTGTGTATGGCCCTAAATCTCTCTGGCTGTGAAATCTTGAGAAACAAAGAGGTGCCCTGGGAGGCCTGCTCTCGGGCACAATGTTGCAAAAGGTGAATATTGAGATTAGCGACCAGTGTGGCTCGGGGAGTGAGGAAAAAAGTGTCCTGTCCCGCTCCTTGTCTCTTCCTAGTTAAGATAAGAGTCCTCATCTATGTGCAATGAGGCTCCAAATCCCAAACTGCTGCCTTTGAGTTCTTTCTCTCAATCCTCCTGTGGAATGGGGGTCAGTTTTACCAGCTAAAGCAACGACTAAACAAAGAATAAGAGAAATATGATTGAAGCAAACGCAAGGTTGGATCAATGGATCAATACTGATGCCGATCTCCTTGTATAATTTTACTTTCGAGGTCCCTAGGTTCACCACTCTTCAGGGCTTTTTCTTGCAGAATGTCAAACCTTTATCTGCAATCAGAGAAAAGCTGAGGGACGGTAGGAGTCCACTTGTTAATTGCTCCATTTAGTCTTTAATCTGCTTTCTCTCTGGCTCGAGGAGGTCTATGTTCCAGGAAATAGTTTGGGCACAACGAAATCTTCACCGACAGAAGTTAAAAAAAAAAAAGGGCTCGGCCGGAGGGAGAAAAGTTAAAAAAAAACTGCCAACAAGTTGATACAAAAGACTTTTCACATAAAAACTTATTCAGAATACTACAATTAAAGCACCAGGCCTTGGCTAAAACTTGAAGGCACACTATTTCTGTGGCAGACGGACTCTTGTACATTCAAAAACTTAATTTAAGATCTCTTACATCAGTTTTTCAATTTTTGACTTTTTTTTTCTTAAAGAAATTAATCAAACAAATTAGTCTGGAATTCATTAAATACTTGATAAATAATAGATTAATTGAGTTCTTTATTTCTTAAAATGGGGTATTGGTGCTGGATACCTTCAAGGTATCGACCCAGAGTACCAAGTAGTATTGAAGCTTCCTCAGTCAGACAAAACCTGCGTGCTTGAATGTGTGAACACTTCTCAAAAGTGCTGTGTCAATGGTGGCAGGTGGTGCGTGAAACAATGACGCAGCTGCAGGACACGCACATGTGGACAGTGGAATGTCGCCTGGTCACTAAAGTTAGGTTAAAAATATCAAGAGAACTTCAAATTGTAATATATTAATTCAAACACTTTTCGATGATCCATGTCTATGTACGTTAATTTCCAAAAGCTTTCAAGGATCTCAACGACCTATGGAAACCCTGACTTGATCTTTTTTGTACCCAGGTTTTGTGAAGCTTATCACTGCAAGCGTTCAAATTAATGTGAAACCACTGTAAGGTGCACATCACAATGTGAGCATGGGAGTCCTGTTCCCTGCACTTCAGCAATTCCCAACAAAAAGTGAGAAAAACACAGTGACCTCCTGTAATATTATGGCGCAAAAGGCCTCTTAATCGTCCTGTTCCCGTCTGTTCATCGCCATTTGTAACATTCAAGGTCAAGTTGCAGTCTCTAACAATAATGCTCATAATCAGTTATTTCTGCAGGAGCTCTTTGTGACACCAGAGAGTATAAATACGCACACTGAGAGACAGTGAAGTGAATCTCTTTGGATTTAAACTCAAGTGACCAGCAGACATCACCATGTTTTTGTTTTCCTTATCCCCCACTTCGATCTGTGTTGACGTGGCAGGAGCACACTTTCACCTTGTCACTGTGACCATATGCCCCTGACAGAGCGTCTCTTCTGTCAATAGAGGACACTGCAGAGAGACAGAGGGTGTGGAAGGAGCGGCGTTGGAGGTTAATAACAGCCTAACACAGGAGCATCGACCTCTTATCAGTGCAGAGGTCACACGAAAGGGGCCGTTAAACAACTGTCACAGGTAGATATAGACAACGTGACCTAAGCTGACTGATAGTCACACAGTGCACACTGGTGTTTATGAGGGAGCATATCTGAGGTCAGTTTCAGTGTAAAGAAGCAGGACGATCCTCCCAAAGACAAGCTGAAAGAACACATTGTTCGAAAACACATCTAGAAATACTCCTTACCCCTCCACTTTGATTAGGTATTTGCATTTAATGCTTTACTGTACTTTTACTCCACTACATTTATCTGACATCTGTAATTACTTTGTACATATTTTTTCATGTAGCACATATGATAAACTTATTTGAGAGTTGTACTGTTTGGTGAAGTAAATATTCTTCCTCACAATTCATTTTGTTCTGGAATCATGCCCTTACAGTTTTATTTTGGGGGAAAAAACAGTGACTAAAATCTGCAAATACAGCATTAAAAATCTATTCATTTATTTATTATTCTATCAGACTTCTTTCTGTACTCTCCTGGAGTACATAATAATAATTCATGGCAACATAATTAATTAAACTGACACAATCTCGACACAAAGAAGTCGCAGAAAACAGTCCTGAACAGTTTTTGATTTCAACACCAGCTCCTAAACCTACACTGTAACGTATAATACCACATCCACCACACAAAACGCACATATGACCAATTAGTTCTGTAACTTGAACCAACCTGCCAACACAAGATCCAACCAACGCAAAGCAAATCCTAAAATAACCATGCACTATTCAAATAATTCACTTAGGCAACACATTTAAGTGATCATTTTGGCACAATTCATAACATGTGAAACTTAATATATTTCAAAACAATTCATTCAAATGAATATTTTAAATTTAAACTCATAATATTGAGCAGCAAATCTCAGACAGAGCCGATACACAACCTCAGCAGTCAGAGGATTAAAACGTTTAAATTAAATTATTATTTTCATTTCATTTTAATATATTTAATACCTAAAAACTGCAGTCCAACCCGCATGTTTTTGTTTGACCCAGGACTGAACCAAAAAATTTAAGTAAGACAAAATACCACCCACAAATAACGTTTTGTTTTTTCTGGGGCCCCTGCTGGGTACCTGACCTGATGCAGGACTTTGGCAAAATGGATTAGGCAACGGAAACTTATGTTTGGGTTTTTGCTAAAATGGGCTCTTGCAGATTGTGAGACAATGAGCTTCCTGGCAACAGCTAGCAGTCGAGACAGTGTTTGCTTCAGCAGCATAATCCACTGTCCAATCAATCCTAATTTCTAGGGTTTACCTTAGCTGGAATTTGTTGTTGTTTTTTTTTTTTAACCAGAAAAATCTGTAGAAATCTGGCATATTTAAATATCTGCAGTGATATTGTCCTGTCAAAACAATCCCCTCTGAGAATATGTAGGCCTTACACCGTGTCCTAAGAGAAAGTGAGCATCCAACATGATCTCTTTCCACACCGAATCTGTTTAAAATGCACTTCTGATAGGTCATGTAAACACACCACGTACCGAGATGTAACCACTTAAAAGACAGGTGAGCACTTGCCATCTACCTACATTCCCACATATTATTTACTGGAAATGACATACAATACAGCCAACAAGAAGTAGGTTGTTAGGCAATGGTCATTTACCAAACCGATTATGTGGCCGATACTTGAGTCACATTCAGTTAGGACACGGTGTCAAACTAAAGGACATTCTTTGTGTTTACTTGTTGCCCTCACAAACATGGGTTAGCTTAACATTAACTTACTTAATCTTGAAGTAGCTGACTGGACACATTTTATTTGGAAAATAATGTATAAGCAAAAGCCTACTTTTCAATAAGAAATATAGATCTACACGCCTTGATGATGTCATACTTCATGTAGCCTGCCTGCTCAATAAACAGAGGTAACATTTTTAAGATTATTTTCTGGGGCTTTTTTGCCTTTGATAACAGGACACTTTGAAGAGTGAAAAGAGGAGAGAGAGAGAGGGGACGACATGCTGTATAGGGCCATGGCAAGGACGCTGCCTTTGTACATGGGGTGCCTGCTCTACCTACTGAGCTACTGGGCACCCCGAAACACAGGTTACATTTAGCTGGACTTTCTTGAACTTGATAGTTTCTAGGATGCATGGACCAGCACCAATTTTTTAAGCGAAACACCCTGATATTAGGGTTGGGCGATATGTTAAAAATTTCCAACCGGCCACCGTTAGCCCATCAACCGGCGGTTGCCGATATATTCGGCAGTTGTGTGTGTGGCGGAGAAAAAAAAAGAGGGGGGATGTTGCATTCATGTGATGTCAGAAAGAATCAAAAAATGACTTTCAGAATGGGATAATTCACATGAACGCCACCTCATGTCAGAAAAACAACTCGGCAACTCGGATCTCCCGACAACACATGAATGCAGCAAAAAAAATGCAGCGTGCTTTGTGAGCCCACTCATGTCCAACATGGCACAGAAATATCTGTGCATACCGGCAACAAGCATGCCATCAGAGAGGGTGTTTAGCACGGCTGGTAACATTGTTAACCATATGCGCACTTTGCTGAAGCCAGATAAGGTTAACATGCTCGTTTTCCTCTCCAAAACCATGTAAAACACTGTGTTTTTGAGTTAAAGACAGCGCAAAGGAACTTTATTATTTTATGTGATTTTTGCACTTTATTTTTCCATTGTTCTTCGTTTAGCCTATATTTATTATTATTTGTATTTATTCATTCAAGCAATAAGCCTACGAGAGGCTTTTAGAACAGCTATAACAGCTTAATTCTTTTTTTGCCACGTCCGCAACAGCATTATTATAAAGACAGCACAAAGGGAGTGGACATCATTATTTTATGTGATTGTGTGATTTTTGCACTTTATTTTTCCAATGTCCTTCGTTTATATTTACTTATTTGTTATCATAGGCTACTGTTACTGTGTAACTTTTGTGGACCGACCAACTGTTTATTCTGTTTGAATAGATTTACCTGCGCCTTATCCTCTGACTGTGGTCTTTAATGTCAAAATTATTGAATTGAAATTTAACTGAAACATACAGCCTATAGGCTATACTCTTATTCATTAAAAAAAAAAATCACCTTGAGATCTTTGCTGAGTAATAAGCTGTAAAGACGGGCTGAAGACGACTGTCCGACACCATTTTAAAAAGAGTCTGACGGCTGCAGAAGGAGGCATTCGCTCACAGCCTCTAAATGAGCAAACAGGTGGGAGATAGGGATAACATACCTGTCCTACTATAACGATCAGGGTGCACAACTGCACATCTTTTTTGATGTAGTTCTCAAATATGGTTTATGAATTAACGTTACGGCCGGGTTCCACCGTCACGTCAAGCGTCTTGTTTACCATTTGCTGAGCCATGATAGTTAAAGCATTTCCCACCTAAGTTATTACATATATTTGAGTAATCTACAAGGTTACTGTACCGTTTGTCATCTACTCACTTTCAAATGTCCGCCACGGACATTTACACAATGTCACGGATAAACATGGGTAAATGCATGAAAAAAAATCATCACATATCACCTCTGATAATGGTTTATTCATTTAAAAACACATTGTGCTCGTTTAGCACACTATTTCATGTAGTTTTTATCTGCTGGAGGGTCGCATAGGGGAGCGTAGCGCAACAAAAATAGAAGAGCTGCCTAAAATAGAGAGTTGTTGCGCGGCAGACGGGGGTTGACGTGCCGCTCCCGTTGCCGGTGGAGCCGCTGTAATTGATTAACAGGGGGGCGAGCTGCTACGGGACTCGCGCTGCAGACATGTCGCGCCGCTGACATGCCCGGTGGAGCCCGGCCGTAACTTTCAGCTCCACCATCACTGACGTGTTTTGTGAAAGACTCGTCGGAAATCAGTGTGAAGCTGCCAGTTCCAATACACACACACTTTGAATTGTGCTCTACGTAGTAATTATGGACTAGGTATATGTACCGAGTTGAATTCTGTGGAGACAGACCATTAATTTAGCAAAATAAAATGACAAAAATCGCCCAAAAAAAAATCGCCAAAAATGAAACCAACCATGATGGACTCAGCCGATGGGCGATTGGCGATATATTCGTCCAATCGCCCAAGCCTACCTGATATCAAGGTGTACAATGACTCCCGACAGCCGACTACCACCAACATTACTGTCTACAACAGGAATGTCTATTTAGACTTTAGAGTTCAAGATATAAGACCTGCAGATACCTCAGATGACGTGAATATGGCTGGGGGACGACTCCTGTAATATGTTTCTATGGCGACAGATGTCCTCTGACCACCCCAAGCTTTAAAAAATAAATAAATAAATAAAAATATTCCATCTACTCATTGATTATCCAGAGACACCATCTGTAACCACCAAGGTACTCCTTACGCTCACAGGTAAAACACTAGTGTAATAGATATTGATCCTGGGTGAATTAATCTCACGTAAAAAAAGAAAAAAGGAGGAAATGTAGTGTTTGATTTACATCTGGTACCTACTAACTTGCGACCTTTTTACAAAGCTCTGAGAGAATAAAAATCTGCCTCAGATATCTAAAGAAAGCAGTAACGGCTGCAAGCTCAACAATTCTGTGCGAGTGCCTCGTCTCTGAGAGAAAGCCAGGTGTGCAGCTCGAAAGCACCCGTGTGATGACCAGGCAGACTCAGACTCCATAAATCACGTCACCTCTCAGATATTTCCAAACAGCAGCTTTCAGAAACGCACACAGCAGCAAAAAAAAAAAAAAAACAGGAAAAAGAGAGGAGATGGTGCATTTAAAAGAAAAGGATTTCAACGTATTTAACACCCACTACTGCCCTCGCTCGGCCTCTGTACACCCACCTAGCTCTCCCATCTGCCATTCACAGAGGGCTTATGATGCTGCAATCTGGAAGACTGAGATTATATGGAGGGAGGGCAGGAGACACAGTGAGGGAGGGTGGGGCTGAGGGGTGAGGACGGGAGGCAGCGGAGAGAGAGAGGGAGAGAGAGGGAGGTGGAGGGATTAATAAAAGTGCTCGACGTGGATTCATCTGGAATATTACTCAATTCTCAGCTGCCTGTTTTGAAGCGGAGGCTCAGGCGCGGTAGTAATCTATACAGCCCCGTAAAAACGATAACACGGGGGGAGGAGGGCGGGCTATTATCAAGGTCAGTTCACAAAGAAACTGTCAGGCTGGGGCAGTCGGATTTAGGGCCCCGACACACCAACAGGACTGCAAAGAATGATCAAACGCTTCATGTCCTCTGTTAAACCACTGGACTTGAACACACCACAAAGACTACAGTTCAGCTCACAGCTGATGTGCATCTATATTCAGTGCCTGCGAGGAAAGAAACCAAGTCACAGGTCGTATCTATAAACCAAAAAAGCCAAAAAATAGCCAACCAGCTATTGTGCATCTAGTGAAACATCTTCCTCTACATGTAGACCAACAAAAGAAAGAGACGGATGCAAAAAAATACGGAGACACCTCACTAAATAGGTGAAATCAGTGCTCTGCAAAGTTGAGCAGCCAGGCAGGGAGCTCTCATACAGACAGCCTCCAGTCTGCCTGCTGCAGATTCAACATGCTGAATCACCGATAAGAGCTAACAGCTGACGCTCTGCTTGTTGTCACAGCCCTTACACTGTGTGTGAGGTCTGAGGAGTCTCTGCTCTGCATGTTTCCTGATAATGTCATCATTTCTGAGGCTATCGTAATGGCATTACAACAATCTGAGGCAGGGAATCCCCAAAAATTTCAGTAGAAGAAACATAATTTATTGCCCTTTTTGTCCCCCTCAGTTTGCTTAAAGGGACAGTTCACCCCAAAATCAGAAATACATATTTTTCCTCTTACCTGTAGTGCTATTTATCAGCCTAGACTTTTTTGGTGTGAGCTGCCGAGTGTTGGAGATATTGACCGTAGAGATGTCTGCCTACTCTTGAATATATTGTTAATAAATGGCACTCAGCTTGTGGTGCTCAACGTGCTAAAAAAAATACATTAGAAAAACCCTACAGCAATGTCTCTTTCCAGAAATCATGACCCGGTTACTCAAGATTATCCACAGCCCTCGTTGTGAGCAGTTTCGTGTAGGAACTATTTTCTTTCTACTGAACTACACCCACCAACTGTATCACTGTGCAGAAGGAAGCGTGCATCTACTGCTAACTCACCTAGCTCCACTGAGCTAGCTAAGGTTACAGCTCTGCCGAGGAGGACACCATTAATGTTTACATCTTGCACTGTCAAGAGCACAAGCATCTCGTCTATGAGTAGATGCACGTTTCCTTCATGGTGATACAGTTGGCGGGTGTAGTTTAGAAGAAATAAAATAGTTTCTATATAAACACGATGGCTGAAGGTGGTACCGCTGGCTTTGTGGTTGATTACTATGCCAATCTTCAACCCTATCCCTAACCCTAACCCTAACCCCAAAACAAACTGGAGTTTCCTCCAGTTTGTTATCGAAGCTTACGTTAGCTAACATGCTAAAAAGTTAGCGCAAACAGAGAAATCCAATATTTCTCTTAATACCTCGCCAGTTTCTAAGACATAAAGTTATTCATCTCTACAACAGGAAATACTTTTTCCGTAACCTGATATTAAGTGTGCGCTGTACATGTGATCATTTTTGATAATAGCCTCCGTCCAGTCTTTTTGTCTTATCACATTTAACCATAGTATTTGTTTTTGTTGATGGGCAGTTCCGGCTGGTACGTGTTCAAATTTCAGTTTTGAGCCATGACTGTTTCTATTCTGGCTCCCAATAACACAACAAGACGACATTTTAATGTAGACTACAGCCCTGTGGTGGCTAGTCGTGTTTTGCCTCCAGCTAACAAACTGAAATCATTGTGACATCAGCCCTAAAAGGGTCTATAGCACCACAGGAAAGAGGTAAAATGTATTTTGGATTTTAGGGTGAACTGTCCCGTTAGACTCCGGCTGCAGTCACAACGTGCTTAACAGCATCCATGGTTTCCAAAATATCCCTCATAATAACTTTCATCACTTTTATATTAAATATGTTAAAGTATTGTTCACGATCGGTTCAGTCAGTTTGATTCGTGCCTCCCAAGAAAGTGCAACACAGTTAAAAGCTCCCTTTAAATTTCAATTTGACCACATTTGACCCCAAACTGTTGCTTCATCAGAATTTTTTTTAACCAATTTGTAAAATTCACTGACTTCCCCTAAGACCTCAAAATCCCTGAACCTACCCTGTCTAAAGTAAATCCCTATTTGTGTCCCCTCGTGGCATTAAAGAAGACAATCTTATCAGATGAACGGATAAAAGGTAAACAATGAATGTAACACAGGGTCTGCTGAGGCAACATAAATCCTGATTTTTACTCTATAAACACAACAACCATTGGACAAGAATCATGAACTTCTCCTGAGTAACAGATTTGTTTTACGTAATTCTGGTTATGTTGGGTGACACACTTGTCTAGACGCCTCTCCTATCTGCATAACCAAAGTGCATCATACTGCTCACTCCCCCACAGTGTTCCCTTGATCGGCAGGCAGATTAATCCCCTTGTTGACTCTGCACCTGTACCAGCATGGGACTAACTTCTGTCTGATCAGCGTCAGCTACACGGCTGGAACTGAGTGTGCACACTTGTAACGGGAACAGCTGTGTCTTTAGCTTGGTTGGGTGCCTCCGTGTCCGTCCCGGGCCTGCAGAGCTGCTGACCAAGCGAGGGAAGCTGATTGTGTCAATGGCTGATTAGAGAGTCGCAGAGGTGGGGAGGGACTAGTGCATCCTCTGCTCAACTAATTACAGACTTAATGAGTCCTTAGCTTTGGCCCAAGTGGGCGGAGACGCCTCCAGAGAGGAGCCACCAAGCCGGGATTCATAAATCATCTTTTACTTTGCCCTATCTTACCCTGCATACAGAGGTGAACACACACACACACACACACACACACACACACACACACACACACACGTGATGATGTTCAGGGGCAAAACACAACATTAGGGGTCGAGAGGACCTCTACCCGGTGGCTGCTGCTTGAGTCTAGATACATCCCTGTCATGACCATGCACAGAGGGCCATATTTATCTTGAACAGAGCCTATAGAAAATCTAATCCTGGCCCACCTTCATCACATCCCCGAGTGGGTGGATTAGCAACAGAGGGGAACCTGAAAGGCACCAACAGCAGGACAATATGGAGGGGCAAATGTGTTTGCATAAGAGCAGTGATAATCTCAGCTATAGAACATAGGATGGTGACTGTGTTTACTTTTTAAAACAACATCTATGTTTTGTTTTTTCAAGTTGAAACATTACAAGCCAACATGTTCTTTTTGTAATGGTTAAAAGATACACAGTTAAAACTATAATTACAAATATATACTCAAACCAAGAACAAATATGGCACTGAACCTTACGTCAGAGCAAACTTGTCAAGGAGTCAAAGGTCTTAAGACGCACAGGTGAGAACGGAAATCCTTCCACTGGCCCTTCAAGTTGGCAAAGTTTCAAAGTTTCTTTTGAATTATGCAACTTAGGAGAGGTTGAAAATGAATCCTTAAGTTAAGAATATCTATTGAAATAAAATGTCTGTTCAACACCCAGAAATGTTTTGGTGCACTGATGATGACAGAATAGAACAGATATTTAATTCTAATGGTTATAAGTTGGCTTCCTTTGTTTCTACAGCTTGGAGAAAACATCGGGATGGTTTATTTGTAGTTTTTGTTCCTCCTCTAGTTTCTGCTCTCTTTGTCCAAATAACAGTGTCTTTTCAGCCTATTTGGGCATATTATTTATGCATGATGACATAATGATGATAAAAACTAGAATTACCACCCTGCTGTTGTATGCCTCTGCGCACCAGTCAAATTGAACTTACAGTTTACATCTATGGCTTTTTAAAACTTGGATGCTTCACACACATCTTCCCCTGCCGCCGCCAGCACAGAGGATCTATACAATCAGCACAGTTTCAAGGTGGACACCCGAGATTAGTGTCACCAATTCGGTATCTGAACAAATGTCTTCCCTTCTGTTCCTGAGATATGGCCGTGAATAATGACCAAAAAAGTGTTTTAGCAGAACATTATGATGTCACAGTGAAGTTCAGCTTTTGTTGATGAAAATGTCATCATTTCATCAATTTATCCGATTAGACATTTGTGTGAAATTATATCATAATTAGTGTAAGAATTCTTGAGTTATGGCCAAAAACATGTTTTGTGAGGTCACGGTGACCTCTGACCTTCAAGCACCAAAACCTAATGGGTTCCCTCTTTAGTCCAAGTGGATGTTTGAGCCAAAGTTTAGGATCTCCTTCAAGGACTTCTTGAGATATTGCATTCACAAGAATGAGTTGGACCCAAGGTCAAATAACTTTGACCTTTGACCAAATTCTAAACAGATCATTAAAGGAGCTATATGTAAGAAATCTAAAGCAAATAGTCGTAAAATCCTCCTAATATGTCACAGAGACTAAGGAATAATGTTCATATAACATACTGATCTCACCGACAACAATAGTACGGCCAGAATATTCGCATTTAAAAAACATTTTTACAGTCCACAAATCATGTTTATGTTTTGAATTTGTGTTTTGGCCTGTTGCGCCACCCACCGCCGTCTACCAGTCACACAGTCAGTAGAGCCTCAGCATCAGTTACAGTTACGACTGAGCTACAGCAGCACGGCAAGCAGCATTAGCAGTGTCCCGGTACATAGCATTAGCAGCCGGCTCCTCCTCCGCTGTATCCCGGCAGCAGCGTTAGCAGCAGAGAAGCCGGACTTGCTCGAACGGTCCGCTGGAAAACCGAAGATCAAGAACGCGGCAATGAGACGCACGTGGGCAAACAAATCAGTCTCCAGTGTGCCGCTGTCCAGCAACCTCGAATCTGTAGGGGAGGGGGAGCGGACACGACTCGCGGCAGTATTATGAATTTGAGTGCAGTAACAGTTTTGGCCACATTCTTACATACAGCGCCTTTAAGTCTAAGTGGACGTTTGTGTCAGATTGGAAGAAATTCCCTCAAGGTGTTCGTGAGAAGTCATGTTCACAAGAATAAAATGGATGCACAGTCACAGTGGCTTTGACCTTTGACCACCAAAATCTAATCAGTCCAACTTGAGTCCAAATGGATGTTTATGCCAAATTTTTAAAAACTGTCAAGGTGTTCTTGAGATAACGCCTTCACAAGAATGAGACAGACAAGGTCACAATGACCTTGACCTTTGACCACCAAAATTTTATCAGTTCATTGTTGAGTGCAAGTAGACGATTGTGCCAATTAAAAAAAACAAACAAACCCTCAAGGTGTTCTTGAGATATCTCGTTCACAAGAATGAGATAAACAAGGTCACAGTGACCGTGATCTTTGACCTATGACTACCAAAATCTTATCAGTTCATTGTTGAGTCCAAGTGGATGTGTGCCAAATTTGAATACATCTCCTCGAGGCTTTCTTGAAATTTAGCATTCACGAGAATGGGACAGACAGACAACCAGAAAACATAACGCCTCTGGCCATGGCCATGCAAGATCACCAATTAAAAGACCTACGTGTGCTTCCTCTTGCACACTTGCATATATATCACCTTCAAGCACTTATTCACCAGCGGTAAAATAATCATATCTGCAAAAACACTGGTTACAAACTGTACAAATAAAACAATATAAGGCTGAAACTAGTCTCGCCACCAGACAATCAGAGATCTCCGCCTTCTGATAGTCTGGGGACACTCCTTTCTAAAGTGTGTTTAACACACCGGCGAAAACGGCC
>NC_065517.1:22267116-22545231 GCF_006386435.1 Epinephelus moara | reverse complement strand
ATATATATAGCTAAAAGCTCTGCTGGTTTTCTACCCGGAAGTATTTGTAAACAACAAGGCGATTCCCTCTATCGTCCTGCCGGACGGATGAGTCATGGCCTTGTAAAAGATTATGTTTGTTTCTTTTAGCTGGTGAGAATGTGTCGCTGCAAACGCGACAAACATCCACTTTGACGGCGTTTTCTGCGAGCGCGGCTGAGCCATTTTGTACCGCTACATGTGTTTCTAGTGGGACTATGTTTACAAGCACAAGAGTTCAGCGAGCCACCGAAGGACTGCCCTGCAGATTTACTATTGGTTCTGCAACGTAGGGAGTTTTTTTAAACTCTGAAATTGTATCCGCCCATCTACACACAAAATCAGGGAGAAAGTCATCAGTCTTTAGTTAAGCAAAGCATCTAAAGACTGACTTGTGAGTCTAGGCTGAAACTAACAACTATTTTCGTCATTGATTAATCTGCCTATCATTTCCTTGATAAAATGTCTGTAAAATGTGAAAAATGTCATTATAATTCCCTCAATTCAAGGGAACTTTATTTTCTACTTTAAATTACTTGATCTTACACACTGTAGCAGAAGAGGAGTCTCTGTACATGCTTAGAAATGTCACAGGCGTGCACGAGATAAACAAAACGAGGACTAGAGGTCTGAAACTCAACGGGGAACCTTTAATGTCAGGTGTGTTCTGCTGACTCACCAGGTATACAAGGTGTGTTTTTTCTGCAGTGAACCTGTGTTATCAGTGGGTGGATAAACACCAAGTTCTCCCTCGATGTAAAGTGAACGCTGCTAAAGTGAGTCACATGAACAGTGCCAAGTCCCAAAGTCTCTGTGTACCAAACCAGAGTGGCTTGAAGCTCTAATATAGACCTGTGATGCGACTCTGTGGTAATATAGATTCCTCTTATGGAGGAAATATTTTCCTCTGGTTTGTTTTGAAGACAGAGATACGGGGAGGGCTATGAGAAGGAGGACAGGAGCAAACAGATAGCTGTATCCCGGCAGCAGCGTTAGCAGCAGAGAAGCCGGACTTGCTCAAACGGTCCGCTGGAAAACCGAAGATCAAGGACGCGGTGACGCGGCCCTGCCACGGCAGCCGCCCGTGGGCAAACAAATCAGTCTCCAGCGTGCCGCTGTCCAGGAACCTCGAATCTGTAGGGGGGGGGGGGGGGGGGGGGGGACACGACTCGCGGCAGTATTTTGAATTTGAGTGCAGTAACCGTTTTGGCCACATTCTTACATACAGCACCTTTAATATTGAGTAGCTGCCAATCAGGTGCTTCAATTTGCACAGATACTACAGCTGCACAGTGCACACATCAAGTACATTGAAGTTATTTAAATCAAATGTGCAAAGCATTAAGAAAAAAAAAATCCTGTTCCTAATTGTTTATTTTTTTATTCATTTTTTTTAATAAAATTAGTAAATAGGTATAATATAACAAACCCTCTCTTTAATCTTTTTAGCCTTGTCGCTGTCTCAAGTTAATTTCTCTGTTTTCTCAAAGACTACTCTCTAGTGTGTGTTGCCATGCAGAGTTACCTGAGTGTTTATTTTTCACTGTCTGTACATCTTAGGCTACAGTTTTATATGACTTTTTTGTGCTTTTTGCTCCTAGAGCTTATCTGTCGCACTTGTATTGGCGTCATTGGTGTGGTTGTTGTCGGTTCTGTGCCACTATCTATCTCCTTTCCGCCCATGGTGTGACACCATTCGCAATAAACGCAAGATACTCTCACACTGAGCTAAAATAGAAGGAAAGTAAAAAAAAAAACATGAATAAACAGTCTCACACTGCATTTTGTCGTTTATGGCGTGTGGCATTTTGCTGCAGGCGGGTCTTAGCGCCCTGTTCTTACACAGCTCAGTGGAGTGAAGAGGACTAAATCAAAGGATCCGACCCTCTATACAGCTCAATTTAGCCAATCATGATAAGCTAAAAAATGCCTTGATCCTGAACCTGATCTCTGAGACCAGATCAGGACATCCCTACTCATTATCCCTAAGTGCAAAAACAGGGAGAGAGTATGATCAAATGTTTCACCAGCAGAACACAAACTTGAAGAAATCTCTGCCTGCAGTAACTTTCTGCATACCCTTAATCCACACCCCGTTTGTTTGACACAGCAGCCACAGAGCTCATTATGCTTAAGTATTGAAAGTAAGCTCACATTATTTGGGGTGGGAATCTAAAGGCACCTCACGATTATGATTCAGAGGACTAAAATTCGATAATGAAACAATTATCGATGCATCTTCATGCATCAAATTTTTTGATTCTATATAATGCTTTATTTTTTCTCAGTGTGACTACTTGCTCTTTTAAAACCTAGTGTTATAGTAATGATCCATAAATAAGCAAACAGATGAATTTACTTTCATACAGTGTTATCAAATTATATATTATGAAAAAAAATATTGTGATATTCCTTGCCATATCATCCAGCTGAAGTACCACTACTGATCTAAATCATTTTAAATGCATTAACAATACACAACTACTATCATCTGATAATATAATGTGGTGCAGTTTCATGTGATGCAGTTATTTTGCATGTGTGCTGCGTAATGTATTTGCATAGTAAAAATGGCTCTGTGTTCCCCTCTCATGTGAAACCTAGGCGAGATCAAACCAGGTGAATGTAAAGAGCAACATTTATTCTTACCTGTAGTGAACATGTGTGACTGTGGGAGGCCTGTAGCCAAAAATCCAGGTCTGGATGTCCATGGGTTTGGCTTTGGGGTAAGCTATGGTCACATCTATTACCCACTGCAGGCCTTTACGTTTATTACCTGTCGTGGAGGAAACACAAACACAGGAGGTTAGGACACATTTGAGAGGCGGGGATCAAGGCTCAAACATGCTCAGCATCACCCAATATTTTCAGTCTGACACACTGAAGTGATGATCACTGCGAAAGCTTTCTTTTTTGCCCACAACCAACAAAGCTCTGAGGTCAAGGACACACAGCACAGCGGCCCCACAGCTGGTAGAGATCCAGCGACACTTCGATGAACCCTCATCATCCAGATTAAGGACAGTATCTCTAGCTACCAGGTGTCCCCCGAGATTTTTATATGATGCAGCCAAATGCAGGCTGGTTACCTGCCAACGTGACTGGTGGAAAAACACAGTCTGACCGGCTGGAGTCCCAACTTGACAGAATTTGGCTGGCAGCTCCAATTATGACTCACAGTAAAAGAAACATTTTACCTCCAAAGATAATCCTTCATATCGTGTTATTTTACCGATAAATTACCACAAAAGGTGCAGATAAAAATAAAAACTACAAACTGAAAGTCTGGCGGAGCCTCTGCATATGGCAGGGTAAGAGGGAAGACGGCAGGTGGGGAGGAAGTAAAGACAGAAGAGAGACAGGAAGGGATAACAGAAAAGAGAGGGAATGCCAGACATGTGATAAGTATTTGTCAGCTGTGAGGGTGCATGTGTGTCAGGCTGCACGGTATGAGAAAAATATGCTGTATGGAATTAGCCCGCACATCACGATAACAATATTACTTGCAATGGACACATATGAAATGAAGAATACATTTTCCCATCTTAATCTGTTGTGATATACTTCTGTTAACGATAGCCCCTTTCACACTGCCAGATTTTCCGCGAATGTTGGGCCGTTTTGCCGGCAAGCTGCGAGCGTTTAGACACACAGAGCCGGATTGGCGAGATGATCCGAGGCTCCCAGTTTTCCGCCTTGTAGGGTAGACATATTGGCAGAACCTTTTAGTTTAAGCAGACCGAGACAGCCTTCAGCAACAGGAGGGGCTGTTGATGATGCAGCAAGTGCGAGCCACTGGCGGTGGATAAACAGGAAACAGCTGATAGCAGGAATTAGCGAGCAGCTAGTAGCAAGAGGGAAACGCAAACCTGACAGACACTGTAAAGATGAGCAACTGGGGAGACAAGGAATTGCACGCCCTCTTGCCCTCGCAAACGACGAGGCCATTAATCGTCAGATGACGGGAACGGTGAAGGACGGGCCGATTTACAAGAGAATCGCCGAAGGACTGACCAGCCGCAGCTTCCATCCCACGTCACTGTTTACATCACATGCTGAGCTACACGTTTTGTTACTTGCTCACGCCCTCCATTGCCCCGAAAAAGGCACATTCTGTATAAACAAAAGTAGGCAGGCGGCATTTTGCTGCACTCCCTGATTTTGTTTTAATGCTGCCAATGCTGAAAAAAGACTGATTGGGCTTTCCTGCAAATTTGCATAATTCCTATCTAAAAGGGCTATTGTCATATAATGCACATTTTTCTTTCTATTTCACTGTATTAATTATTTCATATTTACATAATTCTATTTCATACTCTTACTTATAATTCTCTATTCTGTACACCGTGACTGTAACAAATCTCAATTTCCCCTTGGAGATCAGTAAGATATTTCTGAATCCGATTTCTGATGCTGATATGCCAAAACGTGTCAAAAATGAGCATCTTTTTTAAATCAAGGTCCATGTCCTTTTCTCTCTGTTAAATCAGGCTAAATGGTTTCAAAAGTTACAAAAGCAGTGTTGTAGTACTCGCAGTCAGCCTTGAATTCAAGACCACTGTTTGACGGTCTCGGTCTCGTCTTTTACACTCGCACGGCAAACCTTTAATTTATCTATTACTCGGAACAGCTGTATGTTTAATGTCCGGATAAGATGGATCGCACATTAAACAGAGTTTATCTTGCCAGCTCCCCAGTACAAAGTCCACGTAATGTCTGATGGAGCCCATGTGTGAATAGAGCTCTGGAGAATTCACACAAGCAAGTGGGCGTGTTGATGAGGTTTCTAACATGAGGCTTGCATGAAACTGGAAATCAACAAACAGCTGAGGGTGAAGAGGGGGGTCATCTATACGAAGACAGCAACGAAAATGTCTGGAGATGGTGAGATTTGGGAACTTATGTCAGTAAAGACTGAAGACTGATGCTGAAATCACCAGACAAATTGAAGGAACGGAGAGAGACTACTGTTGTTTAGGACCAAATATGAACCGGCTACGGTAGCACAGTGTAATCAGCGTCATGACCTGCCTCCTGTACGCTCTACCCAGGTAGCACTCCTCACCTAAACCAAACAGAGTTTCACCTTTAGGTCAGATTTGTTGTGTGCTACATGTGAAAGCAATACCCCTGATAATGTCCCAACCTGATTCCTCGGATACTGTCTGGAGTGTACATCAGAAAACAGCTGTAGATTTAATTCAACAAATGAAAGGGCGATGTTTCAACATTAAACCACAGACATTACTTGTTTGTCTGAAGTATGCAGTGACTTCACACAGTATGTCAACATGTGTCACTATTGGGAGTGGTGAGAAACAAACAGGAGCTGATCCACTATCACAACACTGCTGAAAGCCATGTTTCTTCACTTCTGACAGGAGCTACATGTTTCCCTTTACATCTCGCATTAGAGCTAAGCTATTCTAAACACATCCCACACCTGTCTGTGTACTGGACGTGCAGACATGAAGCAACGTTAACACCCATCTATGGTTTCTGACAGCAAACAAGTGGGTTAACTAAGCACTGTGTGTTCCTTTAAGCTGAGCACGCTTGTCAAAGGTAAAGGAGAAAAACACCAGCAGCCTCAGTCGGCACGGACAGATCTAAAATGAGGTTGATGTGAAGCAGTGCAGCATATTTGACTGCCTGACTAATGTCACAGGCTGCTGTTACTGTGCAGTGAGCACTTCCCTCTCTGAACACACTGGCTTCTTTATGCCAGGTTAGCATACTGAGTCTGTGTGTGACAAAGTCAAGCTGCATTTTTCTGATCAGACACGTTGACTTTACACCCCGTCAGAGCCAACAGCAGTAAAACAGGAAATGTTGCTAACAAGTCTTAATTTTAACCTTTTCACACACATAAAACACAGAAACATGTGGGGTGAGCGGGCTAAAGAGTGTGACACAGACATTACCAAGACAGTTATGGTTCACAAACAGAGTTCTCTTGATTTAGGTATGCTATGTTCATGCATGTCAGTACAAATCACCTTGTCAGTCACCGCTCCTTCCTCTCAACAGACAATGCTATCCATTGTAACTGACAAAACGCAAGTCACTTTGAATGTGGGAGTTGAGCAATACTGCGATATAAACCACGAGAAAACAAAATGTGTTGGCTGTAGTAGATTTTGCCATGCTGTGTTTATACTGTGACAGCTATGTCTTTCATAACTGTGTGTGTGTTGAGCTTTTGTTGCAAATCAATCAGCAGAACTGCTTTATCACAATGTTGGCTTTTCATAAAATGTTTTGCATCAATGTGTTGAAATACCTGGATTTGTCAGGTGCCTAAATTTGACACCATTTACAGTCTCCTAAATGATCTTTCAGAAAATCTACTACATCATAAGACAATGCTAACCAAGCTAGCTCTCTGAGGCTAACATGTTGCTAACACAACATTCTAAGTAACTGTTGCTGACTGTTCGCTAAATGTTATGTATTTCATTCTGTATACTTTTACCCTGAAGCAAGAAGATGCATCAGAGTCCCATATTGCAGGCTCAACTGTTTTAAGAACTCCTTTGTCCCTCTGTTCATCAAAACCCTATGGCAAGCTAGCCACAGGCTAACTCTGAATGTGGGCAGTGCCGAATGTGGCACACATGGTTAGTTTATCTGCTAGCTGACAGCTAGCTGAAATGAACGTTAGCCATGGATTTATAAAAAGAACTGAACACAGTGTTGGAGGTGGGGCTTGGTTCATTCCTATCAAAGTTGCTCAGTGGCACATGAAACCAAAACAAGTTTAACTTCCAGGTATAAAATTACCTGCATCATTATTAGGCTCATAGAGTAAACACATTAGAGACTTTGCCAGCCAAGTGGCTAGCTTCCGGTTAAGCCCTCGACTAACTTGAATGGGGATAAAAATGATTCAATCTTGGGGTTCTTCTAGACTTTCGAAATGCTATCGGACCTAGTGGCTCAAATCCTGACAGTGAAACGAGTCATTCTGACGCTCAAAAACATGTATCCACTGATTTACAGACGTCTTTTTCCCCAATATAAGTCCAGGGTTTCCCACACATTCAATGTGTTTGTGGTGCATGTTTCCTTTTTTGGAGCGGCATTTCTCTCCTTCTCTCGCACACTGCGTTTTAGTGCTGTCTATTGTTTTCCAGCTTATTATAGATGAAACCTGCTGCATTTCCATTGAAACCGCGCATCCTGCAGTTGAGTGCTAGGTCTAACTAGCTAAGGAAGGTTTGCTT
The DNA here is from genome assembly GCF_006386435.1 of Epinephelus moara. Taxonomy (NCBI): domain Eukaryota; kingdom Metazoa; phylum Chordata; class Actinopteri; order Perciformes; family Serranidae; genus Epinephelus; species Epinephelus moara. The sequence continues at coordinate 22,537,987 of NC_065517.1, read as the reverse complement.
TCACTCGCCTCTGCAGCAGCTGCTCCTCTAATCCTTAGGACTAATCTGATCAGCTCTGACTGATCCTACCACAAACTGATCGAAAGACAGCCTTGAGTGTGATGATCAAACAGTTTATTCCTAAATTCTCCATCCCATACTCAAACTCAACAAACTTTTTTTAGGCCTTATGACAGAGTTATTGGTACATTTTCCATTTTCTTCCATTCCATTCCTGTCTCCTAAATCTTATCCAGCCAGGCAGCATCTCTAAAGAGGGGAAGTTTGTATTTTTCATAGCCAATATCAGACAATATCGACTGTTTAGACACAGTGACAACCAATGCCTCCTCCATCTTGGCTCAGAAGGAACACTACAGCCAGTTAAAGTCATGCATGGTCAACTGGTTGAGGCTCCAACTTTGCTGGTCAAAATTCACCAAAGCTGAACTTCACATACACATCAGAAAAGTTTATCTTCTGTCAAAAATCCATTTATTTTAACCCAAACTGTGTTTTTTTTCTAATCTTAACAAGAAATACCTTTCTGGCAGAGAGCCCTGAAGGCAAACTATCCAAACAGAACTCCACGCAATGTGAAGATGCAAATTTGCTTTGCCACCAGAGGTGAATGTTTTATTTTCCCCTATACTATCATGATGACTACAGGTCCATCATACAATGGACAGTGTGCAATATTTAGCTGGTAGCAGTCTGTGCATGTACTGTATGTGTGAACTATGTTATTCTGAATTTATTTAAAAGCAAATACCGTCTGTGTCCAAAACAAATTTCCTTCAGGATAATAAAGTCTATCTTATCTTATCTCTTGTGGGCTCCATGTGTAAACCTGTGAGATTAATCACTGTTACACTTCTTATTGGGACTTACTGTTTATCTTTCACTGGTGATATTTTGTTTCTTCCCAGCATGGAGGACATAGCAACTAATCTCACATTTATTTTTAAGTAGAACAAGTGTCCTTGTCAGTGTACTGATAAGTTCTTTACAGTATCTTTGGTCTAGCTCTTTTAATTTTGGCTCTGATTTTAACCTTTATTATTAGTGTGCTTAGCTCACTGTAAAGCTGAGCACATACATGCAAACTGAGGGCAGAAGACCATGAATTACACAAGACCATGGAGAAGTCACGCCTCGGTTTACTTAGCATTATATTGGTTTCACAATCTAGCACCTGATAAAGCACAGGAAACGCAGCAGAGTCACAGGCTGCTTGCTCATTTCTACCAGTTTTACAGTGACTTGATAGGCATCCTTGCGACTGAAGGGAATGGCGAACGCCACAGATATCCCTGTGTGGGTAATTGGATCTAGATGTCTGTCCAAGTGTGCTGAAAGGCAGCCATCGTCTCCCGTGAGTGGCCGGCCAAAGAACGGGGCCCTGAGCCAAGGTATCGCCATTGCCCTGTGCGCTGTGACAAACAATACTGTAATAACAGCGGCCGTGGTAATTTAAAATGACATCGGAGAGGCCCTGTCCTTCTGTAAACGGTTAGAGGAAGGAAACACACTGGCGGATATCTGGCTCTCTCTCAGGCCACTCTGCAGGCCAATTACAACACTTGAAACCCACACATGTCCCCTCCCTGCGACTAAAACGTGGATATAAAAACCTGCCTCTGATTGGTTGCTGCTATCAAACACATTTACCTTTGGGTCACATGGAGCTCTATTCCCACCCTAAGATGACTCACAGCTGTGAACTTTGCATACCTGCCAACTGTACACACAGTTTTAGAACACGTAAACCTCATCAGTCTTAGCTGCACACGGAGTCCCTGTGAGTTATGCTGGTGACCGATGACCCATGCACCTTGTATCTGCGCTGAGCAGTGTATTTAGCCTGGTTGACATTGCATGGCTGATATACACAGAGACACACACACATTTACATCAAATCCTATTTTCTCCAAGTGGCCCATTTGTCTCTGAGTGAGTCAGCAAGCTCTGGGCACCTCTGCAGAGCATCAGGGAGGGTCAGAGGGAGACAGAGCTGTGTCTTTGATCAGCCAGGCACACACACACACACACACACACACACACACACACACACACACACACACGGAGCGCAGGATAGTGAGGGGCATAGCGCTCTTCTGGGTATGTGTGTTTTTTTTCTTGCCCTGGGTTTTAATGCCATTAGCTAGATTCAAGTGGAAGGACAAGCCCTGCTGCAGCAACCAGCTTCCCCTCCTCCTGAGCTGCTGGGACAGAGGGAAGGACACAGGGAGACAAAGAACAAACTGGGATATGAACTGGAACTGCACAAAAACATAATGTGACATGAGAAGAATCGACACGTCCAAAACCCTAAAATGTTTACAAAATCCTCTTCCTGCCAGAGGTTATAAACAAACCCTCTGCTGTCGTCAGTGTTTGTTGACACTAAAGACTTTCTGCTAAATTAGCAGAAAAGCCCAAACAAAAACTTGCATATGCAGCACATAATTTCGCACATAAACCAAGCGGAGCTCGTCTTCATCTGAATTTTTACGACGGCTGATTAAGAGATACTCCTGCTTTGGTCTGACAGTCTGTTTTGCTGAGGGATAAACAGACAGCCCCACGCTGTTAGTGCTGAGGCTGTCGGACGCAGAGCTGTGTTAGCAAACTCGTGGCAGGCTAAAGTCCCTCAGCCACATTCTCAATAATGCTGGCCCAAAGTCTCTCCAAATTACTATGAACACAGCACACCCTTAAAATGGATTTTGAACCAAAGCCAGGGGAGTCTGCTGGGTAACGGAGTGTGTATGGGCATCAGGGACTCATTGCAACTGTGTGTTTATGGCTGTTTAACGCTGTGCTTTTTGCTGGGGACGGCTCCAAGGAGCAAAGTTGCTGTCTTTGGACAATTTTGCTTAGTTAAACCGTGAACATGTGTTCTTATGTTAGTCCATGATCCAGATTTAAGGGGGCACGAGCATCTTTCTTTATAATAAGGCCCTGATCCAGGGAAAATACCTTTTGTTTCTCTACTTCAGCTAAAGAAAATTCACTCATGTTGCAGTAAACATGAAAATGCTTAACATTTTCACATCTTCTGAAGATGTAAATTAACATATTTTAGGACAATTAATGTTTAACTTGAGCAACATTTCAGGTTAGATCCCTGCAGAGAGCAAGTTATTGCATCTTGATAACAAAAGAAGTACTTTTAAAAAGGTGGCCTGTAGTTTAGTTAGAGATGGAAATCAAGAACCGGTTTCTCATTGTTTGATTCATGGGAATCGTATGCCTCCGAGTTTATCAGTTCCTTTTATAATTGTCGGCATATTTTTCTGACAGTTGCACAATGCAAAACACTGACATCATAATCATCCATCTACATTAGTGTAAACTTGCAACAAGCAGGAGTCATGGCAGAGAGGAAGCAACAGCCCAAAGCTTGGCTCAATTTCATAAAGAAATATTACAACAGTGCTGCATTATGGCCGTACAGTGTGAGTTATAGTATGCAACATGTGCTGAACATAAATCGGTCAGTGCGAATTGAAATCACCGCAGTGGCACCCGTGCAATACAGCTCTGTGCTGCCTGTGTGTGAGACAGAGCTGCCTCTTTGTTTGGGGTGATGGTTTGTGTGCTTGTCTGTGTGTGTGTGTGTGAGGTGAATGGACAGCCTAAAAATATTTTCTCATTTCATCTATGCTGTGCTGAGACTAAACCTGTCCAGGCCCACTTTCATTTTCCCACGGAGAAAACTGGTTGTGAATTGATAAGGGAATCAACAAAGAATCTGACTGATAAGGAGAACTGATAATGGCACTGGTAACAATGAAATCTTATCAATTCCCATCCCTAAAAAATGTTCTGGTTACTGGCAAAAATGCAATAACAAAACACTGGTATAAAATGGCAAAGACTATGGACATTGTATGGACATAGTAAGTGATGCATTTGTGATGAATACTTAAATTGAATATATTTAAAGACCTTGTCAAGATCATTTTAAACCAAAATTTTAATTTAGACAAATCATCCTTTTCAGACACTGCAGGTAAATATAAAGGTAAGTAGTATATATGTGGTCCTGTGCAGAGGTAGGTTTTAAGTAGAAATATGGATATCAGAGTGATTTAGATTAATCTACATTTTGCAGTATTAGCTTCAGTGGTAGGTTTAAAGATTTCCAACATCGGAAATGTGGACTTTAACATACAATGGCTTGACTCATTTTGAAAAACAGAAATTAAAGGGTGGATCAGCACACTGCTTATATTATATGTGTCTCATTTGGTTATTTTCATTGTTTTTATCCTGTGCTGTCAGCGGTTATTGTATTCCTCTATTTTGTATTACTGTAGTTATTTGATTTGCTGCACCTCAGTGTAATCTATAGGGCAGTAAGTTGCCAACTTTGCTTATTTACTTCAGTGATGACATTTTATATTTATTGTATTTTTATTGTTCTTTGTATTTTCTCAAAATTGCCTCATTTTATTTGCTTGAATTCTGCATCGTTTTTAAATCTGGGATCAACCATGTGACGCACTTTGTAACTTTGTTTTGAAAAGCACTTTAACAGACTATTACAGTTTATAACTGTAACGAGACAAAAATGTTTGTGGCAATTAAGACCTTACAAATTCAAATTTAAGACTATTAAAAGGTGTGGTGTGAAGGATTTAGTGGCATCTAGCAGCTGACACTGCAGACCGCAACCAACTGAAACTTCTCCCATGTGCCAACCATGCAGGAGAATTAAGGTGGCTGACGCGAAAGCACAAAGACCCCATCTAGAGCCAGTATCTGTCAGTTCTACTGTAGAAACATGGCGGACTCTGTGGAAAAGGATGTACTCCATATGTTGATATGAACAGCTTATTCTAAGGTAACAAGAACACATATTATTTCACGTGATTATATATGAAAAAAAAACCATGCTTATCATGTTACATTTCTGCCAATATATCCCCCTTATCCTCCACACTGGACACATTCATAAAATTGAATTCAAGACATTTTAGTACTGTAAGGACCTGCAGATGCCCTGTGATCGACCGTAGTGTACACCCCCAGTTGGTTTCCGTGCTTTGTTAAGGTGTGTTTCCTCTTTTTCTTTTGTTAAATATCTTCACATTGATGCAAATTAAAACCAAGTCTCAAAAAAAGGAATTTCCCTCTCAAAGGTTGTTAATTGCAGCGTTATCTTCCTGCACACTGGCTGTATTTAGGGCTGGTCTCTAGACAGAAAAATTACTCTCCTGCAAATAACCGCTGGGGTTTCAGGGACCTTGATGCAATTTCTGGCACCTCTCTGCACACCACCCCTTTCCTCTCCTGGCAATCATTACCAGCAAACCCCTTTCATTTAAAGCAAGACTCCCAGAGGACAGTGGGACACAGAGGTGATGATTTAATGCTTCATGTTCATCAGCCCTGGCCTTCAAGCCAACACAAGTCTACATCTGATCAAGAGCTACAGTAAATGATTCACAGAGACTGAAGTTAGGGACAAAAAACTTTTGTGAGACTTCCCCAGGAAAAGCTTTCAATCAGTATGAAAAAACCCTACAACTTCAAAGAACACCCTCATATTCAGTCAATACTTCATTTGAGTGAATCAAGTGTCATCTCACAATAAACTTAAAAACCATTTAACAATTCAAATCAATGCTGTCAAGCAATCAGCCTGTTTTTCCCAAATTCATATCAATTAAAAAACACCTCACAGCAAAGTCAGCAGCAGCTCTTTGTTGTCTCATTTTAAAACTCGATGTGACTCAGGGGAGATGTAAATAAGAATAAATACCAAAAAATAGGCATTCTGTGCTAGCCATTTAAAATGATATCTGAAGATTTTTTGCTTTTAGAAATGACAGGCTTTATTTATAGCTTTTAAAATGTGGGAAACATGACTGAGGGTTCATTTTGAGGGAGAGTTCACCCTGGTGGCCTGGAGTTTAAGGTGCCAACAATGCAATCGAAAAGAAGCACAGCCGAGGACATCTGTTGCATTACATTCCCTGCTTGTATCATACTCTTCAGTCAAGGCAAAGAATTATGGAGGTCCATTTCTGCCAGTGTGATGGTCAAAAAAGTTCCTGTGAATCATTATAATGGGAAACTTTCTCAAAATAATGACTTACTTATTTTGAAATAATGACTTACTTATCTAGAGACTTGGAATTTCAAAAACGTCTTATATCAAAGGAATTACTTGCTTATCTCACAATGACTTAGTATCTCAATATATTGATTTAGTATCTTAAAATAATGACATAGCATCATAAGATAATGGAAAACTTTTTCAAAATGACTTAGTATCTCTTAATAATAACATCTCAATTCTTACTTATCTTAAATTGATAATGTCTTAATCTTAAAATAAAGATTTGGTATCATAAAATAATGGGAATCTTTCTCAACATGACTTAGTATCTTATAGTAATAACTTACTTATCTCAAATCTTACTTGTTTTAATATCCCAAAAAAACGACTTACTTATCTCGAAAATAACTTCTCACTTATCTCAAAATAATGACTCACTTATTTCAAAACAATGACTTGCATATCTTAAAATAACAACTTACGTATCCCAAAATAACAACTCACTTATCTCAAAATAATGACTGAATTGTCTTAAAATAATGACTTATGTAAAAATTATAACTTACTTGTCTTGAAAAAAATGACTCACTTATCTCAAATTAACAACTCACTTATTTCAAAATAACAACTTCTCAAATGACTTACTTGTCTTAAAATAATAACTTATCTAAAAATAATGACTTCCATACATCAAAATGACAAGCATATCAAGACTTATTTATCTCAAATAACTCATCTTAAAAAATGATTTAAATAAGTTGGTATCGTTTCTCATTAGTTTGAGATATTAAGTCAATATTTTGAGAAAGGTTCTCATAATTTTGAGATACCAACCCATTATCTCAACAAGGTCTCTCATTATATTAACTTACAGGATCTTTTTATCTTTTTCATCACAATTGCTAAAAAAAACAGGCCTTAAAAATACATTCCAGTCCTGGGAAAACCTCTATAGATCCAAACAGATCCTACAACTATTCCTGCAACAATCTGGGAAACATAACCCCCCCCAGATAAAGTATTCTGTGTGTTAGTTACCTGTCTGGTTTGGGGTCCCAGTGTCACCGCCCACACTGCCGTTCTCCTGCTGGGCTGACAGGGTTTTCAGGATAACGTGGGTGGCCCCGAGACGAGGCAATGTGACGTGGGTCAGGTGGGGGAGTGAATGCTTCTTTGCAAACAACTGGCTGGTTTCCCGCCTCTTGCGCAGGAAGCCGCCTTCCGGGAACAGCACTATCCACTTCCTGTCGCGGCTGTGGTAGTATTTGTCTAGGTGATCTTTTAGGTAGATCAGCTGCTTGTCTCGGTGAGCTTTACCCTGGGGGAACAAAGGGAATACCACTAAGACAATGCAAGCATCGTAGTTTAATTCATTTAAGTCTTAAACAGGTGATACAGTTATGGCACTAGAGCTTCCAGAGCAGTTTCAGTTGATTCAGACCACCTGCACAAAACTAGGTGACCAACATTCAAAACAAGAGCAATTATCCTCAACAGCTGGAAGCTTTCTACATTTCCGCAAAGGACACCAAATGATTGAGGCTAAGTGCCAAAATTCATTACGACGATAGATGTTTTTGTCAGCATAAAAACAACCACACAAATAAAAACAGGCAAACACAAATCACAAGTTAGAGTCAGAAACGCTGCAGAGCACTCAGAGCAGCGTTAATGGCACGACTGAAATGGATGCAAAACATGATGGCCTTGACAACATTAAGAGCATTAGCAGTGACGGGACGAAGAGGAACAGGATTGATTTTTAGTTAGGCTCCGGTCAAAAGCCATTTTAAATGCATTAGCATAGCCGGGCTGGACTGTGTATGTGTCATGTGAGCGCACATGCAGCTGTGCATAGTGGAAGTGCTTACAACACAATGAAAAAAGCTAAATATAAAGTGAAGTGAGGAGATTTGTGACTGCAGCTGCAAAGTCTCAGGCATTCACAAACCTATACATGACCTTCAGACTGTTCTGTGGTTTCACTGCGGTTACAGGAGCATCATGAATGGAAGGAAATGCACTCACAATGTTGCTGTGCAGTCAGACTGTCTCTATGGTGGGAAACACGAGAGTTCCTTTTCTGTCAGAGTGATATCTTTATTCCCTCAAATGAATAATGTTTGCATTTGGACTTGTCTGAATTTGACTGAATCATCTGATGGTTTATCTTTCATATTCGGCCTCCTGTCCGTCAAGTAGGGCTGCCCCCTGATAGCCGACCAAACGTCAGTCGACCAGAAAGGTCATTAGTCGGCAAGATTTCATTGTTCGCTTAGTCGCAGAAGAAGAAAAAAAGGTGAAACTATTGGGAGCTGCGCCTTGTCAAAATAAATCAAAACCTATATGACTGGACCATGTGGGAATTTAATTTGAAAGGACAGACACAGGAAGTGTCCACGCTCAGCAGTCAGACAGGAGTCAGGTTAATTTCCAGGGCTGGTACCTGCGGTTATTCCACAGGCTAGTTAATAACATGTCGGGCAGGAAATCCAAAGTGTGGGATCATTTTGAGAAGGTGAAGGACGAACCCAAGGTGATATGTAAACTCATCTTCATTGGTCGACTACAAACATGACGTATCATCTGAAACATGGAAGTAGCTACATGCCCATTAGCCCACAGCGTCATTAACAGGCGGCTCGCTCAGTGTGTGACGTGCACTTGTAGATAAAATATAGGCCTATATTAATGAAGGTTCATTAGTACGGTTTTGTATTTCTCTGTAATGTAGCACAGTGTTAACAATGTTACTGATACTATTCTTTCTCACACCTTCAACTCAAACCATTGTGTTGCCCCGCCCAAAATATATAATTTCAAAATTAAATTAATATCATAAACAGATTGGTCAACTAGGAATATTCTTATACAGGGACAGCCCTACTGTCAAGTGAGCAACTTGCTCAGCTTCGTCTGGGCTACGCTCCCACACGCTTTCATCAACTGGAACAAGGACATTTGCTCAGTTGCCAGTTTATTCGGTACACTTGGCTAAGACTATGGCAGTCATTAAAGCCCTCAGTCTGACCTTCATGAAGGTGTGAATCTTCAGATTTGGTTGAAACTGTTTCTGAGAAGTGTTGGTTCAACTTAAGTTATTTTGGAGGTTGTACTTTGTTGTGCTGCTGAATTGTACTCTGTCATTTACTGGGCTTTTCCCACTCATTGATACAAATAAGGTAGATTAAATATAACGGCACCACAAAATAACAATAAAGTTGAATCAACACCTTCAACATAAGCTGAACATGTCACTCCTCCTGTAACAATATCATATCACTGCAGGACTGTTGTATTAGACTGCAATATTTCATAGCTACCTGTGCCTAATAAACTGGCAACTGAGTACACATATATAAACAGATAAAAGTTGTAGAGTGGACATGCATTAGCCGCTGATCAGAAGAGTAATCATTGTGAACATCTAACTAAAAATCAACTAAGTCTCTGTCAGTCTGTCCTTCAATCTCGACAACTGTTCATCTGATCGACTTACACTTGGCAAGTGTATTGCTGAGGACAGAGGGAAAGGCAGTGTTGAGTGAGAGCTCTTGAGATATACAGGACATATTTATTAGTGCGTTATGTACACACTGTGTAGTGTATTGAGAAGGGACCACTATTAGCTGTTACTCTGCCGAATGGCATGCTGGGTAGTGGGTACAGATTTTTCAGATTCTACAGATTCAACAGATTTTTAGGGCTGTCCCGAATGCCATTTTTTAACATTCGGACCTTCGGCAGGGGGCGGACTCCGGGGGTTTTTCGGACCTAATTGTATTGCGGAGTTTTGCACAGCGGCGACCGGATCTTTGCTCTCAAACCCCCAAAAAATGTGATGGCACAACAGTCTCCTTCACCACATTATTCTATGCTTTCTTTTGATTTTCACATTGGCTAGTCATCCTGTTTAATTTGTCTTCTGATTAAATCGGAACCGTTGAAACAAGTTGTAGGAAGCCTCTGCAAGTAATTGGTTACTGGCAGACACTCTGTGCGGCAATAAAATGGTTAATCAGCAGTGCCGTGCACTGTAGAGCCGATGCGCTGCTGGTTCTGCCGGCCTGAATAGAATATAATGTCTATAGCCTTACTGTTGTGTACAGCCTTATAGACTGAGCTGAGTAGTGATGTGCGGGTCGACCCGTAACCCACGGGACCCGCAAATGGACCTGCGGGTCGGGCAGCAGTGATCGTCTGTTAAATCGGTCTGTAAATGATATTTTGACATTATTGTTATAATCTATTAATCTATAATCTACTGTCATGGCATCGGAAGGTACTGATGCGGTGAGCAGGTGACAGTCCGTGGTCGTTTTCAAAACACACTTGTGTCACGCACTCCAAAAGAAACTTGTTGAAACTTTAAACAATAACTTATTGTACAAAACGGGGGAAACAAACGTTGACAAAAACAGTTCCATAATTCAGATTAAATTCAAAAGATAACGAAAAAACAGCTACAAGTTAGAGGGAATAGTGATAAAGTGGTAAAACCTGGCATTGATCCACAGCCTCAGACGGATGCACTCAAGCGTGCCGTGCGCACAAGCTCTGTTGGTAGGCTATACTATATTTTCCACATTTTTAACAATGCAATTTAAAAGTTTTGATTTTTATTGATAACCTACATTTACCAACAACAAAAAGACTACATTTAGCACCAAAAAAATATCTAAAAAAAAAAGTAAAAACAAAAACAAAAAACAAATATCGAATACCAAATTTTCATAACGAATACCTACCCATAGAAACGAATATTCGAATATCCGAATATTTGGGTACAGCCCTAAAGATTTTAAAGTTTTTAAGTGCAAAAAAAAGAAGAAGCTGCCACCAGAATAGAAGCGGTAGCTCAAGAAGTAGAAGAACAAGAAGTAGAAAAGAAGAAGAAGCAGCAGCAGTGATAGTAGAAAACGAAGAAGAAGAAGAAGAAGTGGAAAAAAGAAGTAGTGACAGTATTAAGAGGAGGACGATGAGGATGAGAAGATTAAGTAGTAGTAGTAGAAGCAGTAGTGGTAGAAGAACAAGTTGTAGAAGAAGAAGTAGTAGTAAATGTAGAACACAAAGAAGTAGTAGACAAAGAAAAATAAGTAGTAGTAGTAGTAGGAGGGGGAGGAGGAGGAAGAGGAGAAAGAGAGGGAGAGGAAGAAGTACTAGATGAAGAAGCAGAATTAGTAGTAGAAGACGAAGAAGGAGTGGACGAAGAAAAAGAAGTGGTAGTAGTAGTAGTAGCAGGAGGAGGAGGAGGAGGAAAATAAGAGGGATAAGTAGAAGAGGTAGTAGATGAAGAAGTAGTAGTGTCGTAGAAGATGAAGGAGTAGATAAAGAAAAAGAAGTAGCAGGAGGAGTAGAAGGAGGAGGCGGAGAAAGAAGGAAAACAAGAACAAGAAGAAGTAGTAGAAATAGAAGGAGGAGAAAGAGAGGGAGAAGAAGAAGTAGTAGATGGAGAAGAAGTAGCAGAAGTAGTAGGAGGAGAAGAAGAGGTAGTAGAAGTAGTAGCAATAGTCGTAGAATAGTAGAAGAAGATGAAGAAGGAGTAGACGAAGAAAAAGATGTAGCAGGAAGAGGCAGAGAAAGAGAAGGAAGAGAAGTAGTAGATGAAGATGAAGTGGTATAAGTAGTGGTATGAGAAAACGAACAAGACGAAGAAGAAGAAGTTAGGAAGAGAAGGGTAAGGGAAGTTAGATCCGATCACAAGTGGTCACTTGCATGTGGAAACAATTTGTAATGCCAGGTGTGAACGCACAGACCTGAGCTGTCCATGTGTGACTGGGTCACCCAAGACGCACATTGACACCAGAGGCCAAACAATCGGCCCGTCTGACCAGACACGTTTTGAACGAGCACTGAACTAGTTCAAAAAACATAAATAAAAGCGTTCAATGTTATAAGCAAGTGTGAGTAAACATACTCAGATTGTACACCTTATAACATAAAGATGAAATTTAGGCGACTACAATTTTTTTAATGGACTTCATTCTTAAACTTATGTTTCTACGCTCCAACTAGGGTTGGGATCCGGATCCGGTTCTTTTTTGGAACCGGGTCCAAAGTTCCGGTTCTGGAACCGGTTCCATCACATTTGGCGTAACGGTTCCTGCAAATGATTCCTAAAATGTAAAAAAAAAAGGGGAGCGGTAGAAATATAACAAAATAAGATAAGATAAGATAAAATAGGAGCGTTTAATCAAGGCGGAGGCTGGCGGCGGGAGGTCCGCTTCCAGCGAGGGGAGCGGTAGAAACAAACAGCCAATGTGTGTCTGTGTGTGTTCTGTTCAGGTGTTGTCACGTAAATAACAGTGCCCAAGCATGAATGCATGTAAGTATTTTTTATTACATTGTTGTGGTTAATTTTAATAGTGTTACTGCAGAAATCAGAGAATCACTTTTTGTTGTTATATATTCTCAGGGAGATGATACAAGCTCTAAATCTGAAATACACACCACACACAAATGTGTATTTTCATCTAATTGTACTGTGCAACAGTTAGAATAAAGTTTTTGTATTTGTACGATTGCATTTGTGTTTATTATATACTTGTTTAAGTATAGCAAGTATAATGAATATAATGTAGGAATCGGTAAGAGGAATCGGTAGGGAATCGGACCGTTAAGAAGGAGTCGGTAAGGAATCGGAATCGTTAAAATCCTAACGAGTCCCAACCCTAGCTCCAACAGTGAGGATTTTGTGTAACTAGGAGTTTGAAACGTGACCAGAAAATCAACAGGTGGCAGTGACTGTGATGTGAATTATTCGAGCACATTAAGAATATAAACACTGTATGAATTTTACATCCTTGGATTATTATGAAACACTATTTTGAGGTATGTCTCTAATCTGAAGAGGTGTTTTTGAAGTTGACAACACCGACCAAGGGGGGAAAAAAAAGTCCAATTACAGGCCTGTACCACGAGTAAGTGAGCCACGGCCATCAAAGCCTGCTGTGTTGTGCTGTGCATAATGATGTTAGAGACATGTCTGCCAGCCTGAGTGGACAGCAGATGCTCGGGAGGCCGAGGGCAGATGCTCGCTGTGCTGTGTGGATGTGTGAAGTATTCTGGGGAAGGATGTCAAGAATGCACACACAAGAATGCCAGAGGGGATCACGGAGAGAGAGGAGGAAGAGAGAGGGAGAGAGGATGGCAGTGGGACCCAGCCTGCTCAGGCCTCCGCCGCAGCCCGTTTAGCTGTTAGCAGGCTCAGGGTGCTTCACCCTCGGCACAGTGCCTGATGTGAAATTCCACGGCAAAGCATTTCCATGACCTAAAAAATTTAATTCCCTCTTGCCATGGCTGTGGTGTTTCTGCAGCTCGAAACAGTGAGAGAGGGATGTGAGGGCTTTTCATTAATTTCCCAACAAAACAAATGTGGACAGGCACGATTTGTTATCAACAGAGACAACCTCTCTGCAGAGCTGCTGTTTAATGATATTTTTAAATCTGTGTCCTGTTGGGACTGGTGACAGCAAGTCCTGTGTCGCCTTACAGAGAGGAAGATCTGCTCATTACCAACATCCAAAGCATCAAATGTATATAAACTCATGTGTTCTGACATGCATGACGAGGGCTGAGCAATATATGGAATTTATTCGACTAAAGGAACATTTCACACATAAAACGACCATCTGTAAATATATCTGTCATGACGTGTTGTCATTATTCTTATTATTGATTGAATGGGAACCACGTTTAACAACATAAAAACATCCATTTCCATGCTCTCACACAACTCGTGCAGTTTAATCCAAGTCTCATTTATCCAGTCGTATGCTCAGTGCTTCCCAAACACATGCATTTTTGCTTAAACCTAACTATTTAAAACTGAACTGTAAGTGAAACTTGTCTCTGCTCTCCTTGAACCCAGAATCCAATACTAAGGTTTTTAATGAAAATGCAATATGACTGGATAAATGAGGCTTAGTTTATACTGCATAACTTGTGTGAGTCTGTAAACGGATGCTTTGCAGGGTGTCTACAGATATAATCAGGTTAAATTTAAGAGTTTTTAAGACCTTTTAATTATCATCTTATATGAAATTTAAGACCACATATTTAAGTACACATGTGTAAGTACTCTAACCAAGTAAACACACTGATGTCAGGTCAAAATGAGCAGTAAGGAAAAATGACATCAATTGGATGATTTTAAGTTTAATTTGTTTAAAGTTACAATGTGTAATTTACGTGGTTGTTTATTAGCAAATATCAACTATTGCTTTCATAAATATATATTTACTAAAGTGTAATGCAATTCACATACAAACGGAAGCTTTCTCATAGGCTTAGAATGATTTCTCTATATATACACAGGCAGGATTTGAATACAGTGGCCGAAAGGGATATTCGCGCTTCGCCTTTCGCGTTTACCTAGAACTTGCCGTCACTGGAGACGGTTAAGGTGAAGATCAATCCAGGGCGCTTCTGCGTGAACCTGCTTTGTACTTTTATGATTCTGTCGCACTTTAAATGGAGGACCACACACATGTTTTGCCCCGTAAGAGGGAAACCACGCCACCAAATTAAAGAAAAAGATCGGATAAGCGAGGACGGGACAAAATGCGAGTGAATATCGGCGGTGCTTATTCCAGGTGGAAAAAACTCCTGAAGGAGAAGGATTTCAAAAGGGATGTGGAGGTTGCCTGCTTTCTGCTAGATAGGTAATTCAATCTGATATTTTAAAATCCAGGTCGGGGGGGAGGTCCTGCCTCAGGTGGAGGAGTTTAAGTATCTCGGGATCTTGTTCACGAGTGAGGGTAGGATGGAGCGGGAGATTGACAGGCGGATTGGGGCGGCGTCAGCAGTGATGCAGACGCTTAACCGGTCCGTTGTGGTTAAGACATTTAAGACTTTTTAAGGCCTTATACTAAGAAAACTTTATTTCAGACATTTTAAGACTTTTTAAGGACCTGCAGACACCATATAGTCTTGCTATTGTTAAAGGTGGTTTTCAATCAATCAATCAACCAACCAATCAATAAATATGTTTGTTTTCTATGGAGGCAGCAAAGTTTTCTTCACAAATTCAAGGTCACACAACATGAATAATTGTTTTACAAATGATCATTTTGTGGGCGAAGTATTCCTTTAATTCAAATTTTCGTTTTTTGCACATTAAGTTCAACACCTATATTGTGGCAAGCCTGTAACATGAGTAGTTACACTATTATTACACGTAACTGTCATGACTCCAGGTGTCCCCTGACTGTATGTCTGGCTATCTCATGGTGAATTTACCAGTCTAATTTAACTTTAGAAGAGGGACAGACTGGAAAAACAAGATGTCAAGAAGCATAAACTGCAGCAGCAGATGAATTGGTGTGCAGATATATCTGTTACATGTGCTGAACTGATTATTTAAGTGTCTAAATAGTGGTACCCAACTGGTGCAGCCACAGGGTCCAGATTTCTCCTTAGTCATTAGTTCAGGGTTCATGTAGTTTGATATATTCAGCATCATATTTGCGCTTGGTCATGTCAGTGAGCTAATTTGCTGCCTCTGTCAAGTAGCTGCCTGTTAGTCACACACTCTACAGCAGGAAACAGCACTTGAAAAAACAAACAAAAAAAAAACTCTGTGCCAGATATTCACTGTACTTCTAAATAAAGTGTGTTTTGTACAAACTTGACTTGGTGGTCTATTTAAAAAAGGACCTGCGACCCACCAGTTGGGAACCACGTGTATGTTCTACTTGGTTAAGGGACCAGATAGTGACCGTCCATAGCTGAACAGAAGTTTTTTTGAATATGCATGACAATGACAGCTTTGCAGGACAGCAGGGCATCTATTATTTTTACATAACTGTCTTGTGTATAAAGTCCGACAAATAAATGTGTTTAAATCATCAACTTTCTAGGATTTTGCAGGAAAAAACAAAACCGTGAATCAGTTCCAAGCCTTGGAAAAAAAACAGAAAATGAGGAGTGTTTGGTCCTACACAGCAGATATGTGTCTGGGGACTGGATCCACCCAGTTTCTGATATTGTCATGCACAATGAATCTACAGCAAATCACTGCTGCCTTGAATAAACCTCCCAAACTTACACGATATTCCAGGAATTCCCTGACCAATAGGACCCCTGCAGGCTCCATGCTTCGGCCTGTCAGAGCAGGCTGCTCTGTTCCAGCTGCCCCTACAACAAGGGGTCAGTCTGACCCAGCGGGGCCGATCAGACCTCCCACACTACTGCCCAATGCCGTTATCCTTCTCAGAGGACGCCCAGGCCGCAGGAAGCCCGCTAACATATCTGCTGTCCAGCTGGAACAAGCAGATGGGGAGTGACTCCACTTTGCAGAGCGCAGTTAAAACAGGCCAGCAGTAGCCGGGAGGATTCAAAGAGCTGAGTTATGGCCTAGAGGTCTGTGTTGTAAACCTGAGACCTTCAGGGAAAAACAAGGTGTCGACATGTGAGGGAAAATAGACTTTTATCTCCCAGCGACAACTGTTTATGTAGCCTTGAGGCTAATTTACCAGCTAGAAAAGCCTGCCGGGCAGCTCCCTGGATGCAGTGTTAACAGTGTGAGGCAGACAGTGTTAATGTTCGACCTCAGATGGCCAATTAACAGACGTGACAGTAAAAATAGACACTGCAACATTTTAAATTTAAAAGTAAGCCTGCAATCTTTGGTGCCAGCTGTGTGTCTCTTACCTGTCTGATGAAGAAGTCCCCGTGGATCAGGGACACTAGGCCAAAGTTGGTGTATTTGAACACATGGTCCATCAACCACATCATTTTTTGTACCACCTGAAAAAGGGAGGAGAAATACAATGAAAATCTCACACCTGTAAGCAAAAGCACTTGATTTTGGCTTTAGAGCCAGTGCCCCAAAACTGGTACCGCCCCCTCTGAGCACTTCCACCCTCATGACCTGCACCGATGCAGCTTTGGCTTACTGTCCTTTCAGTGCTAAGAGGATAAACTGGGCCAGGGATGCAGTTGTTGAGGCGGATCATGTCATCATGTTTGTGCAGTGCAGCTCGGCAGCTCCAGTGCAGTGCCAGCCTCAGCCCAAAAAAAAAAAAATAAACACACAACAATACAGCTGCCCCCGCCATCCCAGGATTCACAGCCAATCCCCAGCATGGTTTGGGTGGCAGGACAGCGAGCTGCACGCTGTGAATGTGAACTTGACTTTCTATTTTCAAACTCACTTCTGCTGTCGACAGCACATTTAAGTAAAAAGAAGCTATTTCTGTAGTGATTAATGTGCATTAAATTAATTATGTGAAGTTGCTACATGTCAACCTCCGCAATTAAGCAAGCAGCTGAGCGCCCAACAATGTCTGATTAACACTGAGGAAAAAACTAATCAGTCAACACAGCTACAAAGTGACTGACACAACAGTCTGGGGTTGTACGTTTTGTAGGGTGCTGGCATTCCTGTCTCAGGAAGGGTGCTTTCAGACATAGAGTTGTCTTGCTTTGGTCCAAATCAAGGACTAATTTTGTTACAAAGTTGCATAATTGCCTAGAGTTGGTTCGTGTTCTCACGGCAGCATTTACAAGCGGACCAGTGAAATGTCTTGCGCGAGAAAGCTGCTCTTGATTGGTCAGAATTTCCATGCGGGAAAAATCCAGGAATTAAACCAAACGTTGAAGAAGAGTACACTTGCAAGATAAATGTGACACTTTCTAATGTCACAATGGAGGGACAACTACGCAGGTTGATTTTAGCGCTGCTCATCGTGGACTATATTGCTGTCATTGTTCATTTTAGTCAAACCATACAGTTTGAAAACGAGGCGCGGCTCCAACTAGAAAACAATGTTTTGATGCATTGGATGTGCTGAATGTGCATATTAAGGCAGTACAGGAGGAGGTGCACATTAATAATCCTCCAGGACTGTAACATGCTCATGTTTAACCCAAACAATGTGTCATGTGACTGCAGTTGGTTCAGATCCAGGTCGGAACACGTTCTCACCACAAACAAACCGCACCAGAGTTCGTTTGTAACCGGACTGAGACCACCTCTTCAAGAAGGTCTCAGTCAACTATGACACATATCAACTCTTAAAAATCTAAAGTATACGACCTAATTCAGGAGAGACTCAGCAGCGAGACATTCGCCATGATCTGTTTCAAAGCGGCTGAGATTGTCACGACAATGAGCATAGCCGCTCTACTTTAACAGTCCACCTTAAGAGCGCATGGTCAGGTTCAAATGGGAGGCTAACTTCGCTCCCTAACTTCAAGGCTAACTCCCTTCAGTTTAATCAGCAGGTGGCAAGCTAGACACAGGGTCTTGAGGAGTTGTTGCATTTACTCCCTGACAAATAGCCTTAAAAACTGTTCACACACTGCACTGCTACATTTACCTTTATACTCTCTGCTCTGGTTGCTGAAGCCCCACTGTCAGGCGTCACCGTCACACACACACACACAGACTTTCTATCTACCGCTTTTAATTGCACACATGGCACTGAAATGAGACACCGAAATCTGCATTGTGCTTTGGTCCGGTAGATACCACTTGTATAGGAACCATAACTGCACCAGGTTTCGATACCCAGCCCTAAGTATACTCTGCTGAAGTCTTGGGCCAGTTATCTTTCAGTTAGACATGTTCAAATTTTCTCTTTGTACAGTCTTAAAACCACACAAGGAAAGTATCTTAAAACTTTGAAAATGTTTCTCGGCCACAGCTCTCTCTGTAACACACATTTTGTGTGTCAATACATCCAATTAAACAATACAGGAGCTACTGTTGATGTTACGCTTATGCTGCCAGACAACTATGTGAACTTTGTAGCTCTACATGATGTGCCGTTTTCTGCCAAGATGTACTGAGTGAAATGAACAAGTATTATATTTAAACTCAGGAAGAGTTGCGTGTTTAAGTGTGTATGTGTGTGCACACACTGATGTTGGGACATGTTTCACTGTGGAAAATGATCAGTGTGAAAGAATGCAAACTCTGCTAACGCTCAAACTCGCATTTTGTGATTTGAATGCAGCAAACCACAGCACTGCTTCGTGAGGCCGTCTGTCACTGTGCACTGTGTTGACTGTTTTGACTTGAAAAACACATCGTCAATCACTTGGGCTCTCTCCTGTTCGACACAATAAACTCCCTCCTGCCATATTCACTGTCGAAAAGTCACTATGTGAAATAGAAAAACACGTTGATGATAGAGTAACTCTGGAATGCACTCATAGTGTAAGATAATTTACAGGTGACCTTTCTTCTAATCTGTATTGCACCTTGTTCTCATACACAGCTATGATCTGGCTGAACAAACTGACAATTAAAACATTGGCTAACCTTTGGCAAACATCCTTAAAGCTAATTTAATTAAGTTACGGTTTTTTAGAGCAGTGTGTGTGATTCCAAATGAACCACTTATTTGCAGTAACAAAGCCTTACAAACAAGCTCAGACAGCAGCCTATTCACAAAATTTCAGACAGTGCCAAGTACCCTGCAGGTTCAAACTGCTGCATGGCCTTTATCTACACAGATGTGACACCGCTCAACCTCAATGTGGATTTCCTAAAAGGGATGCAATGAGGTAACGCTCTTCTCTGTATGCTCTTACCATGCCCTTGTCCTGCAGGCACATCATGAGGGTGCACACATCTCCTGTGGATTGGTGGTTGACGATGACCATCGCTTCTTCTTCAGAGATGGGCCGTACATCGTCACCCCACTCCGTTACTGCGGGGCGAAAGGAACAAACACATTACTGTTAAACAGGATGCGCCAATAATATCTTTTACAAGAGTCCCGTGGAATTTTCTTGTAAACAAAACAGTTTAAATTCAGTGTTTTTCACCAAAACTCTCTGTGTTTATCTTTGAGGTCGAACAAACATGTTGAATTAATTTTACCTCTTCATAAAACAAGCAGTTAATATCTTAAATCATGCATTGCTACTTCTCGGCACATTATCGTCACCAACTGTCAGGCAGTGAAACAGTATAATGCCAGTTTCACACTACACAACATTTCTGTCTGTTCTAACAGTCACTATGTCACATTAGGCGATTGTAGAGTCATAAAATCGTGCCGTCACTTGGCCGACAGACATGACAGACTACACAATGGTCCACACCAATCATCCCTGGTCTTCGTTCACGACGTGCGTGATGTCATCGGGTAATTCTTGTCCTATTTTTATTACATTTACTATGATTTCAGTCACTGTGTCTGTTCATGTGCCAGCTGATGACAGGAGCTACATCTGAAGCACTGCATGCAAACATGCAAGTCACTGAATCCTCCACAACAAGTTCCTGCAAATATTTCACAATAAAAGCCTGTTAAGAAAATGAAGGGATTCTCTCAACCGAGGTTATAAGGGGCTTTTAATTTTAAACGGGTACAGGAAGTGTTGAGTTTGAAACAACACCGTGATGCATTAACTTCATCAAGGTCTGTCAGTTTCAAATGAAGCTGGTACCCTCTGCATCTTTTGGTAGTAAAAGCCCCGCCACTATTTTTTAATTTTACTCCTTTATATCCTCCAGTATTAAGAACTAACATTGTTTGCTAGCTTGATGCTAATGGCAGTACTCGCTGGGTTGCTAAAGTGCCTCTGCTGTTTAACACAGGCATTTTTCCTTTTTTACCTTTTTAGTCTGTGTGGTAACGTCCCTAGAGGAAACATCAAAAAGGCTAGGATGTTGCTGACATACATTTGTCCAGTCAGCAGATCCCGCTGTGTTTCTATTGGTCAAAGTGACGGCTGTGTTCGGAGAAGTTGTCAACGACAAAAAGAAATCAAACATGCTAGACTTTCTGTTGGAACGTCATGAGGCGTCCCAGACGTGGCGTCATTCATCGTCTACTATGACACACTACACAAGATAAAACGATGGATTATCGCATACGACACTCGTTGTCATTTACTTTCTGAGCCGACACTGTACAATGCTGCGTCGGGCTATAATCGGGCAGGAATCTGCCGGCCAAAACCCCAAATGGTCCCTTTAAATAGAAAGATCTCAGAGTGCATACCTCTGCAAAAAAATGCTGATAATTTCTGAAATTTAAATATTAGAAAATGTTTAATGGATGCAGCTCTGGTTCAATATCAAAATACACACTGATAGACATCACAGGATACATTAAAGTTTCATTCAAGTGCAGCACTCCATAAAAATGAGTGAAAATGTTCAAAAACACTCTCTTATAATGTTTTGAAAGTATTCTGAAATCCCTGATCTGGATCCATGTCAAAACCTCTCTCCACCAAACATCACTGAGAAGTATCGACAAGGTTTTAAAGGTATTATGCAAAGTAATAAACACACACTGAGACCAAAAACAAACTCTTTCCCGACAGCAATAAGTTTGCTTTAAAAATCTTGTACTGCCTGACACGTGTGCCTCTTTGTGTCAACACAATTTAAATTAACTAAGGAAGAACACGAACACTGCGATCCAATTTGGCTGTATCAGCAGTGAATGTTACATCCTTCACAGTCCGTGTGTCTATTGTTGTTAAATCCACAAGTGTCTTGACACTCCCTCACTACAAACTCTAGATCTGAATTTCCTTCCTGTCTGGTTCAGAGAGGAAACGTTTATTTTCCATACTTCTTCCTTCTACAAGTGGGCTAGAAAATCTTGTACACTTTGCTGTTAACGTGGCGAAATGAGTCTCAGATGATTATACCATGTAAAGGAAACATTTAAAGCTAGATTTGAAGGCCTTTTTGTCGTATTACATTAGTCTTCATGTGTATTAACTGATGTTAAAAAGGGAATCACAATGTGTTGGCTATGTGGTTTGAAATAAGAAAGGAGAAGTGAGTTTCAGGAAACGATATCACAATCACTCTCACTATTGACCACTCTGAGCAGAGGAAAGGAAACAGTTCAGGAAGTTACCACCTTGCAGTTGTATGCCTCCCTCCATGAACTACAGTATAGGTTGTAAACCCCGCCCCCTCTGTGTTAGCATTTGGGATACATTTCAAATATGGATGCTGCTACAAAGAACCTATAAATTCTGAAACATGGATGCTTCACACACATCTTCAACCCGGCAGCACAGACAATACAATGAGCACAGTTTCAAAACACCCAAAATTCGTGTCACCAATTCAGTATCTGAACAAATGTCTCCTCCTCTCTTCCTGCGATATGACATTAAATAATATCCAGGAAAGAGTTTTTGCAGAACATTAAGCGAGATTTATACTTCTGCATCAATTTGATGTCGCACCTACGCCGCAGGCTCTGCGCAGACGCATACTATACATTGTAGCCTACGTAGCCTGATGTACATCTCCCCAGAAATGTAACCACACACCACAGCAACACAGACCCTGTTTAATTTGTCGGCAAAAAACCATTTCCCTCAGTGGAATCAAAGCTTCTATTCACTTTCATTTCACAGATAAGAAACAATAAATTGCAAAGACAATAAAGCCTCCATACAACGGCATTTTAGGTCCAGTGTGTGACAAACTGTCTACATTTGAGTGAAGAAAAACTCCTGCTAGCTGCAAGGCTAATTTATACAAAGTAAAATAACCCTAGGCTTGTGTTAGTAATGTCTGCATGTTGTATTTGTGGGGAAAATGTGTTAGGCAAAAGACAAGTGCTTTGTCTGTGGATGCTGCGAGTTATAATGGAGCGTGTTTGAAACTGTTACTATTAAGCCATGTTTAATGTATGTTTAATATGTGTTTTAGGTGTGTTTTGAATGAGTCAAACTTCACAGCATTCCACAGAAACCCCCCCACCGACTAGCGTTTTGGAGGTGTAACTGCAGAGTGACACAGACACACTACTACATGAGTATAAATGATCAGCTACAGCATAAACTGTACGTAGAACTAACACACAGCTGTAAATCTGCCTTCACGATGTCACATGGAAGTCGGCCTTTGACCTTGTGGATAAAAAATACCATCACTTCACTTCAAATCTGCTCATAATCAAAATATGAATTATTGAGTTATGGCCAAAAATGTGCTTTGTGAGGTCACTGTGACCTTTGACCACCAAATTCTAATGAGTTCATCCTCGAGTCTAAGTGGAAGTTTGTTTCAAATTTGAGGAAATTCCCTCAAGGTGTTCTTAAAATACCACGCTCACAAGAATGGGACCAGAAAACACAAAGCCTCTGGCCACGACTGTCGCTGGCTGGTATAAAAAAGGACTGGTGTATAATTTCATTTTACAGTGCCAGACTTTTGAATCCATGTCTGATCATGTGAACTATCATCCGCACATAATTGTCATATGTGGTTTCTGGTGCAGCCACAAGATGTACGGGGTGTAAACAAGCAGCAACCTCTGGGACTGAAAAATGAACCCAGAACAGTACTTTGAACGGCCACTTAAAGCTGGCTCCAGAAGTGAGTCAATCCCCATAGACACACATGTTAAAAGGCCCAACTTTACAGCAGAAATAATCATGTTTACAGCCTGGTAAAAATACAGTTTTGGTCTCTATAGCTAATTTCTCCTTTTCTGACAACTGTACAGGGGTTGAATTTTCATGTAACTCATCATTTTACTTTTTATTAAGGCTTAAAGTTACACATAATTAAGGGCAGACCACTTTAAGTTGGTTTGTAGGCCTTGACATAACATGCGGTGGAGGGATTCAAACCCACAGCTGCTGCTGCAAAGACAATGCCCTTGTACACAGGATGCCTGCTCTAACCACTGAGCTGCTGGGCGCCCCGTACTAAACTATCTTAAAGGATGCAAAATATAAGCGTACTCATTTCTACTCAGTATCAGGCGTTGCACTTACGCACCCATTTCTTTTTTTAGGTGGCATGAGTTTATTTTTAGTAAAGACCAAAGCAGGACAAAGATCACAGTGTGAACATCCTCAGTCTGAAACATAACCATCAGGCTTTGTGTCAACATCAGTGGACTTGTTGGTGTGGGAGCTCCCTGCGTGAAATAACATTTTGTCATTTGTATAAGGAGTAAGTTCGGTCTACATCCTGCTACAACAGGAGTTCAGGGTTACTTGCATGTCTACGATCCATTAATAATGCTTCCCTCTTCAGTGAAACCACACAAGGCGTCCATGTGGAGCCCTGAACAGAAACACGACTTTGTTCGCTGTCAACGTGATAAAAATAATACAAAGCAAAATATAGCTGCGAGCTGCAGTTCTTTGGGCCAAGTACAGGCGCATCAAGCAGGGTACACCGCACACAGGTACACCGAGGTCTCATCTACCCACAGAACAATTTTGACCATGATCTGACAAAATGTGGTTGAGATATGACTCATTTCCTGTTTTTGTGACTCTGCAGCCGGCTTCATTCAAATGTCGCAGCCAAATGGTTTGGATTAATAACATCTTGCTGAATTAGTGATGTAGACACCAGATCAATTCAAGTCAATCAGAGCTTATGATCGTGTGTCTGTGTAGAGTGCAGCAGGAAGCTTGTGATGACTGAAATGACAGCTGTGACTGGTGATGCAGCCACAACACGCAAACCACAAGAAATGGGATATGAAGAGTTCTGTGGTCATGTAACTGTCGAGGATCTGGCTTAGGATCAAGACATACGGGTATTTTAATATGTAAATATGTGTTTTTAAAAAAATCAAACCAAACCTTTTCTCAAAAATGACCTTATTTGCAGCACTAAAACAATAAAAACAAACTCCTTTGTCAAAACAAAAGTGGCAACAAACAAGGTTTTTGCTTCAACTCATCATTATGAAATCTTAATTGCACAATTTGATGGCTAAAGAATTATGACACTATTGGCGTTTAGAGTGGTTCCTTCTAAGCCTTACTGTGCAATTCTGCTCTGTAAAAAAATGGTAATGACAACACAAATTTCAGGCCTGAGAAAGATCTTGTAGATTAAAACGTTGCCTTGAAAAGCCTTAACAGAAAAAGAGAAGTTAACTACTTATCCAAAGCCTACAGTGTGTGCAGACCTCCTTTGTAACAGACACCACAAACCTCACCTGTAATTCAAGAAGGAAACGTGCCGTGACGGTAAAGTTACAGACAGGGTTACTGTGTAGTGTTGTAAAGTTTAGTTAATTCAAAACACACATTAAACACACATTAAACATGGCCTAACAGAGACCATTTCAAACAAGTACACAAACTGGCTTCACTTTAACTCGCAGCATTCACAGACAAAGCACTTGTCTTTATCCGGACACATTTTCCCCACAAATACAACATGCTAATGTTTTTAGCACAAGCCTATGGCATTTTACATTGTATAAATTAGCCTAGCAGCTAGTAATCTTTTCTTCTTCTCATAAAAATCTAGGGTCAACAGCAACATTTAACGAAGGTAACGGTACATAATTTGGCTCCATTACAACTCATAAGGTGCAGCGACAAAACAGCTGTCTTATACTAAACACACTTTCCAAACAAATAAAACATGCTAACGTTATTAGCACCAGCCTATGGCATTTTACATTGTATTGATTAGCCTAGCAACGAGCGGAGATTTCCTCTGCTCATATGAAGCCAGGATAAATCCCATAGTATAAATCCCTAAAGGATAAATCACACACAAGACTTAAAATGTTATTTTTTTAGGCTTTGCTGTCTTCACAATTTATTGTTTCCTATCTGTGAAACTAAACTAAATAAAAGCTTCGTTTCCACTGAGGGAAATGGTTAGCTTACAAAAACAGACAGGAGGTCTGTGTCGCCGTGATGTGTAGTTACATTTCTGGGAAGGTGCACGTCAGGTTACGGCGTAGGCTCCATGTCGACGCAGAAGTATAAAATCTGCGTTAGGCGTGAAGGGGGGTAGAGAGGGGACGACATGCAGCAAAGGGCAGCAGGCTGGAATCAAACCCACAGCTGCTGCGGCAAGGACAATGCCCTGGTATATTGAGTGTCCGCTCTTACCACGGAGCTACTAGGCGCCCTGTACTGAACCATCTTAAAGGATACTAAATATAAGCATTATCATTTCTACTTAGAATCAGACGTTGCACTTGTGCACCTATTTCTTTTTTAAGGTGGCATTAATCTATTTTTAGTAGAGACCACAGCAGGACCTTGACAAAGACCAGAGTGTGAATATCCTCAGTTTGGACCTTGGACCTTGTTAACACTTTCTTTTAAATTGCATTTTGGGTGATTGGATCACATGTGGAGAGCGCTAAATGTAAGTGTAAACAACCACCAAGACGCATTGTGATGCAATCACTCAAACCACTTGGGGATCTGGGACGCATCTGACGACACATCTTTTTTAGTGTAAACGCTAATGTGTCCTGATGTGTCCCCGACAAGAGAGTAAGTCATCAATGTAGGACGTGGTGGTTGTTTTGGTGACGGCACGCTAACGTTCTATAACCTGCTTATTTTACGACGAGTTGGAAGAAGTGTTGCATGCCATCCCTCGTTTTGCCCTATGGAAGGAGACAGCCATATCTGTAGCTGTACTGACACAATAGCTCACATCACTAGCAAGTAGCTAGCTTAAGTGTGGACATGATAACTGTGCGCTCGGCCCTTTGACCTTATGGTGTAAGCGCAGTAACCAAATCTGAACACGAGTGGTCAGCTCAGCTACTGAAGCAAATTACACAGAGCATAAACTGAGACTGTCCACTTAAATTTGGATCACCAAAATGGTTGTTAAAACCAAGTGTAAACAGGGTCGAAGAGGCTTTGAATCACACAGTATCATTATCAATATACATTTATCACTACTGTTTTTGCATCAGCTCACACACACATCAAATAATTCCAAAAGAAAGAGCAACACATCATTAATGTTTAATGTGGTTTTCAATAGGAGGCTACTTTACATTAAATCAGTGAACTCTTGCCCCTGTTAATAATTCCCAGCGATAACAGTGCCTCTACTTGACAAGCCCTTTTAACCCGACAATGACCAGCGTGTCTATCAGCACCCACAGGAGTGGATCCTCCGCCAGCCCGCTGCTCTCTCATCCCTGATTTACACTGTCAGGCCTCAGAGTATAAAAGGCTACTTTACTAATCATTCATCTGTGTCTTATTGTTGATAGAATACACACAGGAACTGCAACAAAGGAGGAAACATGGCTGCAAGATGAGGGGTGGCAACAATAGCTCTCCCGGAGAACACGAGCCGCCTTTGCAATTCAAACGTACTCAGACAGCTCTGCATATTAACAGAGACCCCAAAGAGGTGAGAAGATTCAGCCGGGGCTGCAATCGTTTGCTGGGAATCCCCACCGTTCTGTGTTGGTCTGACTGGCTCTGGCTCTGTGTAATGCAAATGTTGCATCAGTCAGGCCTCAGAGTGAGTGAGCGTTTCCTCTCTATGGGGGAGTTAGGATGGCTGGCAGATAGAGATGAATCAGAACTGTTTTCTATACATCAAGTTTCACATAGAATTAGGCAAGAACATGACACCAATGCAATAACAGACAGCTATAACATACAGGACTGACTGGTGGTGAGGAAATGTTTAAGGGACAGCTCACCCCAAATAAAACATCCGTCAACCGTATCACCATGTGGAAGAAAGCATACACCTACTGCTAGCTCACCTAGCACCAATGAGCTAGCTAACATTACAGCTCATCCGAGGAGGACACCATTAATGTTTACATCTCACACTGTCATGAGCATGAGCGTCTAGTCCATGGGTAGATGCATGCTTCCTCATGTGCGGTGATACGTTTGGCGGGTGTAGTTCAATAGAAATAGACCATAGAGATGTCTGCCTTCTCTACAATAATCTACTATAACCACTCTGCACTCGGCTTGTGGTGCTCAAAGCCCTGAAGTTTATTTGAAAATCTCAACAGCAATGTCTCTTTCCAGAAATCATGACCAGGTTACTCAAGATATTCCGCAGACCTTGTTGTGAGCTGTTTCATGTAGGAACTATTTTCTTTCTACCGATCTACACCTGCTAAATGCATCACCAAAGGAAGCAGGCAACTCACACCAAAGCAATCTAGATTGATAAATAGTGTCACCGGTAAGAGGAATATGTAATTTTGATTTTGGGGTGAACTGTCCCTTTATAGGACTCAGCACCAGACAATATCTGTGTAGAGCCAAAGATTTTTTCTGGGAAAAGTTCATCTGATTTTGAAAAAGCAGTACTACTTGCAGTCTGGGCCTGTTTCGTTACTGGGAGTTGTAGTTTTCTTATTTTAATGGATGACTTTCCTGCTGTACACAACATGCTGTCACATTGTGATTGGAGATGATAAATGTCAGGTGTTGGTGTCAGCCCCTCAGAATCAAAGAGCAACTCATACAAAGAAAAAATAAACGTAGCACAAGCTGGTATCACTATTTCTCAACTTAACAGCAGCGTAAAAAGACCAGAATGCAACACAGTGAGCTCTCATTTTTTCTCTACTGTAAAAACTCACTTTCTTGCTCTTTCTGCTGCTCTGTCTTTGTATACAAAAAGGATAAAAGTACCAAGGTCATTCACACTCGCTGGGGTTAGACGAAAGCCAGTCTTGCAATTGAAGGAAGTCATTACACAAACTATGAGTACACAAAGACAGCTGTGGGAAAAAAATCGAATCTTTTTTTTTTTCTCTAGGAGCATCAGCCTTGGTACTGTCTGTGTCAGTAGTGAAAACGACAGTGGGTAGTAGTCCAGCATACTGTACGGTCACAGTCATGAACAAGGCTGAATGTGATGGGTTCTAGGGCTGCATGATGTAAGGAAAATATGCGATAACGTGCTTAATACTGCGATAATGATAATGAGTGAATTCTCCTCTCTGTTGTATGCCCCTCCCACCAGACGACAACAGGCATATGCACGCACTTCATACAGTAACCCAGTGTCTCCCATACATTGATTTATTTAATCTTATGCCACTGTGCAGTGGCCTGCAGCACATTCAACCAGCCCCTCCTTGCCCAACTCCGTCTCCATCTGTTTATCAGACCACAAATGAGACAAGAATTAGCAGGCTAACTACCCCACTGTCTCTCCGCCTTGTTCGCCGTTGCTGTGCAGTGCTTTGCTGGAAGGAGAGCGGAAGCAGTTCAGAAGACAGACCTCTAGTCGACAGCTGCAGCTTCTCAGATTTGGTCAGTGCAAACTCCAACCCCCCACCAGCAACGGGTGTCACAGTGGGCTGGTAGCCAGCAGCGCAAGGTGTAACCTGTGTGATGGCAGCAACAGAAAGTTTGCTGATCCATCAGGAAGTCAGGGCTGTCTGTTCTGTCCATCTCTGAAATACTTTGCCGATACTGACACATTTTATTTCGTGCATTGTCAGACTCTCTTTTTGATGAGGCGTTTTCCTTGTTTGGCTTGCTTTTCAGTGTAGGCTGTTGTTGCCAATGCTGAAATACCAACTTCTTCTTGAGGACTTTCCACCATTGGATCAGGCTTTCACCATTTAAAGGGACCTGCACCAGCACCTGTATTTGTACAACAGCTAATAGGAACGTCCCCTCTCTGAAATTGGCCAAAGTCTCTCATCTCAGACTAGATTTTCTAAAGCCTGAAAACAGAGCCAAGAGGAGGTGAAGAAGTCTAGTTTTCTCAGTCCACTTAAAGTACAATATGCTCAAATTTTATTAGTGATTTTTTTGCCCTGTGCCACCAAAATTAAACTGCTTAAAAAATGAAAGGAAATTATTCCCAACATTCTATTGTTGAACAAACTGAAAACTGGACTGAACACATAGGGCCTGTTTAAAGTGCAGTTTTCTAACTGTTTGTCCCGCAAGTTCCTATCTCACTGACGATTCAAAATAAAGCAATATATTGTGCAGCCTTAATGGGTTCAGCTTGAAAATGGATTGAAGCAATCATGCTACAAAATACAATGACAGAGGATCCATCAGTGCAACACATAACACAACTGGGATGCTCAAAGAGCAGTATAGTTAATAGCCTGCCTGTATAGCATGATTGTGAAGACCTTGCTGTGGGCGTTATGGCCTTAAAATACTATTGTGTTGCTGCACTGTATTTCTGCAGTAACAATACTAATGTGTGGTGAGTTTTTTTCCTCACACATCCTCTCCTGGAAATGACTGACTGAGCCTATTTGACTCTACTTTTCCATACCACACAACACCAGATATCAGAGGCTGTTGCTAAGAGATGTGACATCTGAAGTGCATCTTCAAGGAAGCCTTTTATTGATCGCTCCACTCTCTAACAAAATCATCAACAGGGACTGAGAACATTCTTAATTACCAAGTTATACAAGGCCTACAATTTCAGGATCAATTTACTTGAGCAGATAACAGGTTTCTGGAAATAAAACAGCTAAAATTTGCTCATCGTGTCAACTATATACCATGTGGGCTGATATCCAAATACAGTGGGCCTTTCATGTTAAAAATTGTGCAATTATATGTAAGTGCAGGCTTCACTGAATGAGCTGTATGATCTGCTGTCTTAAAGCATTTCAAGCAACCTGTCGGATTAACCGTTTCTGCGTGAGTCATAGTAAAAGGCCAACTCATTTCCTTGACAGGACAGTTTCTGATGACAAAAGGTTGCGGGCTGATTTCATTCCACCTTGAAATCCAACCCACTGTGCCTGCTGCTAGCTATTCAGCATGTTCAGAATGAGATGTAGTCATGTAATGCTAATGCACAGCTTAGTCATTCAACAGTTCATTAGCAGATATTAGAGAACATACCCCATGGCTGCACTTGAATAGGTTGAATTTGAGGTTTTCAAAATGTTGTTTGGGGCATGGATTGACTACAATATGTTATTCATTGTTCATTCTACCTTTTCTAATGCACTCTGACACTGTCTGCGGTGTAGCCTTTTGAATCTCCTCACAAGGAGATCTCCTCCAGGTTAGAGAAAGTAATTTTAAAAAATGTGATGGAGGAGGACGAGTTGTTGGCATGTTCAATTTAGCCCTTTGTTTCACCTCCTGTTCTCCCGAGAATAAACTCAACTGTCACGAGAGCAGTAAATCCAGAGCATACCTCTAGAAAAATGACACATCTGTGACACCTGACAGGGGTGTGCGGGGTCTATGTACCCCGAAGGCAATGTCATTTCATAAGGAGCATGCCTTCATGCTGGCTGCAGTCCCCATTGTTGCGAGACGAGCGTAAATGATATCAGAGAGATGGGTCATCTGTCAGATAGAATACATTAGGGAAATTGTCTTTGAGAGATGACACAGTTAGCGCAGCGGGATGACATCCATGCTGCAGGCACACCGTCTAATCCGATATCGGTGGTCAGCTAAACGGTGTACCGCTGACCTTGCCGCCCATCGCTACAATTGTTCTCCCTCTCTAGAGGAGGAGAGGGGATGTGGCGAGGCATCACACCTCCTCCTTCACAAAGGCAGCCGACTACACCTGAGTGTGGCCAGAGAGGAAAGAGTCCCACAAAATGTAAGAGCTGGGTTGTTGATGGTCATTGATGGTTAAACCTCTGTGTCAACAGAGAGACGATCCACAGAGTGAAAATTAGAAGCTCCTGCTTTTACAATAACCCTTGTCTTCAGTGACAAGGGAGCTATGGGTCTACAAAAAGCAGCAGTAATCATGATTACAGGTGGGCCTGTACTAGCTACTGCAGATACTTTATTATAGCTGTATACATGGGCTAGGGGTAGGGTTACTGCAGAACAGATAAGCCACAGACTGTTGAGTTTATTGTTCAACAGTAATATGCCCTGCTCAGTGCAGACTTTGATTGAGACTTTCATGATAATGTTAAATGTCAGTGTCATGGAGGCACTAGAGGAATCAGCAAAGTTGGCAGAATTGATCCTCTAGGCACCGTAAATGTAAACATTTTTCATTTCAATCCACTGGGACTGTGAATTGGCAAGAATCTGGCGATGAGATATGTATCACGATACAGAGGTCACAATTTGATATAAACTGCAAGCAACGTGATATACTGTTTTTTTTGTTTTGTTTTGTTTTTTAGTAAAACTGTCCATGCTATTGGTGCGTCCCTCATGGCTCGGCCTGTTTAATTAGTTTGTGTTCTTTGTGTTTACGCTAGCCATATATTCACGTTGGAGTGTAAGAGTCAAATGACTAAAGATTGATTCAAGATTCAAGATTACAACACTGAAGGATCTAGTAGTCAGAAGGTTTAAACACAACACAAAATAAACCATTGCCACGAATTAAAGGAAAGTTTAAACTTATTCTAGTCTAAAAGTAAGAAAATGCTCACATTATTCTCCAAAACATGACAACTCACAAACTAAAAGTTAAAAAATATTTATGAATAAAAATATTCTTCAGGAAAATACATTTCAAGAAAATGTGCTTGATTACTACAATGGTATTTCCATTGGGTGAACACAATTGCATGAAATTATTATGATTTTAATAAGTCTAACCAACTAGTATTTCTGGTGCCGACTAGCGAGGGTAGCAACATTTAATCTACCAGTCGACAAATCGGGCACATCTCTAGTATCATTGTTAGATTTTTTTAAACTCTTTCATATCAATATCAGCCTCCAGCATTGGTCTGACTAGGGCTGGGTGATATGGCTTAAAAACAATATCGAATTACGCAATATATATCTTGATATTTTATCTCCTCTCCTTTTATCTCCTCTAAACCTCTGTAGACAACTAAAATACAAAACTATTAAATGAACTTCAGTTACAATAAAGTTAAATAAAGTAGCTACCGTCACATGATAAAGTTAAATAAAGTATTGTTACAATTAAATAAATCAAAGCAGAGCCACCCATGCTTTTATTTTGAAGAATCTGGCTCACCTTGCGTTGATGTTTTTGTCGTAAACTTTAACCCTATGGTCAATAGCTAAACTGTTACCTTGGTGCTGTTAAACAAGGATTCATTTATTGAGAGTTTCAAACAAACTAACAGCTCTCCAGTTCATACATGTAGAATATCTACAAGTTGCACCAGTGCTCCATGGTTGCAAAATGCAACTACAGAGTCGTGGTCTGAAGCTCACGCTGTCACTCAGTATAACACAGGAAAGTGGTCTGGGTGCGCGGGAGTGCGTGTGATGCATCATGTCTGCGAGTCTCAGAAGGAGAGAGCCATAGCAAAGAGTGAAACCGAAACACCGAGGCGAGACTCATGCCAGTGGCTTTAAAAAAAAAAAAAAAAAAAAAAAGCCTTGACAAAGTATAGTCAATGTTCACGATATAGTAATTTTATACTTCCTACATGAAACAAGCCCCAATACATTGAGTATAATCGATATACATCATCCACCTCAAGGTCAGACTATAATCACGATTGAAAGTAGGATAGGATAGAGGCACTGGTGTCAACAACTGCTTTTGAAAATACATCACACAGCATGGATGTCATCTAAAAATCGAAATGTCTAAAACCATATCTTTACCAGACATGTGAGACCATTATCACAGCCATGGTTCGACAGCACAGTAACAGGTTACTTTAGGTGCCCGGCAGTCTTCATGTTGGTTTAATGGAGTAAATGCTTCTCGTGAATTGCCTGTGATTTCTTGCCCTCATTAAAAGCTAAAAGCTAATTTAACCCTGTCCATTGCTTCTAAAAGTTTGCTGTATCAATTACATCACAACACATTAACATTAAAATATGGATATACCACATAATGTGTTGTTCATCCACATCAATACCCCACAGTCTCCCTGTACACTGAGGAGTGAAACATCAGCCTCCACTTATGCAAACATGTTTCAGTGCTTCAGAACAAAAGTGATGCTAATTCCCATTCATGTTTTCACCCTCTGAACTGACCCTGGAGCTGCAGCGCCATTATTCCGTGCTGGGTCGCCTCCTTCACTACACGACTGCACGTGCATCTCGACCTTCGGTGTGTTTTCATGCACTAAACACATTAAACTTTTACCAAAGACGCCAGAAGTATCCCTTCCTTAAATAAAAGCTTTCAAAAGAGCACAGTGCTTTCAGAGCAGCTATGTGCATCGATCATAAAAACCCTACCAGCGCACAGAGAAACATTCAAAACACCAGAAATGTTCAAACACGAAACATAATTCAACGGAGGTCTGACGCACGTTGGAGCTCGGCTAAGGTCGACATAATGAAAAGAATCATAAAGCTGTAAATTGTCTCGGTCTAACAGGTGCAGCTAAGATAATTCAAGACGGTTAGGGAGATGTCAATCAAGTGTGTGATCTGTACACACCCACACAGTCCAGAGAATAAGTCTAATCAGCCAAGTAACTGATAACACTTGTGTGGGTGCATGATGGCTGCACAGAGGCTTCGACAAACCAGGAGCCGT
This sequence comes from Epinephelus moara, assembly GCF_006386435.1. Taxonomy (NCBI): domain Eukaryota; kingdom Metazoa; phylum Chordata; class Actinopteri; order Perciformes; family Serranidae; genus Epinephelus; species Epinephelus moara. The sequence goes on along the minus strand of NC_065517.1, from coordinate 22,503,806 downwards.
TTCTGTTATAGCTTCAAAGTGAGGTGATACACATTGCATTTACTCCAGCCTCCACTACCTGCTCGGCACGTCTGAAATCTGATCAGCCTCGTACCCAAACATTTACAGGAACACTGAAATCCAAGTTATGCACCTACACTGAAGTGTGACAAGCTTTTCTCTGTTTGTGAGAAACCTGATTGTTGACTAAAACAAGCTGGATGAAAACATCACCTCAGGCGTTTTTCACTGTTTCTGACGTTTTAAAGACTGAAGAACTAATCAGTTAATCAAGAAAATAATTGGCAGATGAATTGGTAATGAAAGTATTCGTTAGTTGAGGCTCCAGCTGGTTGTTTATTTTCAAAGAAAAAAGGGACACTGTGGCATCTGAACATTCAAACAGGTGTCTGTATATCTACACAGAAGTGTCTTTGTCTTGAGTAATGTGGTATTTATTCACAAAAATGACATGAAGATACGTTTTTATTCATTTTCAATTCATCTGTCGATTATTTTCTTGATTAATCAATTCACTGCTGGTCTATGACATGTAAGAAAATGGAGAAGAAACAGAGTCAGAAAAGACTCATCATAGCTTCCCACAGTCAAAGTTGACATATTCAAATTACTTGTTCTATAGACTCAAACTTGCCGATAATTTCAGCCCTTAAGTCATCCATTATATCCTTAATGCAGTGTAGCATAGCTTCGTTAGCATCCGACTGATGCGGCCTACCATGGCAAGACTTTGCAGACTTGTTTTTTCCCTCTAAAACCTGCCATTTATCAGGCTTATGGCCCTCAAAGAGTGGTATGTAATCAAAAGAAGAACAGAAAACAGATATGGGGAGTTAAAGCATGTTTATATTAACACATTCCAAGCTCCCGCAAACCACATTCTACATCGTCTGTGCTCACCAGAAGTCCCCTAATTACTTGTTTTGCCTGACCAGCACTCCCAAACCCAAAGATAATCTGTTTAATATCACAAGACATTCAGTAAGTCAGCAAATATCTTCATTTTATAAGCTAGAACCAGTGAATTATACTCAGAACTGTTGCTGATTAATTCTCTGTCGACTGATTTAAATCAGATCTAAATAATGTAATGATTTACAGACAGGTTAAGGACAGGCTGAGTATCACTTGTGACTCGTCCTTTATTACTAGTGATAAAATGGAGAAACTAAAAGTACAAAGACAGTATTAAAGGAACAGTTCATGCCCAAATAAAAAACACATATTTTGTCCTCTTACCTGTAGTGCTATTTATCAGTCTAGATTGTTTTGGTGTGAGTTGCTGAGTGTTGGAGCTATTGACCGCAGAGATGTCTGCCTTCTCTCTAATATAATGGAACTAGATGGCACTCGGCTTGTGGTGCTCAAAGCGGCGACAAAATACATCTGACAAAACTCAACAGCAATGTCTCTTTCCAGAAATCATGACCTGGTTACTCAAGATAATCCACAGACCTTGTTGTTAGCAGTTTCATGTAGGAGCTATTTTCTTTTACCAAACTACACCTGCCAACACATCACCACACAGAAGGAAGGGTGCATCTACTCATGGACGAGAGGTTCATGCTCATGACAACGGGGGATGTAAACATGAATGGAGTTCTCCTTGACTGAGCTGTTTCGTTAGCTAGCTCAGTGGTGCTAGGTGAGCTAGCAGTAGATGTGTGCATCCTTCTGCGCAGTGATACAGTGGGCAGAAAGACAGTATTTTGGGATGAACTGTCCCTTTAAAAGGCAACAGATCAAGGTAGTCATTAAACAAAGAAGAATTGTCCTCAACTGTTGACAGTAGGGCTGCAACAAAAAATTGTTTTCACTGTAGACTGATTAGTCAGCAAGTTCTGGAATTTGCTTCATAATAAAAATCCATTAAATAGCAAACAAACAGGGTAGTGACAAACACTAAAGCAGAGAGTTTACACAACAAAAATAAAATAAAAAAAGCAAAACATCATTTAAGATAAGCCAAGGAATATATTAGCATTTAGATGTTTTGTTTTTTTCAATTAAATATTTCTGCTGAATTGGAAGATATAATTGCATGGATGAACTATTTATAAATGTGAGAGGGATTAAACATCAGAAAAGTGTCCATCAGAATAACCTAACCAGGGGCAGGGGTTGACAATTAGCCATGGCTAGAAACCTGTGTGCATTGCATCTACTGTATTTTACATATGAAGCAATGTTTTATTCATGTGTCCTTTACAATTTACAAGTAAATAAATAAATAATTTTAAAAAATGTCCAAAATCCCAAATTATTTGATTTACTATAATATAAACCCTGGAAAAAAAGTACAATTTGCACAGTTTTGCTGTGAACATGATTAACGAATCATCAAAACAGCACCAAATGAGTATTAAATTGATCCAACTGATCTATCTATCAACTGATAATTGCAGCCCCCTGGTTGAGATAACTGAGTCAGCACAGAGACAGAAGAAAACTAAGGATTCAAAGACAGCGTGAAGACAGGACAGACAGGAATCAGAAGTTTGCATGTTCTGTTCATGTGTTCAGTGTCATGAATTAGCCTACCAGGTGAACTATGTGCTTTACATTAACATCACATTTAAAACATAACCAGAGGCCAGGAAACATAACTCACAACTAGGAAACAAGTGTGCAGCGTCTGCAATCTCACCATGTCTGATCTCTTCACATGTCTAACAGACCACCCACTCATGGAACATGCAATGAAGACTTAATCCTTCTGGCTTTAGTGCACCTGTTTGAGCCCTCTATTGTGCGTGTGTGCGTGTGTGTGTGTGTGTGTGTGTGTGTGTGTGTGTGTATGTGTGTGAGACACGCTGATCAGGCCTCGCACATGCTTTTGTCAACAACCGGGAGAACGGGGTCAGGTCAAATGGCAACACAAGTGACCGTGTATTAGTAAAGGCACTAAATACTGCTGTCTCCTGGAAGATCCTCAGCGTTCCTGGGTGGCTTTCTGAGGTAAGTTGTGTAACTGTCTGATTTTTTTTCCCAAGATGATTCATCTTTTGACGCATGAAGCTGACAGTTCTCTGATATTGAGTTTTCAAATAATTAAGATAAATCCTACAGAGTGGACTAACCAAGTGTAATTACCAGAATATGCTGCACAAACATCACAGTGCATCTGTGCTGTCGTCAAAATGTGCCGGCGACTGAAACTGGGAGCACCAGTAGAAAACAAAAACAGTATCTATGGCGTACATCCATAGTCATGGGTCTTGAAATGCTGGCTCAATGATCACATGCAAGTAACGGATGTTAGCTAGCACCACAATGCCATTAGCTTGAAATATAAATTACAAACACATTCTATAAAGGCTTCATTGTACACCACAATTGACGGGCAGGATTGGTCTGAGCTCTTCTAACTGTATTAAATGCAATTCAGGAGGTGGCACGCATGCACATATGTTCTGGGAATGTGTAGAGATACAGAAATTGCTTTGAGAAGTGAAGGAAGAAATGGTTGCCTTTATACAGGGGTGTCAAACATACAGCCCATGGGCCAGAAACGGCCCGCTAAAGGGTATAATCTGGCCCACTCAATGACTTTGCTCAGTGTAAAAATTGCTAAGCACTGCAGCTGTGAAAGCTAGCTACCTTAGTGCTAACGAAACAGCATCAGCATCAAAGCCACACTCTGAAATTAAGTTTGCTGAAAAACAGAAAATTAAGCGCATTTTCAACAATATGTCTTTCATCCATCAGCCTTCATCTAAGGCTGTTCATCACTTGTTTTGTAAATGGATTGTTCATCAATTGATTTCAGAATGTAAGCTACTTGTAATGTTGTGTCTTTATACTAAACGAGAGGGTAAAATTTGAAGGCTTTGTTAAGACCCTTTCACACTGCCAGATTTTCTGCAAATGTTGGGCCGTTTTGCCGGCAAGCTGCAAGCGTTTAGACACAAAGAGCCGGAAAGAGCCGGATTGGTGAGTTGATCCGAGGCGCCCAATTTTCCGCCTTGTAGGGTAAACATATTGGCAGAACCCTTTTAGTTTAAACAGACCGAGGCAGCCTCCCGCAACGGGAGGGGCTGTTAATGATTTGTGGGAGGAGCTTTTGATGACGCCGCACGTGCGACCCACTGGCGGTGGATAAACAGGAAACAGCTGATAGCAGGAATTAGCGAGCAGCTAGTAGCAAGAGGGAAACGCAAACCTGACAGACACTATAAAGATGAGCAACTGAGGAGACAAGGAATTGCACGCCCTCCTTGCACTCGCAAACGAAGAGGCCATTAACTGTCAGATGACGGGGACAGTGAAGGACGGGCCGACTTACGAGGGAATCGCCGAAGGACTGACTAGCGGTGGCTTCCCTCCCACGTCACTGTTTACGTCACACGCTGAGCTATACGTTTTGTTACTTGCTCACGCCTCCCATTGCCCCGAAAAAGGCACATTCTGTATAAACAAAAGTAAGTAGGCGGGATTTTGCCACACTCCCTGATTTTGTTTTTATACTGCCAATGCTGAAAAAAGACTGATTGGGCTTTACTGCAAATGTGCACAATTCCTGTTTAAAAGGGCTTTAATTACAGGTTACTATGCAGTGGTTACACGGGTTCGGCCCACTTGAGATCAGATTGGGCTGCACTGACGACTGGTATAAGGAGGTATGGAGAATTATCCCTCTGGAAAAATGGACTCACACCCTTCATGGCAATATTGAGGGATTTATTTAAATATGGCAACCTGTCTTGGACACGGTGGACCCTCTGGACTGGTATTGGTTACACTTGATTAGTAACATGGGAGCTGACTACAGCATATCCTAGTAATTTGAATGTGACCGTTTCATCTGGTGGTCTGTTTCTCTATTTATTTTTTGTTTTCTTTTATTTGGATTGTGATAATAAGTTTTTTTCTCCTGCTGTTTTTGTTTTTGCTTCAAGGTGGTTCAAATTATAAAAAGTAATTCTGTAAATATCCAGTAATGGAGGTGTATGAAACTGTGGCTGGTACCTAATAAAAATAATTATAAATTAAAAAAAACACACACACTGGGACGGAATTTACGACGCTCTGCTGAACATAGCAGCTAATGATAGCAATATTAGCCTGGCCTATTCTTGAATAAAGTATTCTTCTCTGGGATGAAGCTCCTTTGTTTCAGTTATGGACGACTGACTTCAGCACATATTAATGGCTAGAGCTGAACTCCTGCAGTTGTCATAATTAAATTTCTTGCAGAACAACAGGGGGATATCCGTCTGAAGCTATAGGAATATGTTTAATTGCTTCTCACAAGTGAAATCTTTCCTCTGATCGAATACTGCCGCCTGTCTTTGATATCATACCAGGAAAATTAACACCTAAAGAACAGTCTGATCTTGTCTCTTTGGTGCAGCCTAAAAAAAAACCTCTTGCACAAACCCCTGTGTATTTAATTAGGCAAAATATCCATCAGTCCTGCTGCAGGCATGCAGAGCACTGCTCTTATTTGAGTTTCAAGTTCCTCTCAGGGCATTGATCAAACCCTTAAAAAAACTCATCTCTGTTCTTCAAAATTACATATTTTCCATGAAAACATCTCTTCATGCTTACCTTAGATGTAGCTCTACACCTTTGCCTCATTTAGTATTAACAAATCTCTCATTATGCAAACTAGTCCCGCCCCTCAGCCGCTCGCCTGCAGCTCAAGCGCACCTGCTCACTTTTACTCTGCTCGACAAACACACAAACCTCTGCTTGTAAACAGTAGTAAATAACACAAACCTTCGGCTTGACTACAAAACAGCTAATACTGTGTTAATGTTCCTGATCACCAGCTGTGACATGCTGAAGTGAAAGTAAAACTTAACTTGCACAATACGAAACATAGCTACACCTGGCTTCTCCATGTTTAGCTGTAGCATCATTGAAAGCCCCACCCCGCAGGTTGATGGGACTGGTTCCTTATGTCTGTCATGTAACAAACCCTGAAGTCTGACTCCATGTTCTTGAGACTGTCATTGGTACTTGGGCTGGACCTCGATATCCATAGTGCAACAATATTGACAGATTGATGATTGGTTCTTTGATAATTGGTCATCAGTAATGTGGATATAATGACTATGTAGGTAAAGGCAAATAATAGAACAGCTAGAACAGTCTGGTAAGTTCAAAAGATTACATCACTTTACTGAAATGCAGCCTTTAAAAAAAGATGGTCTCGGCCTGGGTACAGTCGAACTCTGGTGCGGTTTGTTTGTGGTGAGAACGTGTTCCGACCTGGATCTGAACCAACTGCAGTCNTTGCAAGTGTACTCTTCTTCAATGTTTTGTTTACTTCCTGGATTTTTCCCACATGAAAATTCTGACCGATCAAGAGCAGCTTTCTCGCGCAGGCATTTGATCTGGTCCGCTTGTAAATGCTGCCGTGAGAACACGAGCCAACTCTAGGCAATTATGCAACTTTGTGAAAAAAAACCTGCCCTGGATTCAGACCAAAGCGAGTGAACTCCAGGTCTGAAAGCACCCTTGGACCCACTGTGATCCAATCGCTGAAACCAGTGGTCAGGGATGCATTTGATTGCATATCTGTAGTAATGTAAACTCTAATGTGCACTCCAGATGCACCCCCGACAAGGACTACATCATCAATGCAGGACAACTTGCCCATTTTCAACAAGGTGGACGAAATGCTGTATGACCATCCATCATTTTGCCCTAAGCAAGGGGCCTTTGACCTTGTAGCACAAGTGATGTAGGTAGTTATGAAATCTGAACCCATGTTACTACCAGGTGTAAACGCAGTGTAAACAGGCTTTCAGACAATCCCATGTCTCATATCACAATATCAATATATTGCCCAGACCTAACTGGCACACTGCAGTTCCAGGGCGGAAATGCTCAGCCATGGCGTCGACTGCTTATTTCGCTCATGATGTCTTGCAGCATGTAAAAACACCATATGGGCATGTTAACAAGGTTGAAAACTTGAATTTCACTGGAGGGGGGTTTGGAGAGTTCAGGAAACATTTAATGATGCACACTTGAGAATAACAGCGAGCATAGATACTCTCACCTCCACCCTTCACTTAATGATCCAAACTAAGCCTCTATGAGAAGTCTGAGATTTAACTTCTCAGTCAGAGGGGTCAGTCTGGAAAGTTTCCATACAGATTATCAAGTGTCCTTTTGTCCAAAGTGTCCTCATAATAAAGAATATACAGTATATGTCTCCAACACTGCTGTTGTGCATCTCCTGTGGAGGTGATGCAACATCCTCCATCTCTGATGTGAACCACAGCTCAGCTTCCAGACTGCAGTGTGTCAAGCTGTGAGTGAGTATCCCTGTTTCCCTGACACACATTCAGCATTTCTGGAGTGCAAGTGCAGGCTGAACAACACAGCAACAGAAAATCTGAAGCTACGCAACCAGAATTAAATACCTGTCTTCACGCATATCGCAAATACGACATACGAGCATAGAAAAGCAGTGGTACGGACGCCAACATAAAAACTGAATGTGCAGCTGTTGCTTTGAAAGAATGGGGCAGCACATGACGGTGAAACTGTGACCTTGGACGAAACCTGGAGCATCTAAATAACATGTGTTGTCCGGCTTCAGAGGTCATTCACAGTGCAGAGAACTGGTGGTTACACAGGACTGCTCTGTGCGGGAAAGGTACCAGGGCTGATTGAACCATCCTTGTCAAAGTGTCCTTGAATGTGGGTCACAACGCCAAAACTCACATGCTCCAGGACTGCTGCCCCTGCACGCTGACCCTTCCGCTAAAACAGTTTATCTAATGCTACGCCTCTATCTCCAGTGTTTATTGTTCCGGACTGATCTTTTTTTTTTGTCAGACTGTTTACACAGTTTTTTGTAATGTGGCCAATATCTGACGGCAGTCTAACACAAGTCATTCCTCTGAGCTGACCCACATGTGCCAAACAACAAAACAAAATATTTAACACTTGGCACGCTCATGCTGAAGTCGACAAATAAAAGGAGGACATTCTTATTAAAGTGGCTGGTTTGTCATTGTGCAGCTACACTGTGTGATAGCTGAGCTCATCATATATGATACAATGAGCGTTCGTAGGATCGTCCACACCAAGAACGATAACTACAGGCTTGTGTCCACGTGGTGTTTTTATGTGGCAGGAAATCGGTGGCAGGGTGCTAGGGAGCGCTACAACCCAGAACACTCACAGGTCACATTAGCTCAGATCTTGTTTGCCTAAGAATAAGATGACCCAGACACCAGATAAATGTTGGCAGTGTAAATTTCTACTAACTGTGTCACATGTTGCAAACACGTTAAAACGCTTTGTTTCTATACGTTTCAATTTCAATTCAAAGTGTGGTTATATTCAGTCTGCTTCCTGGCAGCTGTCTCGCCTCGGTGTCGTGCCATCCATCATCCTCTCCACCTCCTGAAGAGCAACTCAGCTCATATACATGTAATCAGAACTGCATCACTCTCGAAATACTAATATGATACGTATGAAACATACAAATGAACTGTATCTGTGGTTTGCAGAGACCTACAATGCCAACATTTCCTTCTCGTGACTGGACTGAATAAGGACGACATATGGAATGGACCAAAGCCTGAATGCACACAGCTCTATGTACAAGAATGTGACGTTGATATGTGAAGGACCAGATTGCAAGCTACAGCGTACGTCATATCTGATAGTCCAAACCAAACTTGAGTCACCGTTCGAATGATACGGTTGTATGTTATCTCACATTGTCAATCATGGTCTGTAACGCACATTGCTCAACGCGAGGCCAGGTGTTCTATAGGCTGCACGCTTTGCATTATTAATCAGCACGCCTTGTTGCTCCCACTTAGCAATTTGTAAGCATTTTGCTCGCAGCTCTGTGCAACCAAACACCACCGACTGACTGACTGACTGACTGCCCTGCATCACTTCCAGATATTCAACCAGGCAGCCGACTGAGAGGAACCAGCAAACACTCATGATATCATGCTGTTCGTCTACCATTTGTGTGTTTGTTGTACCAAAAAACATTTCTCTGCCTAAGGAAACTGGGGCCACAAAAATTATTTTCATTATCAATCAATCTGCCGACAATTTGCTCTGTTAATCTATGAAATATGTAAAATGCCGTCACGATTTGAGATCCCAAGCTGACATATTTAAATGTCTCTTTCAGTCTGCCCAAAACCCAAAGGTAATTAACTCACTGTCATTTATGACAAAGAAAAGCAGCAAATCCTCACATTTAATAGGCTCGAATACCAAAACAGTAATTCCTTTGTGAAGTAATCAATTAATGGACTAATCACTTCAGCTCTGCAAGTAACACCCCATGCCATTAAATGCTAAATGCACCAACAGTACAAATGTGAACATATGTGACTATACAAATAAGACAGACTAAGCTACGCATGTCAATATGAGGACATTTTCACTGCCTCGCTATCACAGAAGCAAGTCGTCCTGATTATATGGAAGTGCTCTGTTGAGAGTAGAGCAACGAGGGGCACTTGAGATCCAAAACAAAGATGTTCAACCACCTAATTTTCATTCAGTCATCTCTCCTACACCTGTGTCTGACTTGTTTCAAATTCAGGAGAGGACACTTGGTAGTAGAGGGCAGTGGGATTGTAGCTACACATTTGTGTGAGAGGAGCAACCAGCCCTGGTTTGTGCCTCTCTTGTATTTACTGTGTCTCTGGGAAAAAATATATCTGGTGATGCTTTAGTCGCCAAGAAGATTGTTCGACTAAACTTCCTGCTGTTATACAGATACGCTCCCAAAATCTTTAAAGACTCTTTTAACCATCTGGGTAAGAAAATATTCTGTTTGTGGCACGATGAAAAAGAAATTACAACTATCGTTTGTGTGTCTGTGCAACAGTGGAAATGTGCAAATTTTGGTTCAGGCTGTTTTAGAGCTTTACATCTTTATTTTGTATTTTTGTTCCATGACGTCTGTCTGTAACTTTTGTTGCTGCCTGTCTTAGCCAGGACACTCAAGGGTTTTTCTGGTTGAATAAAATAAATAAATAAACATTTTATGGCTACCATTTTTGTTTTAATTTGCAAACAGCAACGTTTTCATTGTGTGGCAGAACATTTTCTTCCCCCAGATGGTTAAAAGAGTCTTTAAGAGCACCAAGAAATGCTATAAAACAAACCTCTAGGCTTTTCAGACATTGCCAAGTATATTTTTCAGTGCAACAGATTATCTCTCTGAATCCAAAGTAAAAACATGAAGCGCAAACTGGAGGGCAACCCCGTGCATGCTCACCCATCAGTATGCTGTCCTCACTGAGTCCAGCATGCAAAAATATCTTTGCATGCAAGGCAGCCGGTGGAACAATGTCCATGTGTATGAATCATGAAACTCACCTGTATAACCTGCGATCCAGCCCCACGAAGACACCATGGCCAGCAACCATTTGAACATGACTCCCTCGATGTGCCAGAAAGTGGAGCTGTCCCATATTCTCACGGGCTGCAGCAGCACCAGGTATAAGCAGTAGGATGGGATGGCTACACAGTTGTTGAAGAACATGAAGACGAAGCGGAGCACAGACTTGAGCAGAATCCAGCACAGTTTGCCGGCCCCGTCCAAGAGCTGTGCCATCCTGATACACACCGTCTGTAACAGAGAGACAGCAGCAGCAGCAGCAGCGGCGGCGGCACCAGCAGCAGCAGTTAGCATCTCGGCTCGGCTTGTTTGACAAAAGAGGAGTCATGTGTGCACACAGCGTTATCCTTACTGTAAACAAACTGATGTGCTCTGAGCAGGACGCAAATCCGCAAATAACCCAGTGTTACAGCACACACACACACACACACACACACACACTGGACACCCAGAGGAGAGAGTCTGCCGCTAACCGGTTGAGGGTGAGGCTATTTCACGGAATATAAATGTAACACACACGTCGCGGACACTGTCCTCTAATTATTAATAAAGAGGGTGTACTCCTCAGTGTGGCTGTTTGTTTTTGGTGAATCCCTGCTAGCTAGCTGCCCTGTCTTTACACTAATACATGCAAAGACAGGACCATAAAAGGACCAGTCGCACGGGACGTGGTCGAGGACTTTATGACATGCTAGCTAGCAGCAGGCTGAGTTAGCATAACGGGAACAGATGTTAAAAAATATGTAATGACAACCCGCTGGCTATAACATTGCAAAACACACTGACACACACAACCGAGGTGACGTTAGCTGCTAATTTATATATTTAACGTTAAACACCAAACGTTAACTCGGGTGTCTAGTGGCTGGTGCAAAGCGCAATACCCGTGTGTGCCCCTTCCAGAAAATAGCCCGACCCTGTGTTATGGTAAAAGTGTGGTTACTCACCCAGTTAATGTCACTGAAGCATCCAAGGACGGCCAGAGATGTAGCTAATTGTTGGAGCGAGATAAACTGTGTCACGTGTGGCTAACCTTAACGGTTAAGTTAGCATCGTTTGCTAGTTGACATGGTGAGCCTCTCTCAAATCAGGGGACAGGGGCGGTAATGTCTGGTAACGTTACAGCAAACCGTGTGCGATGAAACTGCAGCAGCACCCATTTAGCTAACGTTATCCAGGGGCTGCTCGCGCACACTGAACCCCGGCGGGCACCGTTAGCTCGCTAGCTAGCTAGCAAGCAACTCCACTTGAGCGTCGCTGGCTCCATCTCAGTCAGAGACACCGGGATTATTCCACTGATGCATCATCATCATCATCATCATCATCATCGTCAAGTTAGCTAGCTACTGAGCTCCCATTAGCGAATATGGACGAGAGGCGGTACGAGTCGGGCCTCGGATCAACGCTGGCAGCTACACAAACGCGAACACAGGCTTTAAACGACATATGCACATCAAAGACGGAGATCAGCGGTTTTTTGTTTCTGGGCTGGCACGAGCCGTTATCTTTCTGCAGACCTCGATTCACACAGAGGCGTCAAGGTACACACGAGATCAACAGAGTCAGGGCGGAAGTGAGTCCCCTTTACCTTCAAAATAAAAGCATCGGATGGAGACCAGTGTTGAGATTGGATTTTATTTTTAGGAAAATAACTTGACCCAAAATAACCCTTTTCATTTTTCTTATTTTTTATATTAATACTAAATAAGTAAAACAGTATATAGAAAATATTTTAATTGATTTATTATTTATTTTGCTTGATTTTTTTTTTTAAGAATTCTTGTTAGATTCTGCTCAGTATGTTGTATTCTAATAACTTGACCTAAAATAACCCTTTTTATTTTCATTCATTTTTATGTCAATACTAAACAAGTAAAACATTATCTAAGAAAAATATTTTAATTGTTTTATTACTTATTTTGTTTATTTGATTTTTATTTCTTGTTAGATTCTGTTAAGTATCTTGTATTTAAATTACTTGACCTTAAATAACACCTTTTTATTTTTTTATATCAATACTAAACAATTAAAACATTATATAGAGAAAATTATATTTCAATTGTTTTATTACTTATTTTGTTTGATTTTTTTTAAATTTCTTGTTAGATTCTGCCCAGTAATTTGTATTTTAATAACTTGACCTAAAATAACCCTTTTTAACTTTATTAATTTTCATATTAATACTTAACAAGTAAAACATTATATAAGAAAAATATTTTAATTGTTTTATTACTTATTTTGTTTATTTGATTTTAATTTCTTGTTAGATTCTGTTAAGTATCTTGTATTTAAATTACTTGACCTTAAATAACACCTTTTTATTTTTTTTATATCAATACTAAACAATTAAAACATTATATAGAGAAAATTATATTTCAATTGTTTTATTACTTATTTTGTTTGATTTTTTTAAATTTCTTGTTAGATTCTGCCCAGTAATTTGTATTTTAATAACTTAACCTAAAATAATCCTTTTTATTTATATTAACTTTTATATCAATACTAAGCAAGGGAAACATTTTATGGGGAAATATTTGAATTGTTTTGTCACTTATTTTGTTTGATTTTATTTTTTAATTTCTTGTTAGATTCTGCTTTGTATTTTTTTTTAAAGAAAGAAGCATTATTGCTTTCATAAGCTGAATAACTTCAAAATAAACAGAGTTGAATGATGTAGGCAACTAGAGACTGTCTGGTGATGGGATCATTCCAGCAGCGATACACCAATCCAAGTCCTAAAACAAATATGGGCCAGGATCCAGGGGAGGGGGTTGGGTGCAATGGCCCCTTTCCCACTCCTTCCCCTCTACTTTCAGCTTTCTATTACCCTTTTTCCACCAACATGGAACCTCTTCCATTCTGATTCCTGCACCTAATTTTGAACCATTCAGAGCATGTCGATGAAAACTAAATTGGTTCAGGACCCAAAAATTTGGGTTCTCAGCTGGAACCAAAACAAATAGCAGGTCTCCCTTGACCTAAAGTGTGAATGGTGATAACATTAGTGGGCATATTCTAGAGGTTGGAAAAAGAGGATGGAGTCTTACAGGAAAAGCTCCTCTGCATCTTTTTATCATTAATAGTTGGTCCATGGTTGTTTTGGTGCACCCCACCTGTTGCCCACTGTCAGCTGGAATAGGCTGTAGTCACCTGCAGCCCTGAATAGGATAAGCATTTACAGATGATGAATAAATGTTTACTTCTGTTGTGCATTGTGTAACGCCCTCAAATTGATGACACATCCTTAATTACAAAAGTTCCACAGAAAATTGGTGGAAACACAAGCTGGTTTGTTCGATAGCACCGAGGGTCCAAGAGTGTTAAATGGAACTAGTTCAAGAACCAGAGCTAATTTAGTGGAGGAGGGGTAGTAGTGATTTCAACTATGTACCTGTAAAGTTTTATGACTGCATCTTGCAAAATTGCAACGCAATTGTGACGACAAATTCTGTCCCCAGAAAGACAGGCGGACATATACACACCTGGCAAAATACTTAAAACAGCTTCTGTGGTACTTCCCGCTACAACAAGACCCCTTTTCCACCATCATGGAATTGGTTGCGTTCAACGTCACATACCTAATTTTGAACTGTTCAGAGCATTTTTTTTTACCAAAAATGAATTGGTTTGGAACCGGAAACTTGGTTCCCTGAAGTGTGTGAGTACTAGAAAATCAGTGGGCATGCCATATTCTAGAGGTTGGATGCTTGGTTTTTGGATATAAGGAAATATCTTTAACTAATAGCTCATAAGTTATCAATGCAAACTGCCATCGTGCTCCCACTGTTTACTTCCATTGTGTACTGTGCAACACCCTCCATTGGTGACACATTCTTGATTACAATGGTGGAAATGGGGGATGGTACACTGGATAGCATTACGGTTCCAATAATCATGAACGGAGCTGATTCAAGAGCCAGAACTAATTTGATGGAAAAGCGGCATGAGTGTCACCAGGAACACATTTTGCCATGGTAACACACAAACACAGAATCACAAGGTGAAAACATTGTCATAGCTGGTATATAAAAGAGCCAGACGAATCTGTTAGGGGGTCCATGGGCAGAAATTTGCTGCTGGGCTCCTGTCGACTCCCAACCAGACAACTTTAGTTCTTAATAGCTACAAAACAGGGTCACAGCACTTGTGATAATACAAGACCCATATTAGTTGATATTGTACTTCAGTGGAACAGATTCCCTAGAAAATAAAGTTTCGAAAAATACCCTAAATCCAGTGTGATACACTGAAGCATGACCAGCATTGGAAATTACATCAGTGCATAATGTCAGAAGAGAGACAGTGAATGCATAAAAACCTTAAATAAGTGTACACATTTGGAAAAGAGAAAAGAAATATATCAAAATGCAGAATAACTGAGTTCAAAATCAAGAAAAGCTAAAGAGTGTTTACCAGAACACTGCATTTGTTTGTTGAAGGGGAACACTATGTTAATTTAGAGTGCCAGTATGTTATTTCCATGGTCTGGGCAAGTTCAATCAATATTTGAGAACATGAGCTACTTTCTTTCAAAGCCAGAAACCAGAAAGGTAAGTCTTAAAATTGTGATGTCATAGGGCAGGGTTGGGCAACCTGCGGCTCCAGAGTTGCATGCTGCTCTTTAGCCCTTCTCTAGTAGCTCCCTGTGGCTTTGACAAAAAAATATACAGGAATTAATGACCGTTATTTTATTTCAACATTTTGATTTTCATTTATTGTTGTAGGCCTAAAGTGATTCTTACATTCTTCAACTGTAAAAATGCGTAATTTAATGGTGTGTGGACAAATTTGTGAAGTTAAAGGTACCAAATAATCAAAAATACCCCACTGCACAACAGCCACCTTGTGCTAAAACATATGAATGAATGCTCATTTAGACCTATTAGTAAAGTTGATAGGCTAAACTTGACTTGAATTCGACTGTGTTATCTTTATTATGAGGCTCAAATATGTTTTGCAGCTCCAGACAGATTTATTTTTTCTTTTTTGGCCAAAAATGGCTGTTTTGATAGTAAAAGTTGCCGACCCCCGTCATAGGGCATCAAGTCTGGAGCTGTTTCATTGACAATGACTGGGAGCCTAATTTGTGAACCCACACAATGTTTGTTTTCTTTTTCTATCCAAATTATCTTTACTCTATTGTAGTGTTCTGAGTGTTTTGCTCTAATCCAAGATGTTTTTCTGTGATTTGTAGAATTTGGTGTTTATGGTTCATGATGGTTCTCACCTGATACCCTGTCATAATGCTTGTTCTACATTTGAGATGTGTGTTCTATAGATTTGGGGATCTCTGATTAATCTCATTCACTATGTGATTAAATTGTAATTTGATACCTCTATAAGGTCTTTCTGTATTCATTGTGCTCCACCCTCTTTCTTGTATTCTGGTATTTGACAAGACAAGTATGGCTGCCATTTGTATGCCTCACTGTCTGCCATTCAGTACATAAGAAAAGCTACAACCCCCAGAAGGCGGAGCTTCTACCACCAGGGTAGTGCACAGGTGTGTTACCTACTACCAGTGACTAGACTGAGATTGGTTACTTTGACCTGCCTGTCCAATGTTGCCTTACACCGATCGGCCAAAACATTAAAACCACTGACAGGTGAAATGAACATCTTGATCTTGATCATCTTGTTACAATGACTTTGCTTGCGTTTCTTGGAGACGTTTCGCCTCTCATCCAAGAAGTGTCTTCAGTTCTAAATGACTGGCACGAAGTTTCAGGCTATAAACCCTGTGTGGGTGGGGAACCCTTGCAGAGTTGTGGGGGTCAAGAGAGCTTTTACTTTGAGAGTCGTTAAGGTCACAATGTGAGTCGTTGACCAACCTGGCCACCATGTGAGTCAGTCTTGTTACAATGCAATGTTCTGTTGGGAAATCTTGGGTTCTGACATCCATGTGGTTGCAACCAGACACGCTCCACCAGTGCAGACCCTGTACCCAGCCTCATGGCAATGGCACTCCCCAGAAGCATTGGCTCCCCAACAGGACAATGCACCATGCTACAACACAAAAACTGCTCAAGAATGGTGGTCAAGGTGTCAACATGTTCTCCATATTCCCTGGATCCCGTCTGATCAAACATCTGTGGGACATATTATTACCCCACCTCACAACTCACAGGACTCAAAAGATCTGAAGCCAATTCATTGGTGCCAGACACGATCAGACACTCCCAGAGGTTGTGTTCATGCCTTGACAGGTCAGAGCCAAATCCAGTCCTATGAGCAACCACTGTGGATCGGGGGTTACCTCTGGGGTACCAGCACGCCCCTCAAATGTTCGAGCAGGTTGGGATCTGGGGTATTTGGAGGTCAGGTTGACCCCTTGAGCTCTTTGTCCCGTTCCTGGGGTCATACCTGTACAGTTTTTGAACAAGTGCCATTGCCGTGAGGGGGTTTACTTGGTCTGCAATGGTGTTCGGGTGGGTGGAGTGCATCAGGTAGCATCCACATGAATGCCAGGACCCAAGGTTTCCCAATGGAATATTGCACTGTAACAAGATGGTCAATGTTGTTCACTTCACCTGTCAGTGATTTTGATGTTTTGGCTGATCAGTGTGTGTATGCTCTTGATGAAGGTCAAATAGACCAAAAGCTCAACAGTAAAGTGAAACACTGCAGAGATGTAAGTGTGTGGACATCTTTTTCTACCATTTTTCTCAGTCCTGGAATAGAAAATGTCCCCATATACTCAGAACATTCCCCTGGGTGCTCTCATCTACATCTTTCTCAATTCACTGTCTGTGAAGCAGCTCCAGACTTTATACCCCATTACATCACAAATTTGGCTTTTAGCACTCTAGTTTTTGGATTTGGGGTAAAGTTGTTCATGTTTACATATATTTTTGGACTGTCTAAGACCATAGGAATAAGATGTATGAATCTTAAAAATTGGGGAAGTCCCCCTTTAATGTTGCCCGAAGATCAACCTGAAGAAAGTCAACTTGTGAATTTGCTTCTACTTACAATATAAACGAATTTTTTAAGAGATTTCTTTGGTTTTGACGTCATAACATTTCACCTTGCGTTCAGTAAAAGCATTTTATTTTGAAATCAAGAACCGGAAGTGTAGTTTTTACCCCTCGTCGCTTGACGCTCGTGCCCACCTGACGCCAGCTCCTCGCTGTGAAGTGCGCAGACTCTCTGATGTCAAGTGCTGATGGTTTCAGTATCTATGGACGAGGAGATGCTTTTCTAAATATGTGACTTAATGTTAAATCATCTGGACTCGTGCCCGGCGGCGGGTTATTTTCAGATCACAATCACAGGGGTGGCTGCGCGAGTTCACTGATGGATTTAAACCGGAAACAGTGTGAGGCAGTGGAGTTTGCATCATTATTATGAGATGCTATTGACAGAATTTAATAGTGTAAAATGTTATAAATGTTGGGGAACAATACCATGAAAAGCTTAACATTATATTTAATGTTACACTGTAGGAATTAACATACTAAATTATATTAGTCTAACAGCTGACAGTGTAACACTAGGATTCAGATTCTAGTGCTCCTCAGACAATGTCCATTTAATGACAATGGTCTGCCCCCTGATGGCTCTTTGTGTTATTACACTCCATGCAGAACACATGACAATGTAAATTCAAGGACTTTCAATACTAAAATTGTCCTGGAGATGACTGCATGCATTATTTTGGAAGGATTACACACAAAATGCAGCGTTAAAATTAAATCAGGTTTATTTAACATTGGAAAAAAACGTACATATTCAGCTTCAAGACAAAACAGGTCAAGTACACAAGCTGTAGCTGCTTCTAAAGCACCGAGACGACATTGGCTAAAAGCGAGCGTACGCACTCCTCTGTGGAGCAGGCTGAGCTCCGCCCTGCTGCAGCTGATGGCGAAGCTGCTGGGAGTACGGATCCTCCAGGGATTTGACCGACACGGTTGTCTTGGGCCCCGTCTTCCACTCGATGCCGCTCTCGTCCACTACGGAGGCCTCCACGGTGACGTTGTGGGTGCCCAGGATGGAGAAATTCAGCAGGAACTGGGTGCTGAAGTAGTCGTTGTGGGGTTCCACCCGCTGCTCGATCTCGTTAGTTTTGGTGTCGAGTGGAATCTGAGGGGAAAACAAGTAGTATAAGCATCAGAAAAAGCGTGAGCTGCTTATACAGGTTAAAAATATCAGATATGAGCTTCAGTGCATGAAAATAATGCAATATACTGTTAAATAAAAAGCTCAGTGTGATTTCTAACTACCTTCACAACAACCAAAAATGACAGCAAACATTAGATACCTTGTAGTCAGGGCCCGTTTTGCTCTGGAGCACTGATGTGACATTCAGACAGACAGACTGGATTTTCCTGAAGAGCCCTGGCGTCGAACCGTGCTGTACCACCCCCTCCACCTTCAGAGTCAGCTGCTGGCTGCTCTGCACTGGGATCGGCTCACTCGGCGTTCGCGGGGAAGGAGAGAGCGCGAGCTGGGAAAAATTAAAAAAAGACGTACGTGTGTGTCAGCCTAAAGAGAGCTAAAGAAAGACTGTCACATATAGCTGCAGCGGGACTGTATGTTCCTTTGGGCTGTGTGAGCTGCTGCTGTCAGTCAGCTGTGAGCTTAGATGTCAACCTGTCTTCAAACTGATAGAAAAAACATTTGCATTAAGTGTGAGTGGTGATGACGTGATTGTTTAAAGACTTTAGGGGAAAGTTTAAGGAAAGTTGGGGCTTTCTTATTCTTCTTTAAATCGATTAAGTGATCATTAAAGGGACAGTTCCCCTGCAAATCGAAAATACATGTGCTTCCTCTTACCTGTAGTGCTGTTTAACAGTCGAGATTGTTTTGGTGTGAGTTGTAGAGTGTTAGAGATATCATCCGTTTCCAGAAATCAAGATAATCCACACACCTCACTGTGAGCAGTTTCATGTAGGAACTACTTTCTCTCTACCAAACTACACCCACCAACCGTTTCACTGTGCAGAAGGAAACGTGCAGCTACTGCTAGCTTATCTAGCGCCACTGAGCTAGCTAAGCTGAGGAGGACTCCATTAATATTTACATCTCACACTGTCATGAGCACAAGTCTTTCCTCCATGAGTAGATGCACGCTTCCTTCTGTGTGATGATATGGTTGGCGGAAGGTGACACCACGAGCTGAGTGCCATCTAGCTCCACTATATTCAAGAGAAGGCAGAGACATCTCTTTGGTAGAGATCGCCAACATTTGGCAACTCACACTAAAACAATCTAGATTTAGAAATAGCACTACATTTTGGGGTGAACTGTCCCTTTAAGCTCTGCATATCCGACCAACATCCTGCAAGTAAAAGGCAAAAACTAGGACAGGCTTTCAGGAGTCATCAGGCCTTCTGACCTACCTTATGTTTTGAAACGTGTCAGTGGGTTATCACACTATCTGCTTTCTTTTATCTGACAAGAGCATCTTTTTTATCTAAACTTCAGCCACCAAAGCGTGCATCTACTTGTGGACTAGATGTCTTGACAGTGCGAGACGTAAACATTAATGGCGTCCTTCTCAGCTGAGCTGTAACATTAGCTAGCTCAGGTAAGCTAACATACGTGGTTGATGGGTGTAGTTCTGTAGAGAGAAAATAGTTACTACATGAAACTGCTCACAACAAGGTCTGTAGATTATCTTGAGTAACTGGGTCATGATTTCTGGAAAGAGACATTACTGTTGAGTTTTTTTTAAATGTATTTTGTTGACGCTTTGAGCACCACAAGCCGAGTGCCATCTAGTTCCATTATACTGGAAAGAAGGCAGACATTTCTAAGGCCAATATCTCCGACACTCGACAACTCACACCAAAACAATCTTGACTGATAAACAGCACTACAGGTAAGAGGACAAAATATGTATTTTTAATTTTGGGGTGAACTGTCCCTTTAATGCTGCATATTGTGTTTGGTATCTGTAATTGCGAATTGGGATCTACATTGTGAAGATAAAATGAGTCACTGTACCTTGATGCTTGTTGACTGGAGCTTCTGGAAGAAGTACCTCTGGAGAGACAGCGGGACCTTGAGCAGAGCTATGACGGCATCACAGAGACAACCTGTATGCTGCGAAACAACGACAGCAAACAACACAGTTTCAGTAGTGACATCATGAGCAATCAGCTGCTGCTCAAGTTTTTGTCACTGTCCTTTATTTAATCAGGTAAAAGTCTTGTTGATTTTCAGCCTGTCATTTGCAAATCTGGTCACCATGCAGCTTAATTCTTAGCATACATAACTGTGATCCCCAAGGTGTTCCATATTAATCTCACCAGGTGTGAAACAGGAGGGTGTTTCTTGGTGAGGCCCTCCACTTCCTCCAGCACCCGACTGAACACCGACATCATCCGTCGCTCGTATTCGCTCTCTGTCTGCACCGACCCCTGGGTGCCGTACTCCTGGAAACTAGATTACAGAGACAGGGGGAGACAATCTGTTACGAACAAACAACTGCAGGGAGGACGCCTTCGGGGGGGATTTGTGTTATGGCGAAGCACTTTCAATAGAAAACACTCACGTAACATGGTGCAGCGAAAAAACCTTTTTATCAAATTAAATTAGAGGCATTTATTTTCATTAGGCTGTCATCTGTGTCAAAAGGGGCAGCTTGCAAAACGGATACATGCATGCATCACGCTGCACTTTGTTAAAGCGTGACTGCATTCCTTGACAAACTCAAATTGATGCATTTAAACTAAGGTGACATTTCCCCTTTACATTTTACTGGCAGTCTATCAAAGAGAATACGCCTTAAACTTTTTGACCCAGGCTAATTCATAAAGGTAGAAGTCATTTTACTCTTAATATGTAGACTACAGCAGCTCTCACCTGGCTGCCTGTGGGTCCAGTATGAGCGCCTCTATCACATGGGAGACAAGCAAACAGCTCTGTTGTTGTCTGAGCAGACGGTTAAAGAGAAATGACCGACATTAGAGAAAGACCGCAGCAGAGAAACCAGGGTTGGTAAAATAAAGAAAGACAAAAGTGGGATGTGACAGAGACAAGTTTGAGGATACAGCTCCACATTCCGAAGGGTGGCGTAGTCAGCGTCAAACGATGACTGGTGTAAATCGGCGTAGCGAGCTGCGAGACTTCTGAACTCGTCCATGCATACCTTCAACTGGGAAGAACAGAAACAGCGGTGACAAGGTGCAAAAACTTCCAGTAAACATTTGCTAACTGATGCCGTCTAGTAATCTGGGGAGTGTGTCGTGTGCTTTCAACATGAAAAAGGACACATTCCCTGCGGGCAGAGACCGACTGTGCTCACCACACTATCAGCTTCTTACCTGCATTGATATGCGCCCGCACCGCTGCAGCTCGTTCCCCGACGTGAGGGCGATGGTGGTGGCGATGGCGGGAGGGGGGCTTGTTTTCAAGCTGTTGCAGGTACAAATGAGCTGTGACAGGGCTTGCAGGGTGTCGATCCGCAGCTTGATGAACTCGCACTGGAATGTAAGCGGGCTCAGAGGAGTGCTGGCGGCCTGGGAGGGAGGGATTAATCAGATAACAGCACACAAACGCTGCAGTTAAACACTGACACGGCGTCTGGTTGAGTTGACCTAACGAGATACAGTCGGGTATTAGAGGAGTTAATCCATTAACAATTTGAGATGCTGTGAGATCAGCTTCAATACAAGACTGTTGAGAGTATCGGCAGCTTGTAAGGGAGAGTTTGGGTTCAGTGGACTGGGGCAGCAGCAAAATATATTTTAGCCTTCTAATAAAATCAATATCAGAATATCAAAGTAAAGTAATGAGAAGAGGAACAGATTTACTGAAGTTTTAAATTGTTTATTTGCACAAGCTATCGTGTAAGAAAAGACAAAATGGGCACTTCAAGCTGACAGCTCGATTACTACAAGTAAAATATTTTAACAGCATTTAAACAGGACAGAACAGGAAGAGATTTTTGATCCATATAGGTTGATTACTGTAACCATGATTGTTATAAGAAGCTTCCACTGTATTTTTACAACTTCACCTTGCCGTCAGACAGCCCTTGATGCTGCAGTAGATCAGCAGCTCCTGTGTTCTGCGAGGTAAAATTACCGTCTTAGTTAAAAGAGTCTGAATGCTCTCAAGGGAGCAAAGATAAAAGCTTCTATTTCCCATCAGAAAGGGTTCACAGACGGCAAGGTAAAGCAGTTCTCCTGCTTCTCCAAACCAACATTTTCTATATGCGCCACACTGACTATGGATAAGGACCTCAAACAACCCCACATCATGTAACAGGAACTATCCCTGAGCATCTGTCACTGGTGAAGAAGGAGGAGGAGTTGTATTAATGTTTTCTGACAAGATGCCTGGAAGTTAACTCACTGTGAGGGAAGCGATGCCCTTTTGGTAGGAGCGCAGGGCCTCGGCGATGGCGCTCATGGCTCCGCTGTAGTCTCCGTCCTCCACGTGACTCAGGCACTGCTCTGCCTGGGAAAACTCCTTCAGGCTGTTCAGCCAGAAGTAGAAGTGCTCCGACGCCACGCGGGTCCGCAGACTCTGGTACAGCTCGCTGGAGAACTCGTGGCATCCCTGCGGATTAATGACAATATGTCAGGCGCAGGATTTGGCCGCACTGTGTCTGTGGCTTCCTCAGCTCTGGTGACACCTTTAAACTCAAACAAATAGATGTTTAAGCCATTTCATAATAAAGGTCTGGTTAACAAGCGGATGAGATTACCATGCGTGAGGCTTGCCGTGCGATGCGGTACACCGTCCAGCCATTGGCAACGTTCTCCAGCTGCTGTTTGATGACAGTCTTCACTTCGGCTGACAGAGACGACTGGCTGGCAACAAAAATCACTGTTGCCAAGGAAACCTGCAGCAATCACAGTGGGAGAGATGAGTGTTGAAAATCAGAGACATACATAAGGCGATAAGACAAGTATAAAAATGAGAGTGGATTTCGAAGCTGAATGCAATGTCAGCTTTTCTGATTTTACTGTCCAACCAGCAGCTGACGTCTGACTCATGACCGATCTCTCACCAGAAGCTCCTGCTGCTTGTCGGTGGCGGAGTGACTGGCCACTCTGTAGAGGTCCACCAGGTCTCCCAGCATCCCGTCGCCCAGGACCGGCAGGTGGGTGGCGATGGCTGCCAGAGCGTGGCACATGAGTACGCGGGAGGAGTCGCAGGATAAGTGGAGCTGGCCGAGCAGGAATTCCACCGCTGCTTGGCTGAGATGGGGTCGACTTTTCAGCAGTTTGACCAGTGAGGTGAGGGCCGTCTAGAGTTAGCACGACCAGAGCAGAAGAAGGATGAGTATTGGGTTGATGTCACATGGTAATCAATCATCATTACATATATTTCCAGGACACAGATGGCAGTGAGCTACATGTTTTAGTTGAGGAGTGCTGGTTTTACGGCTGTCAGCTTAGAAAAGGTGGTAAAAATTTAGCTTTACTGAGCAATGCTCCCAAAATAGAGCTGAAACAATGAGTCAGACCAATATTCAATTGACAGAGAATTAATCTGCGACTATTCTGATCATGAATTTATCAATTAATCAAGCAAAAATGTGATATTTCCAGTTCCTTAAATGTGACAATGTGCTGCTTCCCTTGGTCTTACATCATAGTAAATGTATTATTTTAGGGTCTGGAAATGTTGATTAGACAAAAACGAGACATCTGATTAAGTCACTTTCAGCTTTAGGACACTGGAACAGACTTTTCTCACAGTTTTCTAGAACAAACAGTGATCAGTTAATCTCGAAAATCATCTACAGATGAATCAGTGATGAACATAATTGTTAATTGCAGCCCTACATCCAATCAGTGCCCTCTGCTTCTTGTTTATAAAGTCGTCTTACTTTGAGTGTGGCCTGTGCGCTGGGGCTGCTGTCCTGACTGCAAAGCATCAGAAGGGACTCCACTCCCAAAACTGTGTCCTGCTCCAGCTTCACTATATCTGAGGAGGAGAAAGACAAACAGTAATGTTAGCTTTGGCACACAAGGGCAAACACCAGCAGGGTGAATGTGAGATGTTTATTGTCACTTAGGTTCCCTGAGAGGCTCTACTATACAAAAACAATAAAGATAACGGTTAGAAAAAGACATAAAATACATAAAATAACATCTAACAGCGAAATAAGCAAATAAAAGGCGAGAAAATTATAACGTATACATATTTTTGGACACTCAAGGCAAAGGCTCCCTTCCCCAGGGCATCAGTTGTTGCTAACCTTTGTCTGGACAGGAAATGGAAATGTTTGAGAGCACTATGACCCCATGAGCGGCCACTGCCAGGTTGCTGTGGTAACAGCATTCTTGTGCCAGTTTAACCAGGTCAGTGAGCCGGGGGGGAACCGAAGAGCCACCTGAGAAGAATGTTTGAGAGGAACACACATCAGTTAAGACACGCTCTCTTCTTCACAAGACAAATAACAGCATTGGAACATGCAACTAAAGCCTGGTTAAAATTAAATTCTCACTGTGACAAGAACATTTTGTTGTATTTGAAAGTGAACACAACCTGTCATGTTGTTAAAGTACTGCTTGATTGCGATTGTTCCAGAGAGGGTGGAGAGGACAGCCAGCATCCCCATCTTCAGACTGTTGTACGGGCTGGTCAAGGCACATTCACACAGCGTCTGCAGAGATGAGACACAATAGATTACAGACAGATATTAAACCAACATGAAGACAACCATGTCACAGCTTCAGTATCCTAAACAGTTGGGAACTTCTAATTTAGTTACTAATTACTATTTCCACTTGATATATGTCTCTATTTATTGTATATTACCTATTTAACCAGTTTTCAGACTGACGGAATAAATGTCTTGGGACCAGTTAGTAGTTAGAGTTAGGCCCTGATCACACAGAAAGTGTTTTAGCAGCTGGAGGGAGCTTTTTGTAATTGTTTTTAATGAGAATGAAACTTTTTGCTTGCGGTTTTTGCGCTACGATGCGCCTCACATTTCTGCACTCTAGGTGCCTGGCATTTTTGCCGGAGCGCTCTGAACTCCTTGAGCTGAAAAAGCTTCAACTCAGAGCAGAAAAACGTCCCAAGTCATTTCTTTTTTAGTCATAGTCACGACAAGAAGTTTACAGTTGGTAAACAATGGAGGAGAAACTGGTGGTAGCAGCTGCTGGATACCCAGAGCTATACGGCCTGATGATAGACAGCAGGTTGTCAAACTGCCCCTGAGTCATCCTAAAATATGCCTGGAAACAGCCATCATGGAGGAGAAGCTCCTGGACCAACTGGTGGTACTCCCCATGATCCACCCTCTTTTTTAGGGTCTCATGTACCCACACAGATCTCTGTTTCCCTGTGCCCAACAAACTATTTACTGACAGCCTCTCACCCTCAACCAGAGCTACAGCAAGTACCTTCTGCCTCAACATTTTACGAACTAGATACTAATTACTTGGGGAAAATAAATGGTAGATTGATTACACGGGAAGGTTAGTGTAAGGACCTGATGGGGTGGTTGCATGGCAACAATAAAAAGGCGCAGTGAACTTTTTTTTTTTTTTTTACTATTGACAGGCAGTGCAGTGTCCCTTGCATTTTGCAACCTGCAAAAAGCTTTCTGTGTAATCTGTGGTGGTTTAGTTCTTAAGGCCCTGACACACTGAGTTGACGGTCGGCCATCAGTCAAAGTTGGGCCTTTGGTGAGTGTCTGACACCCTCATTGGTGCAATGTGTCCTGCACTATTACCCCTTGTCTGCTTTTTTGTTTTGGGGCGATTCAAAATACTGAACGGGTGTCAGAGACAGCAGAGCCTGCTGGTGAGTGAAATCACTCTGATTAGCAGTTCAGCTCAGCACATGAGAGGAGAAATGGAAGTGAGGAAAGTAAACAAACAGCTAAAGTCAAGAGGGAGTGAGACCAAAGCAAATTTGTTACACAAGGTAAGATTATTTTTCTTTAGCCATTGAGCTCTTTAGCAGACACGTGTCATGATGGTTTCTGATACTGTTCACTAGTGCAAGGTAAATATGCTCGTCTTTCAACATTTGATTGTGTTGTAAATGTGTTAACTGGCTAACTAGCTTCAAGACAGTCTTCTGGTTTTCCTTTTTGAATGAGGATTACAGACTACTGCCATCTGCTGGTGTGGGGAGTTATTTCCTCTCACGCAGGCGCAGAGCGTACAAGCTGGTTGAGCACTGGCTGTAGTCTTTGCGGTATGTGCATGTGCAATTTTTTTGGCCAAGACATGGCAATGTCAGGCAACGCAGCAGAGGGACTTCGTCGTCGCTAGTTCTCTGAAGTTGGTTTGGCGATTCTGGGCCTTTAAGGTAAGTGTCTGGGCCCCTATTCTCAAGTTTCAGATAGCTTATAAAAGTGTGTATTCTAAATGTCTTGCGAATAAACACTGAACTGTGACTCTACCTGTGTGTTTTCTCTGATCCAAAGGTGAGGAGCCTTTTTAGCCAGGAGCTTCAGGTCATTGATCGCGAGTCTCTTCACAGCTTTTCTTGGGTCGTCTTTCAGGTACTGAAGGAGGAGCTGTAACTGTACAAATGAAGACACAAATAAAGTCCATCATTTAGATTTTTACAAGGGTACATGAGTGTAGGTGCACAAGGGTACAGCTCCGTCTTTGCACTACCTGCTTTGGAATATCGATGA
Organism: Epinephelus moara; assembly: GCF_006386435.1. Classification (NCBI taxonomy): domain Eukaryota; kingdom Metazoa; phylum Chordata; class Actinopteri; order Perciformes; family Serranidae; genus Epinephelus; species Epinephelus moara. The sequence goes on along the minus strand of NC_065517.1, from coordinate 22,476,897 downwards.
GAGAGGAGGCAGCCAGCTGCGTGAAGGTGTGCAGGGTGACGATGACCATGGGGGTGGAGGGGTACGAGTTCACCAGGTTCTGGAGAAGCTCTCTGCTGCTGGAGGCCAGGCTGGCTTCGTGGTGCATGTGCTGCAGCATGGGGATCAACTTCAGCTTCAGCTCCACGGGAGTGTCTAAACCTGGGGTTGAGATACACAAGAAAGGTAAACTGTTTAATAAGTATTTAAAAGTTGTCTTAACTATGACCTCTGTGGATGACTATTAATCAACTGCTTCAGGTCTTGATTTTTTTTTTTTAAATTTGGACTAATTTTGGATTGTCAAAGCATGGGAAAAGGTAAGCAGGACAGTTTTTGTTTTCCTAATAGTGATCTGTGACCTTCTTAGTACAGAACAGAGCTCTTACCTTGAATCATCTCACTGACTTTGTTGCAAATCCCCGCCGCAAAGTCTCTGACAATCAGAAAACACACCAAATTTCTGTTATACGAAACATCACCACATATGAAGCATGTGCACCGCAGCCCAGGTGAAGCAACAGTTTTCCTTACTTTGACTGTGCAGAGAAGCTCGCGGCAGCAAATATGGCAGCCTCCACTTCCACGTTGTCATGGGAGTCCAGACTTTGACGAATACTGTGGTGGGCGTTCTTCCTGTCTGGGATGATGGAGGCCAAACTACCAAGCATCCTGAATGGAAATAGGAAAATTTGTTTGTTTTAAGTACAGTGTTACTGTATGTTTGAATTAGAGGTAAAACTTTAGCACATTAGGCATTATTACCTCAGAGTGATGGCTCTGGCCACGGGGTCGTTGCTATGGATGACCGAAAACACCCTCTTGACAAATTCGTCCACATTGAGGATCTTTTCCAGATGTTTCTCACTCTGTTGCGTCACTATGAGCACACAGAGGCGCAGGAAATTGTTCCTGGAATCAGTAGAGACAAGCTTTCATGAACAAAGACATCTGTACCACAATAAAACCAGTTTAACTCATCACACACCACAGACATGCCACTAATGATTACTTCCTGTTGACAAACTCATCTTTCATTAAATAAAAATTGGGCTGAGCAATATATTGATATTATATTGATATCCTGATATGAGATTTTTGGGGGCTGGGAAAATATATTTTAAAGGATCAAAGTCTTGACTATTAAACCCTGTAGTGGACCAAACTCTCAGTGATTACATTGTTTCTTGAATAGCACAATTATGGATCACAGAGATGAGATTTAATGGAGTTGACGTCTTACAGTGTTGACAAAAAGTTATAGATTTATTAATTTCAAAGCGGTTGCAGTGAGAAGCCATTTTTATTTTTCAAAGTTGTAAAGAATTCTCTTAATGCTAACCAAAATACTGATTTTTAAAACATAATTCTTATTTAGTTTTGATTCAGCAGGGCTACAGAGTTGACCTGGTATGGTTGAGACTCACAATAGCAGTATTATTATAAGAATTTATCGAAAACTATAAAGCTTACCAGTACTTGAGCAGCACTAATGCCCTTTTGGATACCAGTTAGTGAGACAGGAGTCCTTGTGATATAGTTGACCCCCTGTAATGTGTGATTAAATGATGTTTTTGTAGAAATCTGGCAGAATTGACAAAAATCTGGGACACATTTCCATAAAAAAATTATCTTAAAACAAAGATGATAATCGCACTATATTTTTACGTACTGGTAGTTTTACATTTTGACGGCTTTTAACACTTTTTTAGTTTACAGAGCAAAACATAAAATATAAGAAGCAAAGTATTTTCTCCTGCTGTTCAAATTTTTCCCACAATTTTAAGAACCTTGTAGAACATTTTAGGAGAGATTAAGCATATATATAAGCACCATAAGTCAGAGAGACTTGAGGAGGGACTAAAGAGACAGAAAGAAAAATAAACAAATGAATTAATTAGAATAGCAGTCAATGAGGTTTGCTTGACTAAACATCACAGGGTCATTTGTGCGATACCTCCACAAAGTCAGGTTGAAAAAGGTCTTACGAATTTCACCCACCTAGCCCAGAATTTAATGAACACTTTTTTTCTGAAGATAAAAAGAAAAGGTAATATATTCCATAACATAAGTATCATTTACAATATCTATCCACCCCTCTAATGTGGGGGGGTTCAGGAAGCAACCAGCGCCATGTGAGGGCTTTCTTGCAAGCAGGTATCAAAACACCAAACATATATTTATCAGAACACTTTGCCTTAAAATCCGTACATCCTAGAAATAATGTAGAAAATTGCAAAGGAGGATTAGTGTTAAGTATTTGTTTTAGTGCTTTATGAAATTCTTTTTAACACGTTTTAATTGTTTGAAGTTGTGAATTCTTGTCTGGGATGAGGCTGTTTTCTGGCACAGGGCAAGTTTAGAACTTAAAGAAATGAAAGCAGATCAAAAATGTTTCAGAAATCATATCAATTTGATATAGAAAAATGCTTTAAAATAACGCTACACCCAAGAAACAAACTAAGTGTGTTAATAGGTTATAATTTTAAGTTTTTTGTTGTTGTTTTTTGGCAGAACTCGATCTGTCTCAGTTCTTGAGAATGGATGTCAAATATCTCACAGCGTAAATATTTTGTGAAAGCATCAATAGTCAACCCTACAATATGGTCCCAATAGCAATATTGAAGTATTTGGTCAAAATTATCACATTATTTGATTTTTATTTACATATCGCATTCTCCTACAATTAAAATTTTAAAATAACCAAAACATTTCAATCAATAATTAAAGGGTCAATGGAAATAATAAAGGTAATAATGTTTATTATTTGTTTTACCTGTTTTTGAGGAGCACTGATTCATCTTTGTAATCATTTTTTAGGGTGTATTACATGGTTCAGTTGAATAGTATTGTGTATTATTGACAATACAGGTGGTATTTAGATTTCTTGCTGTTGTGATATTGTAATAGACTGCACTACCTTTGACTAGTTGTGCCTAATAAACTTTATGTATGAAAGTTGTCAGTTCGCTAGCAAGCATCAAAGGTGTAGATAAGCAATCATCACAATTGGAAACCATAAACATTTTATCAGTTAGAGACACTGACGTCCTTGTACCAACTTGCCAAGCACCCATACCCGAGTCTGAAGATGTCAGCCAGCTTCAGGAAGGCAGAGTTGATGAGGATGGGGAAAGGGTACTTCTGGAAGAGTTTGGGGAAGAGCACCACCGCCTCACACTGCTCCCCCAGCTTTCCCGACCGCAACCCTGGAATTGAAGCAGTTTCACCATCATAACAGAGCATACAGTCAGTGACATTTAACAGAACCGACACAAACACACAGCATCAGACTGTAACCGATGCTAACGTGTTAGCAAGCTAGCTAACGCACCTTTGTCCAGCTCCATGAGAGCGGAGTTAGCGTCGAGTTCCTGTTCGCCATAACAAGCCTCTGACAAGAATGACCGTGCGGTGGAAAGCGACATTTTATTTCAGGTGTTTTACGACAAAAACAGGCCTGAAATCACTTATGAGCCGTTAGCATTTCATTGTACAGGCGGTGGGACTCAAACCGGACGTTATAACAATGCTATTTCCGGTATACGGTTCTGGTTTTCAGAATAAAAGGCTCACTTTCCAACTTTACTAATACCAAATCTACAAGTCTCAACAATTCTAAAGAAAACTATTTCCCTTTAAAGTGGTGAAAAAAGTGCATTTACTAAAATAATTTACTAGTTTGAGGTAATTGTACTTTACCTGAATACTCCAGTTTTATTATGTTGTTATATACAATATTATACCATCTTATTACAAGATCAATAAAGGTGTATCTTATTTTATTGTATGCTACTTTGTCTTTCTTCCCCACTGCATTTCACAAGGAAATATTGTACTTTTTACTACACTACATTTATTTCACAGCTAAATTTCGCAGAGTAAATTACACAACAGTATGTGAAGCAATTAAAATGAGACCTACCTTGACCAATACAATATTTTAGTGTTAGTATTTTTTTATACATAGATGCAGATACCTTAACCTCCTGAGACCTGAACTTTTGTTTGGCATGCATTTCTAATTTTTCCTAGCTATTTGGGCTCAATAGGACCCAATATAAGTCCCAATGTCCTCAAACGAGTACTTCTAGTTAGCAGTGTCTTAGCTTGTTGTTGTTGGTAAAATTGATCCAAATTTTGTTGCCATATCAAACTATGAACATTATTAATCATAAATAAACAATTTTCGACCATTAAATGTGATCAGGTTTTGGACCTTGTCCACTTTTGTCTCAGGATCAGCTGCAGATTGACTTGACAGAGATGACTGCCATCTTGTTTTTACATGGATTAGTGTATTGTGATCTTACCACCACTAGATGGCACAAAAAAGCGTCCACAAACAAGGACAACAGGTCTAAGTTAAGTAGAATGAAGGATAAGGTCAAGTAAACCCAAAATGAGATGTCCTCATACAAGGACACAGGGTCTTCATTGTGTTTAAGTGAACTTGAGATAGCTGTCATTGTTATATTGGTATTATTCTATTCTTTATTTTGTTCTAACTATTTGTCAATCAGGACTTGAAAATGTGCCCTGTCTGTTGTACTTACGACGTTCAATAAAGAATATTCTAAAACAAGCTTTGACAATGTGTTATTAGTACTTTTCAGAATCAGAATCAGAGACTCTATTAATACCCAAGGCAAAATCGTGATTCGTTACAGTCGCTCCCATTTAAAGAATACAGAATTATAAAAAGGAGGAATAAGAGTATGAAATGGAAGTATAGAAATATAAAGCAATGAAATAAAATAGAATAAAAAAATAGAATGTGCATTATGCTACAGTGTTTAACATTAGTGCTTAAGATATAAAAATATTGTAAAATTATAATAATAATAGCTTTACGGAACTGCGCTCAAACCGGAAGCGGAAGTGAAAGTGACGCTACTGTGGAAGTGGCCGTTTCGACCAATGGCAGCGTGTAACGCAAGTTTAGCGGGTGATTCGGTTCCTGTGTTTGGAAGATCTGTTCGCGGGAAAGATCAGCAGCAGCAGCAGCGGGACGGAAAAAGACCACCAGCTCACGATCTGACAAACCTCTGAGAGTTATTAAAATAATTTCAGATCTGTCTCACAGGAGTTCAGGGATGCTGTTCCGCTCGGTAGTTGACAGAGGAGTGGGCAGACGGCGGCAGAACGGTGAGAGAAACTGTGTGTGGGGGATATTTGGGGGGCTTTTCAGTTATCGGGTGTTGCCCTGTGGTTCATTGTGCTGACTATATTGAAGCTAGGTTAACATCAAGGGAATGCAAGATGATTAACGTTTACTTTGTGTGTGTTTGGGGCAAAATCACCACAGTTTGCAGTCTGATCTTTGGTCGCGTGCTCATTTGTTAACATTATTTCTTTATCTATTAGCTCAGATTAACGTTAGCTGAACATTTAACGCGCTCTGCCACATTAGTAAGCGTCGAAACTCGCATCTTACATGTGCCTGAAATCAATATCACCATTAATGAGTGCATTTTTACAATAGTGACCACAATATGGAAAATTCGGCCAAATCATGTTCAATGCAATGATCTGTAATTTACTGTTCTAACTTTTCTGTCCACCTCCCACTGTGGCAGCCACTCTGCAGATCACCATTGGTTATTTTTGGTTGCTGAGTGAAGCAAATGAAGTTGCCATTTGCATATATAACCAGCATTTGGCGCGTGCTAATTTCCACCCCTGCTGTTCTGCATTATCACTCTCAAAAGCTAGTTAAAAATTATAATTTGTTTGTAATTAATAATTTAGACAACAAAAATCAACATGTGGTGAAAAGATACAGGGGCGTAGCACCAAACTCTGGGCTCTGTACATAAGCAGTCTCTGTGGGCTCCCTGCCCCTCCTCTCTCTCTCATGCACCTTTTATTTATTAATGGTTTTTTTTAGAAAGTCAGTTTGCTTTCTTTCCCTTTCCTTCTTTCTTCTTCTTCTTTTTTGGTACCATTTTCCCTCTCTTGGGGAAAGACATGACAGTGTGCGTTGACACTCCAGCTGCATAAGCAGTCACTCCTTCTTTTCAAGCTGCATTTAGAGAGGAATTTAGAGACTTTTAGAAATGCCTTTCTGTCTGGTCTCCTGCAGACAGAAGTGAGTAGAGTCTTGCAACACACACGTTTTTATGGGGGGCGGCCTCAGGGGTTGGCTGCAGTCGGTGAGACGTCACCACTACCTGCTTGAGGGTGGGTGGCCCGGCTTTTGAACCTACTCCTGAGAAGGTCCATCTCTGGCGTGGCATGGTGGTTTGGCATGGCTTTACTCGGCCCGACCATGACTGACAATGGAATAGGGAACTAGTGCAGGGGAGGACTAAACCATTTGGCACCCTTTAATGGATGAGAGGGGCCTCGGAGAGCTTCTACTATTTTTATATACAAAGTTTTTCAACCGATTTATTCAGCCAATTTTAATCTAATTATGGCACTACTTATTTAGAAATTAAAAATTTCAAACCAAACTTGTCATCCCACACTTTCTGAGGCCCCCCTCCCATTGGGGCCCTGGGTGATCAGTCCCACTTTCCCCCCGACTACAGTGCCCCTGAAAGTCCATACACATACTATTGAGTTTCTGTACAATCTTTTATTACTGATTTTAAATGTCAGAGGTCAAATGTCAAACATAGCCTGAAAAAAATGTATGTATATATATTGCCTTTTGCAGTCATAGGTCACAAAGTGCGTCACAAAGGCATTATACGATAAGAAAGAAAACATAGAAGACAGGGTGACTACGTGAGTCGAGTAGTTAAAAGTTTATAGCTAGCTAAACTATTTGCACAAAAAACTGAAGTGTCAGTATCTCAAAATAGTTTCAGTACAGTGTCTTACTGAATGCATAGGTGTAGATTTTGGGGGGAAGCAGGGGACACATCCCCCTCAATATTTAGAACATGTGCATTTGTCCCTCCCACGAAAATCATGGAAATAGAAGAGGCAGAAATTGGTGCAGAAAAAAACCAGAAGGCAGGAAATGAAGTGTTTGAAACACCCTCAAACCACCCATTTCATGTCTCCCCCAGTATTGAAACAAACCCTACACCCTTGACTAAATGTATTTTCTTTTTTGATCTTCCCAGCCCTCCCTGCAGACCCCTGGCCCAGGTACCCTCTGAGCTCCCTGCTGGGAGGCTACCAGTGCGTCCGACATGACGAACACATCTCCTACGGCAACCTGGGTGACTCTGTGCCACCGTTTGGACTGGCTTTCTCCTCTGGTAACCCCCCTGTTCATGCCATATTATCATCAGACGATGCACAACAGAGCTAGGAGCTGTTACTATTTATCTGTGTAACTGTCTAACTTCTCCCGTATCTGTTCAGCGGGGCACCTGCACAACGTCCTCGCAGCAGCTAACGAAGAAGGCATCGTTCGGATCTACAACACAGAGAGACGTGAACAGCCGCTTCTTAAAGGTGTGTGTAGAAACTTTCACAATAGATAGGGAAATTGTTGCACCAGGACCAGACATCACAATAAAAATGATCAGGGCTAATGAGTGGCTAATGTTGTGTGATTGTTTGCAGAATGGCTGGCTCATGAGAACGCTGTCTTTGACATAGCCTGGGTACCAGGGGAGCCTCAGCTGGTAAGTACAGTTCAGATTCATGCCACATCATCCATTCACCATGAATCATAATGTCAGTGTCATATGCATTAGACATTAATGCATCTAATATTTGGTCCATACACAGATGTTTTTCACTCATTCATTGATGTTGTGTGGCTTTTTTTTCCCTCATCATCTACTCTTGTTCATGTTGCAGCATTTAAAGCAGCTTGTAAACTCCCTGTCCTTACAAACAAAGCCTTCTATGATTAAATTTTATTGGTCATGTGTCGTCCTCAGGTGACTGCTGCCGGTGATCAGACGGCCAGGCTGTGGGATGTGAAGTCAGGGGAGCTGTTGGGGAGCTTCAAGGGTCACCTCTGCAGCCTCAAGTCTGTTGCATTCACACCCCAGGAGAAAGGTATACTACATACTGACCTAATACAGTTTAAGATTATTTTTCGCTCTGGAAAGCAGCAGCCGTCGCTGTTGACTTTTTCGCTGTGGCCATGTCTGTTACTTAGCAGGACATGTCTGCTGTTAGGTAACCGTTCCTTTACTTGTTTATCGTCTGTCTATTAAAGCACATTAGTTTCATCTGCATAGCTCCTACTATGTGCATGTCTACAGACTGTATGATAGTCCTGCATTGTGAGTAGGGCTGCAACTAACGATTATTTTCATTGTCGACTAATCTGTCGATTATTTCTTCGATTAGTCGACTAATCATTTTTATCGAAAAATGTTGAAAAATGTCGGTCTGTCTCTCCCAAACCCCAAAATGATGTCATCTAATGTCTTGTTTCGTACTCGTACTTAATATATTTGTCATTACTAAAGCAGTGCTGTATCACATTACTGATGCTTTGTCTTCTATCAAACAGCTGTGTTCTGTACTGGGGCCAGAGATGGAAATATTATGGTCTGGGACACCAGGTGCAGCAAAAAAGGTATTCATGAGAAATTTCAGTTACAAAGAATATTTATTGTCTCATATTAATTATAAAATGTCATGCAGAAATATTACTCTGTGTATTTTATATGTGTGTGATCATGTTTGTGGCTTCCTCTCAGATGGTTTCTACAGACAGGTCAAACAGATCAGCGGCGCTCACAACAAAGCAGAGACGAACCCCCCGACCAAAACCAAGAAGAGGCGGAGCAGCACACGCGGCATGGCTCCCAGCGTGGTGAGTTTCTTCAACAGCTTTAAGAAAACAAAGAGCACAGGTGTGTAGTGAGGAAAGGCTGGTCTTTAAACGCCTCATCTCTGTTGCAGGACACTCAGCAGAGCGTCACAGTGGTTTTGTTTCGGGATCAGCACACCCTCATTTCCTCGGGGGCTGTTGATGGGTAAGAAACTACTGTTAGCTGTTTCTAAAATGAAGCAAAGCAGTATAAAATAAGCCGTGTATGATCAAATCCACTTGTCTCTTCCTCTTAACCAGAGTGATCAAGATGTGGGATCTGAGGAAGAACTACACCGCACACCGTCATGATCCTGTTCCGCTGCAGACGTACCCATACCCGGGTTCTTGCATGCGCATGCGACTGGGTCGGTATTGTACAACACTGGGCGTCATGTTAAACTGAAACATGCAAATAAACCAGAATAAGCTGAGTGATGCTTTGCATGTTGTTTTGCAGGTTATTCTGGACTCGTTCTGGACTCCACGAGATCCAACGTCACATGTAACTGCACCGACGACAGTATCTACATGTTCAATGTCAGCGGAATGAAAACGACTCCAGGTAATCAAGGACTCCGCTCTGACTGTACATGTTGTGTATCTGTGCCACAATAGACTCCAGTTTATGTTTAATTGAATTCAGTGCCATTACGTATCACTAGATGGGGCTGCAAACTAATGTCCTTTGTTTTTACTGTCATGGAGAGCCGAGAGTGAAGCAGGAGGGCACTGTTTGACAGATGAAATGCAGAGACTTGACTGTGCTCGTACAGGCATAATCTAATATCTTGAAGTCAGAGCTGTGAATATGTGAAGGTGTGAGGGACACGGACCATTGACTGGTTTATACTCACACACTGCAAGCACATGACAGGGTGTCTACAGGTCCTTAAGAAGTTTTGAAATAGTCTTAAATTTTTGAGGTCTTAACTCCTACAAACATTTTATCTAATTTGCTTTATACATTTTTTAATTTCTTGTGTAAATGAGTGAAGCCTTTCTATGTAAATGTCCACATTTCTAAAGTTACAAATCTTTAAAAAACTATAGTGCTGTCATTTTACCTCATACTTGCACTTACCTGTTGGCAAAATGTAGACTGACTTAACTCTAATATCCATATTCCTACATGACACCTACCTCTGCACAAGACCACATATTTACTACTTGCCAGCAGTTCTTACCTGCAATGCTTAAATAAGTAAAACATGATTTGTCCATAAATCTGTCCTAAATTTGGTTAAAGGTGTTGTCCTATTATTACTAATTTAACACCCGTTGAAGATGCGTTTTATGAAACCCAGAGGCAAAATTATTTTTTTTCACTCTGTTGTCTTACACACAGGCCCAAACTACACACACATGCACATTCAGGACCCGTACATGCACTAAATGGAGAGATGTCATAGCTAGGGGGCTGCCCATGGACAAGCACCCGGAGCAATTGGGGGTTCGTGCCTTGCTCAAGAGCACATTGGCAGTGCTCAGGAGGAGAACTGGCACCTCTCCTGAACTGGTGACCCTCTGGTTCCATACCCAAGTCCATATTGGCTAAGCTACGGCCTCTAGTGCTGCACTTTGTGACTGCTGAAACATTACTAACGTGATACACATAGATCAGACTGGCAGTGTGTCATCACCTAGGCTGTGCCCCCTTCTGGGGGATAGAGGGGAGATGGACGTGCTGCCCTGATTGGGTGTTTAAGTATGATTCATAGGCCTACCCCTTTTGAACGCCTTTAAAAAAAAGTAATGGATATGGGGTAAGATATTACTTAAAAGTTATGAAGAAGTTTTAAGACTTCACGGGTAAAAATGTGTGGGAACCCTGATCTCATTAAGGCTCATGTCATCTGTTTGTTTTGCTCTAGTTCAGGCTCAGTTGCTTTCTGAATTTAATCTTTGTTCAGTGATTCTAAATAACCCCGTTTACACATGCTCTGCATCCCTGAAATACTCCGAAACATTTCCTGCATGGGGTCATGGGTTAACGGGAACAGAGATTGATATGAAGGGAAATCTGTACCGCTAATTTCCCGCCACGAGACCAAGTATCATTTCAGGGAAAATGCAGATACAGCTGTGTTGTGAATGAAAGCAGTACATTGCAGTGAAAGTACGTAAAGGGTTACGTCCGTCTGAAAGACTCATTCAGTTTTGCATTTACGCCAATTTTTTGGTTCAAGCGTGTCAAAGAAAAAGTAGAACTTGTCTCGCAGAATATTAAATACACTATAGGTACATTTGTACAAGACAAAAACATTTGGTCGTGTTCCTGAAAATAATAAGAGCATCTTGTGCTGGTACTTATGCACCCAGCCATGCCTTTCCTTTTCCTTCTACTGTTTAGTTTTCTGATAGTTAGCGTCCATAAGTGTTGCATTACCGCCACCTGCTGGACTGTCTCTTGCCCCATCTGTTCCAGCTTTGTCATGGCATGTGGAATGGAAATGTTCCTGAATGTAGTGCATGTGTGACTAGTGAAAATCACTAGCAGTGCCTGACAGGTTATCCTGGTAATTTACTGGGAGCTCAGTGTGAAAGAGGCTGAATATTCTGGTTTGTTTTCCTCCACAGTGGCAGTTTTCAGCGGCCACCAGAACTCCTCCTTTTATATAAAGTCCACTATCAGCCCAGACGACCAGTTCTTGGCCAGTGGCTCAAGCGACAATAACGCCTACATCTGGAAGGTAATGTCTCTACCTTTTTATTAAGATATAAAGATGTGTTGTGTGTGCAGTGTTTAGGGTGATTTATGATGGTGTGTTTTATTTTACTCTTCAGATCTCTGATCCCAAACATCCTCCCATGATGCTCCAAGGCCACAGCGAGGAAGTGACATCTGTTGCATGGTGCCCGACAGACTTCACCAAGGTGAGGCGAAAAACTTTTGTGTTTCAACTGTTGTTTGAGTTTTTCAAAGACTCTGTAAGTATGATTCAGAGGTTTTTGTGTTTCCCCGCTGTGAAGCTGAGCTGTTTTAACAGGCTAGGAGGATGGATTTAGCCTCTGTATAATCCCCACCGCTCTGTTTGCAGATTGCTTCCTGTTCTGACGACCACACTGTGCGGATCTGGAGGCTTCACAGGGAAATGGATGGAGGACAGTCTTCAGTGGGAGAGGCCAACCTTGTGGGGTGGGCACGTCCTAAATCGCCCTCAAGTAAGCATCACAACTACCATGAACCACCATGAACAAAAAGCTGTCTCTTTTATGCTGTTTCTGTCCCTTAGCATGAGAAATGTGGAGGTGCTTTGTTGTAAATCACTGCTGTCCTGCACCCGAATGTAAAATGTGTCATTAATAATATTCATAGTGGACTAACAAGGGCGTCTTCATTTGTTAAGGGCTTTCAGTCAAAGCTGAAACAACCCCTGCCAAGAGCCAGAGGACAGAGAGTCTTGGCGGCCTGGCCTCGCCCCAGCTTGCTGCCTGTGCTCCCAGTGGAGCTGCCCTGCCTCTGCCCTCCAGCACCACCTCACCCATCCCCTCTGAGGGTGCCAAGGCTGCTGCTGTTCGCCAGAGAACGCCATCTTCAATCAAACAGTGGTTATCCCCAAACCGGGGATCTCCCGGTCAGGCCAGCCCTCCGCTCCGGAGGGTGCTGAGCCCGTGTCCCCAGAGCCCGGCAAGCATCGCCAGCACCTCTCCCACGGAACGACGGGCCAAACGCAGGCTGGAGACAGGAGACGGTGCATCTGCAGCCTGCGGGGGTGCAGAACAGTGTGACTGTGTTACTGAACTCTACCCCGCGGCCAAGAGAAGCCGGGCCCTGTCTGGAATCTGCTGCCCTGCTCAAGAGAGCCGGCTACAAACAGACTGTCATGCAGAGGACAACAAGCAAGTCTCGTCGAGACAGGCTGGCAAGGAGAATTGCTCCCCCAGAGTGAAGGACTGGTTGTCAGAGATGGGCCAAAAGATGAGGAAAGGTCAGGGAAGCCCTTGTTCTCCCAGAAGCCCCAATGTCTCGAAGAAACAAGAAGGCAAGACCCCAGCTTCACCGGTAAGCAGAAAAATCTCTACCTCAGTTTAACGTTCTCTCAGTAGTATTAGTGTTGCAACTATATCATGTCCTATTGTGTAGTCTTCTCTCGCTTGCCTGATATCAGATAAAACTGTCAACTCCTTACACTCTGTTTCCATCTTCCATCACCCTGACCAATTTCCTTAGGGAAGTGGGATTTGATTTTCCTGACCCAGGGACTCGAAAACAATGTATCCACCTGGCTCTAACTCTAACGTCATTTTGTGTCACCATCTTCCTCCAAGCACACCTCCTTCCTAAACATTTAAACAGTACAATGAGGACATTTACTGACATTGTCTCCAATCAGTTGTAGACTCCTGAATTGGACTGAATCGAAATCGTATCAAGGCAGACTTTGTGATATCTGCAAATATTGTGTCGTGGTTCAAAGAATCGATATTATATCATATCAGATGAAACTTGTCATTTACACTCCTACTCATTGGTTCCAGCACAACACTTGACAACAGCTTGAAACCTGCGATAGTCCCGCCCGGGGCGATTGGTGATTGGTTGTTTTTTATCATAACTGAGGAACCGCTGTTTAATGACACGATGCCAGCGGAACCAGTCAACTCAAATCCGGTACAGTGAGCGGATTTAACAGTCTGGACTGGTGTTGTCACAATACTGGAATTTCTAGCATCAATACAAGACCTTGAGAAACACAGATGTTCAATCGCGTTTTAATACCTCATCAGATGGCTGTCACTTGTCAACAACAACTTTTCTTTTCCTAGTTAGTAGCAGAAAGCAGCAGAATGATTGTAGAGAGAGCCAAAAAGTGTAGTTGGTAACGCCGTGTAGATACTGCGGAAAATAATATTGAAACCATTTTAGATATTCAGAATTAGATTTGACACCACTGGTCTGAACCCCAGATATCTTAGATCCATTTCCCTGTCAGTATTAAAATGCCTTTGATACAGCTGTTGTATTACAGAAGACTGAAACAAATGGCTGATAATTTCTCTTGCTGAGAGTTAGATATTAGATCAGTATCAGGCTCCTATCTGTAAGGGGAAGCTAAGCCATATCACGTAACTATGCCATCCCCGGTTCAGTTGTGACCTGGGACTTTTGTTGCATGTCACAACCCTCTCTTTATGTCCCTACGATCCCTGTCTGCCTCTGTACTGTCCACTATATAATAAAGAATAAAGGCAAAAAAAAAAAAGGCTAGCAGCTGGTTAGCTTAGCTCCACCTAGCTATTTCCCTTTGTTTTCAGACTTTGTAACAAGCTAAGCTAACCATTTCCCTCAGTGGAAATGGAGCTTTAATTTACTTAAATTTCACAGATAAACAATAAATTGTGAAGACAATACATCTTCCACAAAAATAGCATTTCAAGTCTTGTGTGTGATTTATCCTTCAGAGATTTATACTACGGGATTTATCCTGGCTTCATATGAGCGGAGGAAATCTCCGCTCGTCATTAGGCTAATTTATACAATGTAAAATGCCATATGCTTGTGCTTATAATGTTAGCATGTCATATTTGTTTGGAAAACTTGTTTAGTATAACATAATTGTTTTGTCAGTGAACTTTATGAGTTGTAATGAAGCCAAATTATATAATGTTACCTTTGTTAAATGTTGCTGTTGTCCCTGGTGTAATATGAGAAGAGGAAACGTTCGCTAGCTGCTAGGCCAATTTATACAATGTAAAATGCCATAGGCTTGTGCTAATAGCGTTAGCATGTTCTATTTGTTTGGAAAACGTGTTTAGTATCAGACAGTTGTTTTGTCGGTGAACCTTGTGAGTTGTAACGGAGCCAAATTATGTGCCATTACCTTTGTTAAATGTTGCTGTTGTCCCTGGTTTTATATGGGAGGAGGAAAATATCGCGGGCTTTACAGCACTTCACAGAAACTCTGCCGCCAACTAGAGTTTTGGAGGTGTAACTGCAGAGTGACACAGACACACCACCGCACAAGTAAAAATGGTCACAACGGCGCATAGGCTACAGCGTAGGGTCTGCGCACAACTATAAATCCCGCTTAACTCTATATGAGGCAGTAAATAAGCTCCCAAAATGGGATTTCTTGAATATAAAGTGAAACTGCACTTACCAACAATAGTGTAACTCGTGCACTGTGGGGACACAAAAATATTTGACCTTAACTCGGACTGTGCACTGTTATCAACACCTCCCTTCATTTTCACTTACTTGGAATGTTGCCACTCTGGAAGTTCAAGCCTACTCTCGTGCATCTGCATTGAAAGTCACTGGAAACGAATAAGAGCATTACAATGGAAATACACGACTCGAGGAATGTTTGGTATTCGAGATCAGCCCCTTCTTATCAGCGCTAATGTGTGCATGCATGTGGGTGTTTCGTAGCCATTAAGATGAATATCACAATTGACGTTTTTTTTGTGTGTGTGTCTTGTTTTTCAGACCATCCGCTCACCACACAGCATGAAGAAAATCTCCATGTATTTTAAAAGAACGCCTCTGGAGTGATCGCCCGTGCCACTCAGATGCTCTGTGCTTCTGTTTAAAATGCTAGAATTTTATTTGGAGTATTTTTAACCTGAACCCACGGATGATGCTCCTTCAAGAACACTGATCTACGTTCGGATTCCATGAGCACATGAACCTGGGCCGCGCAGAGATCAGCAGAAGAGTCATTCTGAATATTTGACGCTACAGTTTGCTCTCGAGGGGCTGCTTTTTTTTTAATTTTAATTGGGCCACAGGTTTTGCAGTTACCTCCTACACAGTTTTCTGGTGCTGTGCAGAATCTCTGGTTGAAAAAATATCAAGTTGTATGTTGCTGAGTAAATCTGTCATTTTACTTTAGATGCATCAGTGTTCAACACACATTTAAAAAGTTGTTCAGGAGGTTAACCAGATATTAATCCTCGAGAGCAGAGGAAAATGTTTGTCTACAGGTGGGGACATTTTTAATTCTGCTAAAAACAAACATTTATTTGATCCACATCTTTGAGCAGTTTTATGAACTTCACTGAGTTTATTTATCGTTTCATCTCTTTGTGGGTTTTTTCATGTATGAGTTTGACCCTTTTCCTTCAGTGTTACTCATATAAAACTTTGCTACATGTGATTCTTTTTTGAGCTAATGCGTAAGTTGTTTATATGTACAAAATAACCAATGATTATTGCTTGGTTTATTTGTATTTAATTGACACAAATTTTCTGTGATCAGATTTTATTAAATTGAAAAGAGTTTTCTAAGTGTGTGCCATTTTATTGGTGTGAGTGTGGCTTGAGACACATGGTGGCACGGAGAAGCAGTGGTTAGCATTGTCGCCTCACATCAAGAGGGTTTCTGGTTCAAACCCCGAAGCTTCTGTGCGGAGTTTGCATGTTCTACCAGTGTCAGCGTGGGTTTTCTCCAGGTACTCCGGCTTCCTCCCACGGTCCAAAGACATGCAGGCTACTTAGTGACTCTGAATTGTCCGTAGGTGTGAATATGAGTGTGTCTGTCTCTATGTGTCAGCCCTGTGACGGTCTGGTGACCTGTCCAGGGTGTATCCCAGGTCTCGCCCAATGTCAGCTGGGATAGGCTCCAGCCCCTCCAGACCCCCAACAGGATAAGCGGTTACGAAAAATGAATTAATAAGCTGAGACACAAGTGACAGAAATGCCCTGACTTTATTTATTGCAGTGGTTACAAGTTCTTTTTGTGCCCCCTTGTTACAGGTTACATATGCATTATATTATTCTTTTTTTACTGTTTTATTTCAATACTGTTGGGGGTATGAGTTAAAGTCATTGTGTTATGCAAGGAGAAAAGGAAAAAATAGAAGAAAGTCTGCAAATCAAATGTGTCTTTCCTGCGTTTTCTATACAGTTACGTATATACAGTTCTCACAACCCTTCTGATTAGTGCAACGACCCTGTGGCAGGTCCCCGACCCCCACGTTATCAACCAGCAATGGTACTTTAAGCTATTTTCTTGAATTCTCAGCCGATTAAAGTAGAACATGTTGTATTTTATTCATATCCACCATCCCATGATTTGATTTTACTTTAAATTTGTCTCTTTTTGCTTTGTTCTTTAGTTCAGAAGAGTGTACAATAATCAGCAATCACCAGTGGGTGAACATAATAGTACACTGAGTATCATCATATCTCCCCATCCATTCTCTCCACCCCAATATTCCCAAGTAAACTGGCATTTTTTTTTTAACTTTTATTTTATTTATTTAACCTTTATTCAACCAGGAAGTCCCATTGAGACTGATAATCTCTTTTACAAGAGAGACCTGGCCAAAGTAGCAGCCAATCACAACACATTTAAAAGGCCCTAAATACGACATAGAATACCAAAAAAATCCACAATAAAACAACAACTATTCAAACTTAGTGGCCTCTCAAGGAAAATGAGCACATGTCTCTGTCACCACTTTCTTTATGATGCCCTTAAATTCATTGATGGATATGTGTTTGGGATCTTTTTTTTCCCCAAATCTGTCTATTGAGATTTTCCAAATAAAGCAGATAGAAAGCACAATTATATCTGGTCAGTCCAATAGTGACACAACAAAAATTTAGTAGTAAGTAAAATAAGAACAATACAAAACCAAGACAGGACTAAGACAAGACAAATACCACAAACCAAATCAGTACCCAGAACAAGACAAAGAACAAAACAATATAGTAGTAAAAATAAAATATGAAAATATGTGCATGATGACAAAAATCACACTAAATACTTAAACATAATATAACGGTAACTGTTTTTGGAATCTCCTCCGTCTTAAAAGTTGGAGGAGATTCATTTTTCAGTATACATTTCTTATGAAATATGTTACAGTAATTAATACACTGCATTTTTAATTAAACTGAACAATAGGCATGTCATTTAATAAGTAGAAACAGGGCTATAAATCCCAAAACAAAGGTGTCTTTTCTTTTGTATGAAGGACAGTTTGGTGAGTTATCCTTGGATATTTTTATAAGAGAGAGATATAATTTATTTTCTCCCTCTAATCTAGATTGGATAAAACATGGACGGTTTCTTTAATAAAACACACAATCACACAGAATATGCAGAATAAATACACTTTTTGAAATCATTAATATATACTACAGCTGCCACTCCTCATTCAACTCTACGACGTCACATATTTGTTTTCACATGTCACATGGTCAGGGCCCGCATTCTGCGCGTACTGATTGGCTCGAAAAGTTTACAGCGCTTTAATTCTCTGCTTGTGATTGGCCTTTAGAGACGTCACTCAATGACGTACACCTGTCAGCCTCTGCAGTCCACCGAGCAGTCAAGTCAGACAGACAACGGCTGAACGGCTGTACTGGGAGTGTTTTATGGCTGCCGACTCAGCACGACATCCAGTAATTTGTTGAATTTAGGAAATACTCGGTGTTTTTAGAGGCCGGGAAAACCTCCGCGCCATATTGGAGCGAGGAGTGTAATTGAGACGAAGTCGACTGAATGTGGACACGGCTAACTTTTAAGTGCTAAATGAGTCGTCGAGCGAAATTCAACTTCACCGACCGCGGATAGTTCTGAAAACACACTCAGCGGAAGTCTAACTAGGATTAAAAGCGGAGCTTGAAGACGTGGACTTTGTGTTTTTACGAAGAGCTACATGAATTTAACGGGGCGACTGTTTTCGGTAACTTTTCTGTGTCGGCAGCGGTGCAAACTGTTGTAGTGGCGTACTAACGTCGGCTAATTTTAGCTAGCTAGCTAGGTACGTTAGCAAGCCGCCTAGCAGCACAGTAGTTTGCTACTGTCAGGAGTTTCCAAGGAATTCAGGCAACTTTTTTAATGACAATGTCTTTCATATGTGTTGCCACAGGTAGACATTTTGCAAACACGACAAAGCAGTAAAAAACACATTAAATTTGGAAACTAAAGCGATAATTTTCTGGTATTTGTAACTCCAGGTTACACTGCGGGCAATGTCATGAGTTGTAGTTTGGCTTTCTGGTTCGTGTTTTGAAAATTGTCAGCGTGTTTCAGCAAGCAAGTTACCCAAATGATGCAGTCTTTGGACACAGTCTAACACCAATACCGAGCGACCATGTTGGATCTTACAGAATAGCATCCGACTTTTGCAGGAGACGAGCTTCAGGTCGTGCAGTTGGCTCCGGTATTTTTTGCGCTGATGCGAACAGAAGGGGAAAACTTTCATTCGTCCTAGGGATCCAGTAGCTCGTCTGAAGTCTCCGTCGGTTTGTGCATCAAAATGTCGGCCATCTCCGCAGCCGAGAAAGTGGACGGGTTTACGAGAAAGTCCATGAGGAAGGCCCAGAAACAGAGAAAATCCCAAGGCTCTTCTCAGTACCGCACACACAGCGCTCCGGTCGAGCTTTCACCGCTGCCTCAGCTCAAAGGTACGGTAAGAGGATGAAGGGGTCTGCCGCTTAAAATAGGCTGTTTGTCTGTGTGTTATGTGTGCTGCTAGATGTGCAACAATTCAATTCAGCATGCAGACCATTACCAGGATTGCAGCAGACATAGAAGTGAATGCAATTTGCAGAAATACTTAACACATTTGACTCTACATACAGTGTACATTATGTCTGCTGCACAGGGAGAAAACAGTGGTGAAAGTTGTGGATGCCAAACATTTCCCTCAGTTATTTGCTGCAAAATTTGACCACAAGGCATTACTTCCAAAGTGCATTACATCAGTTTTGTGCTCTTTGTGTAAAATACTGCATTTTGTCAACACTTTTGTTTACTCTCGTGTCACAGTTGCTTTGTGCTTGCTTTCAAGTTACAGAGACTCAGAGTAGCCTCACTTGGAGCACTTGGGGCTGAATTAACATGCAGAGGCACATCCAGAGAGTGGTGTTGAACAAGGGGTTAAGAGGGATTTACTCTTTTGCATCAAGGTGTTGTGGAGCCACAGAGAAGTGACTACAGTTTGGGGCTCAGGAGAAACCATGTGCAAACACAAGACCTATGATTGCTCTGTGATTGCTTGTGTTTTCCTCCTGTTTGTGCTGTGAGAGACTGTTCATAGTGAAGACAACACTTGAAGAAAGGTTCAGTAATCCTTTCTCAACGGCTTGACAAGTTTATATTTTATGACGTTACAAAGGCATTTCCAGCGCAAACATGCCGAATTATAACTCAAGTGCTGTGCAAAAGGCAGGATTGCTGGAACGCCTTGACGAAGAAGCCCACAGCTGGCTTAACTCATTCCCATTCATTCCCAGACACAATCTAAATCATCCTGGCAAGTCTGAAGAATTTGAACTTGTAGCTTGCAGGTCTTTACAAGCACTTCACACAACTGAAAGGTGCTTGGTGAGCGTTATCACAGTGATGCACCCGAGAAAATGAGAACTACCTGTTGAACATAAAGCAGTTTGTTAGTTTTTACAGCTTGTCTTTCACTGGGCTCATCTGTACCCTGAAGGGACATGTGCGCATAGCATTGCACAATGGATGGATGTCAGTGGCAACTTGCAAGCACTAGGCCTTAGAATAGTGCGGCGGAGAATACAGGACAGAAAAATGCATCAAGGGAAATGTGACATTGTGTAGGATTAGTATGGGTAGCCAGTATCAAACTTCAGAGAAGAGTCAGTTGTCAGATGATGCATTAGTCTGTTGTGGGTGGAGGTCTGGTAAGGTTTGGCATTTTAAGGAGTCTGTCCCCTACCTGTCAAGTGAAGTGCAGCTTTCCCTAAAAGGAGAAGTTCATAACTTGCACTTGTTTCTAACTTGTTGAATTGTGTTGCTTTCTTGATGTTTTCCTAAACACAAATGACAGTAAACATGTCTATGTGTGTAAATACAACAGTTATTTAAAGTTTCCAACCCTTGCAGTGTTTAATAAAGCTGGCAGTTTGTTTCCCCAGTGAAGACTTATACATTTCGTACTTGCGCGTTGAACTGTTTTAAACTCTCCCCATGCAAATTATTTCAGCACAGACACAATGATCCGGTGTCCTTATAGCTCATTAACATGCTTTTGGTAGTTGGCAGCAGTTAAATTTCTGTTTGAAAGCTGCACTGGCAAAAACTTGTAATGAATCCAAAACAAACTTGGACCCATTTCGCCCGTTTGTTGTGCTATTAAACACGTCATACATAAAACAATCTCACCTCTTCCTTATACTTCAGTCATATTTGTCCTTAAAAAAACTGCAGTAACGTGACAAATCTAAGCACGCACCTGACGAGATACCTGTCTGTTGTCTTCCTGTAGCCTGCGGTTAAAACTGACGGAGCTGAGCCCTCTTACAACTGTGTGTATTTAAGTTCCACTCACAACAATTTGTGCATTTCCACTGTGTACTTAAACATGTTTGCACAAGTTATGTCACTGTAGGGCAGCATACACCTTGCACTGTTTACATCAAGCTACCATGAGGAATGCATTTAAATTTCACGAATTCACGTTACATATAAAATGGATTGATTGAGGAATGGAAATACTGAATTTGGGTATTGATTAAATGGCTGTCTACCAATCTATAGTATATCAGAGATAGATATAGACATGTAACATTACCAATAACTATATATATGACACTAACCAATAGTAAATCTTATTGTGAGCCACAAAAAGCATTGTTGAGGTATTGACACTTGCATATAACAGGTTATATGTCATTTTTTGTATGTTTTTGTATGTGTTTGAGAGAAGCCAAAGACAAATTTGAGGTGGACAATAAAGTTATCTATCCATCTATCTTTAAAAATTCAAAATGGCGGCGTACCATTTAATGACTAATTTGCCCACACTTACAAAGACAAGCCTCAACAGCTTATCATCTGTGTTTATGACACTGGAGGAACGAGCACAGTCGAAGTACGAAAGACTTGTCTGATCAAGTTTAGTTGAAACTTTTAAACATGAATCAGCTTCTCAAGACGATGAAAACAAAATGTCACAAATGAGTGTATATTGACGCCGACTGCTGTCTTACAAATTTTGTTGTAATGTAGGAAAAATGCAGTGTTTAATAATTCATTTTGAATCTTGTATGATGCGTACGGGGAGCAGATAGTGAAAGGAAGTGCAGGAGTTGAAACACTTGGTATGATTTTCCCAAACTAGAGCGCTGCACTACAACAACACCCCTAACTGACTTGAACCAGCATGGCAGCAACTGTATTGTTGACAAGTGTGAAAGTGACAGCTAAATTATCCGACTTTCTTCCACTAAAAGCTAGAGGGTGATTTATGCCTTGTCATGGTGACAACTGCTGGTATAGAATTAAGGGAAACTGTGTTTCAGTTATTTTCTATACTCTCGTGTTTTAAAAGGGTGTGCAGATTTTTCACCTGACTTCAAAGTCATCAAGCTCTTGCTACTGAAATAATGATACATGTCTTATTACGGTATGCAAGCCTGTCTGTCTTTGAGACATTTCTCTTTTTGACAGTTCACATATCAGGGTTGAGTATTTTCCTATAATTCAAGTAGAATGTTTTTGCATTGATGTCATGTGGTGTTGTAATTAATTATCTACAGAGCTGGAAAGTGTTTACTGTGAAGGAGCTTTTATCATGTGATGTACATGGAAGTGTTGAGCTAACAGCACCAGGGCGCTCACTAAAAGTTCTATTTCTGCAGGTTGAGGGACTTTTTGTGTCAGTGCATTAGTTTAAATCATTGTGGGAGAGTTTCTACAAATCACAGCAAAGGATAGAAGAGAGGAAATCAGAGTCTCCAAACTATGAGACAGTTTGAGTATTATATAAGATGAAAGTATTATAAGTAAGTGTCACAATGCCATTTAATACAAGAGTGAGAAACTTTAGCGCCTAAAAAAAGGAGGATTAAGTGAGCACGCTCACTAAAATGTTAAAAGTTTGCCAAAAACCTTTGATTGCAGCACAAGTACATCAACAAATGGATTTCACTGTAGGTTACTCCACCAATACATCAGCATTAATGACTCTTAAACTGGAAAATAACATTGACAGTCAGCTCTGATGTTGCGTAGCCTTGACTGCAAATGCATGTGTCCTAGTCTTTGTAGAACTCACTTTTGTGGCAAAATCTGTGGAGACTCACTGAACATTGATGTATGAGATTGATAATTTCTAGNGCCCTGTGAGGCAAATTGTGATTTGTGATATTGGGCTTTATAAATAAAATTGATTGATTGAATTGAACTCACTTTTGTGGCAAAATCTGTGGAGACTCACTGAACATTGATGTATGAGATTGATAATTTCTAGTCTGGAATTGGAACTGAGTTGTACATAGGGATACAACAATCTGATTTTTTTCAGTCATGATACCTGAGCTTTTGGCATCGGCAACACAGATACCAATCTGATACCTGTGTTTAATTAATAAGCTGTATGTCTCACTATGTGGAAGTGTCTGGGATTATTGATTTATGTGCAAGGCAACATCTGGCTTGACTTAAAAATGGCTATGGGAATTTAAATTTCAGTATGTAAGTAATACAGTAGCTGAAACTGTGAACATAGAATAGAATTTGATAGAATGTCCTAATTCTTACCGATACTTTATCACATTGATCGAAAATATCCAGCTATTTGGGTCAGTATCAGCCCAATATCAAGTTTGGATTGGTGCATAGTTGTTAATAATAGCCATAAAGATTGACTTCAGTTTCCCGAATGAGTGCAAAACTATGGTTATAGTCCCTGTAGTTCTGCCTTGGGTACTGTAGCATGAAATGCTCACTCACACCTAATAGGGATGGGAATTAAGTACTCGAGTACTTGCTAAAAAAAAAAATCTAAGGTAAGAATAAGAATGTAAATAGGCATACAACAGAAAACAAGGCAATTTGAATTTCATTTACTGAACAACCAGGCCTCAATTAGCATTAAACCATAATGTCAAGGTTAAAACTAATCAGCAAACTTTCTTTTGCTGCTGTTACATGGGATACTCACAGAGGAGGACTGTCTCAGCTCTCTTCCTGCCCAGTTAGCACAAGCTAACACCGCAGCAGCAGCTAACATCCAACAATGGGCTTTTAAACAGTCCCAACAAACTTACACTGAAACCGAAATGGCTCGACTCTGTCATTTAACCCTTTAACAGCTGTTAGATAACGTTAGTTGTGTGATGCTAACCAGAAATAATAAACAGAGAGCATGACAGCAGGGCGTGGAGGCACTGAGTGAAGCAATACGGTGTGCACAGCGCTACAATGAAATAAGATTTTACCCATTTAAATAGTAGTAAATAGCATTTTAATAGGCGTAAGGTACTCTATGCATTCAGTGAATAATGACATCCAAATGAAAGACCTCTAGTACTGACGCTCATCCCTAGTACCTTTATGTACTTTGTGAAGATGGCCTGCTGTGGTCAGATTCCTTTTGCAGTGTTATAATAATCAGACACAAGTGGAGCCATTAACTAGAATTAGGATATGGTTGGTGCAAGAAAGAAGTTTGATATATTATTACAGTTCTTCTGAGCATGTTCAGGACATTTAGTCCATGTTTAAGGTGGTGTGTAATCCATGAATAATTAATTCCTATTTCTGCTTGCTTTAACAAGGCCCACATTTGTGCCTCATGTTGAGGTTGTTTGCAGGACCAGTCACAATTGTTCAAACTAAATTCATTGATTCGCCATCTGTTGCCTAGTAGCACACACATTGTATGATTCATATACAGTGCATGAGTCTGTGGGTATTAATAGGCCACATGCACAGGCATAGCTGTCCACACTTACTATATGTTAAGGTGTTTATCTGTTGTAATGGTTCAGATGTAATTTAAGTATCCATATTATTACAAACTGAAGAATTAACGTAATATACTTGTCCCCTGCTGGCAACTCCAGCCATCTGTAATTTAGGGAGAGTACAGTAGTTGTGGCACTTTGATGCATTTAAAGGAAATAATGGTGGAGTTGTGCAGCTGTCTGTGGAGTAACCACAAAGATTCGGGTCCTAAAAGATAGTAGATTGCAAAGAAGCTTCAGCCCTCCTGCAGTGGAGAGGTTGGAGGGCTTATAGCTCCTGTTGTGTGATAGACACTGAAAAGATGAGTCACTCTGAGACCAACATTGTTGCCATGGCAGCCAGAAGCCTTGAGAGCGAGCCAGGGAAATGTTTTACTTTCCAAATACAGACTGCTTCATTTAGGTTGATATTTCTGTCACTACAGTGAGATTTTGAGCTGAGCCATGATGCCTAACTAGACCTACGCTTACGTCTGGGTGATGTGGTGATTATTGTCAATAGCTTAGATACAGTGCAGGAGAAAACTACGTCACTTGTTCCCACACAGAAAAATTAGGTTGGTGGTAGGGCTGTCATTTTGTCCAAAAATCAAGATCGAATGAGTTTGACATGACACACAATTCAGTCTCTTCACAGGAAATGTCAAATTCATCCAGTGTGCTTCTGATGCTTTCTGCTGTATGGACAGCTGCGTGGCTTCTTCTTAGCTCCTTAGTACACTGAGCAATTGTCGAGTTCCCATGAGTCTGAAATACAGTGATCTATATCTGTCTCATAAGCACATGTGGCCAGTAATGTCCATCCATCTGTGGTTGGAGCGGGCGTTTAGTATAGTCTTTATGTTTTCCTGTGTGGTGTCAAACAGTTTCGCTATGGGTTTTGAGATTGTGGTGCGACTTGGAATTTTATATCATGGCTCCAGATCCATCTTGAAATTGTGAAACACCTCTCCAGAAATAATACCAAAGAACTGCATATCTTTGCGTATGAATATCTTGGTGCTGATGGCCTTTTTTACGTGTTTCTGGCAAGGGGCCTGCTGAAGCTGAGTGTGCTGAACAGTAGGCAGTCAGAAGAGGTTGTACTCTTGCTGTTACTCTGCTAGTCTATGGTGCCTCTGCTGCCTTACTGGGGTGGCAAGCTAACATTAGCAGGTGAGTGTGCAGATTCGTCATCGTTGTAGAGTAGCTGCTTTGTACACAGTAGACAAACAGCCTTGTCTGTTAGTTACTCCAGTGGTTCTCAAATTGTGTGCCACAACGGTATACTGGTACAAAATTGACTGTATCAGTATGTTGTGCCCACCCATTTCCTAATAAAGAGGCAAGCTCTAGCAAAAGAAATTAATTTAATTTAATTTAATTTAAAAAAAAAACCTATGGGGAACCTATTTGTTGCTTTTCGTGCATGGGAATTATAAGTGTGTGACACATCAAAAGCCCTGATTGGCAGCCAGTGTGAGGGATGATAACATTTAAAAGAAGAAAGCTGTGAGTGGGACAATGGAAAGTTTTATTGTACAGAGCAAATTGCAACAAAGCACCAGTGAAGACGACCTACCACTGAAAGAAAAGAAAACAGTAAACAGTATCACAAAAGCTACATGTCTTATTTTTTCTTAATGTCTTATGTCGTGATAAGAGTGATTACGCACGTTACAGAAGCTGTTGTGCACAGATATGAATAAAGGTGTGCCTTGAAATTTTGGTTTGCCTGTTGGTGTTCCTTGGGCATAAAAAGTTTAAAAACCACTGAGTTACTCTGCAGTGTAGAACCTGAATTACTTCCACACACCACTTCTCAGATGTTTTAGTGTCATGCTTGTCTGCTCAGGACGGCTTTGCTCACCAGTGACCTCAGTTTGTATAGCAAACAGCGGGTGAACAAAAATTAGCATCTTTGCTTAAGCTTAGTTACTGACAGGTTAAGAGGGAGTGCAACAGGTTAAACTGACAGTGAAATTTTAGAGCTGCTCTGCTGGATCACAAGGCAAACTGCTTTAAAGAGTCTGCCGGCTTATAAATGATCTGTTGTGCTTATAGACTGCAAATTTTGAGTTCGAACAGGTTATCACAGTTTGAAAATAAACTATGTTCGAACAAACGAACCCAAAAAAGGGTTTATTTATCTCCTTGATTTTATTTTATTGAATTGTGATGGACATTTTAGCTATTTTCTAACATTTTAATCAAATCTAAATCAAGAAATTAATTGAAAAGGAGCCTGTTTTGATTACATCAACCTCATCAATGTCTGTTCATGGAAAACATGTTCACTTTATTGGCCTATTGATCGACAAGTGTGTGCCACACAGTCTGTTTCCATCATGTCTGCCAGCAGATGGCAGATCGATAAATAATTTTCCAGGAAATAATGGGACAAAGCTTTTGTGATGCACTGCAATGGCGTTTGTGTTCTCGTCAGTGTCATAATTGTGGCCTCTGGCAGGTTGGGATGTGCTTCCACCTTTTTGTACAAAACTGCTGCCTCAACTTTTTTTTTTTTTTTTTTTTTTGCTGGCAGTCTGCTGGCTGAAGACGTGGGCTGTGTGAAGCTGTGCTCTGATACTGACCAGCTGCAACTAGGGCTGGGTGGTATTACATAATACATTTTTATCATGCAATGGGTGGTAAAGATGTATACTGCAACGTATCATTTATCCTCATAAATCATATATTTGTTTGACTTTAAGTAAGTATGCAGAATAGGGTTAGTACTTACTCATTCTCTGGAGTGACAGTGACAGTATTGTCAAGTAGCCTATGTGTTTCATGGTGAATGTGGATGTAAAATGTCATACATTATGAGTTTAGAGCTCACTATAGTGCACAGCTGATTTTGTGTTCCTGTCTACTGTTTGATGTGGTACAACTTCTTGATTTCATTAGATAAATGTTTGCAGCTTGATACAACATACAGCAAATGCATGTTTTCCACTGCTGCCTCAAAGCCATCTTTCACATGGAAACCATGTCTCATCATAGATGCACAGTTAGGGCATTCGTCATCGTCCATCTACCACTGGCTTTTCTTCAGCAACTAATTAGTGACTCAGGCAAGAATGCCTTCGTTGTGGTTTTAATTTCCCCACCGCAGCTAAAGCTGCAGCAGGGCACATTCTCAAACATTCATTATACTTTCAGAAATGTTTCCTCATTGCTTGGGCCTGCCTGTCCTCATCTCTTCACCAATCTTGTATTAGCATGCAAACATGTGCTCTAGTTTCAAAAAATGGAAGTGTATTCTCACTTGTGAACATGCTGTAAGTTGAGCTGACGTTACACTTCATGACAGGACGGTTGAAAACTGTGCTATACCAGTAGAAATGATCCATATAATGGTGCATCTCTCCTGTGCCATACAAATTACACCTCGTGCTGCAACTGAGGTATAGGTAAAACATTAGCCAACAGTTAAGATGCTCATCACAATATGTTAGAGCATAAGGTGAAGTCTTTTTTTTTTTTTAAAGTCTGTGTATGTCTGGGGATGTTTTGGTTCCTAGTTTTAGCTGTAGAGAGAGCACCTCTCACTTTCACACTGCTCTCTGGTACAGGCAGCTGCTAAACCAGACCCAGGGTGAATCCGAGTCAAACAGAGGCAGCTACCTGGAGAAGGAGAGGCTTTAAGTGGTCAGGCCCTGAGATGAATTCTATTCTCTTTTCTGCTAGAAGTGGGGAATTTGCAGCTCACAGTGACTTAATATGATACAGTCTTTGGCTTTTGTTTGGTATCTAGTACTGGCCAAAAATGTTGTTGCACATTTCCAATTCATCATTAGCATGCATTAGCTCAGAGACCTAACTTGGCTTGTTTACTTTATTTAGTGAACATCACTGTCACACTGAGCGTCCTACCGAACCCCGTTCAAACTCTCTTAACAGTTTGCATTAAATCTTGCAATACAGCAAGAGGGCTCCACACTGACTGTTCATGAACAGACAACAGACACTGTACTATGAATGTCTGTGACCTTTCTCTATTGTCAGTTGAGGTTATGCTTCACACAATAGCTCATCCAAAAAGTGTGTCATGTCATTTGTGCGGTCTTGAAATTCACCCTCTCCAGCACCTGCTTTCCGTCCACCTTGAGTCTGTTCATAATAAGCAAGTACTTGCAGCTCATATGGGGCCGTTTATGGGTGACGTGAAAGCAGACCTTGACGTGTTGAAATCTACTATCCGTGGCAGAAATAGGAATGTGCTTGGCATCCGGCCTACCAGTTGTGTTCACCCGTTTTTCCATGCACAGCACTGACCTCCCGGGACGGATCATCTAGCATTCATCTTTCTCAGCAACTGTAACACATACTCAAGTTTCAGAGTAACCCACATAGGTAATGTGAGTAAAACAGCACTAGTAGTTTCCTTACAGGCTGGATTACTTTTCATAGTACAACACTATAAAGTCCAAAATAGAACTAAACCTCTCAAGCAGGGCCCTTCAACACTTTTCAGGCCAATGAGCTTTAAGAGGGATGGAGTAGGGACCACCTGCTACATATGTTGTATAAAACTGAGCTCGACTAGAGATAAGTCTCTAAATATTTTTGGGTCTTGTCTCGTTTGCACTTGCCTGTTGCTGTTAAGTCAGCAGCAGTTGAAGCATTGCTAAGTGTGCTAGCCTCACCCGATGAACTTTAGCTGGTGGTTTCTAAAGAGGACAGTATGACACAGTCTGTTGCCTGGAAAGTTACAAAACTTACCATTGTGGCTCCCAAGGATGTCCACACACTTGACATACCAGTACAAAAAACGTGCCACACAGTGATTTAGCTTTAGCCAGCTTTCATGATTGCAGATGGGTGACAGTTAGCCTATATCCTATCGAAGACCCGTGCTCTAAAGAGTTTAATTTCTTTCAAAGGATTAGTTTCCCTTTCATGTTTTGATCATCCTCGGTAGGGCTCCAACGATTAGTCGACTAATCAATGACTAATCGACTATTAAAATAATCGGTGACTATTTTAGTAGTCGACTAATCGGTTTGAGTCATTTTTCATAGAAAAGTACTATAAAAGTACCCCAAAATATACTTATTGCAGCTTCTTACGTTCAGGTATTGGCACCTTTACACACTCTCCCGTGACGGTGAACTAAAACCCTTTGGCGTGAGTATGAAACAAGACATTAGATGACATAATTTTGGGGTTTGGGAGAGACAGACCGACATTTTTCAACATTTTAACACATTTTTCGATAAAATGACTAGTCGACTAATCGAAGAAATAATCGACAGATTAGTCGACTAATCGAAGAAATAATCGACAGATTAGTCGACAATGAAAATAATCGTTAGTTGCAGCCCTAATCCTCGGACAGAGAAAAGGTTTGCCTTTCTGCTCTTGTACTTTTTTTCTGTATATCTTTGAATGAGCATTGGAAACTGTTTTTGGTGTTAAATGGGCTTGTAATTAGAAACTAGCTGAAACAAAACCTAATATGTCCTGCCCCCCCCCAACCCACCCCCTTCACTTGTTTAGACTTTAAGTTGACACCTAATAAAACTTACATCAGTAATAAATAACTGGAATTAGGGGGAAAACATTTCATATCCTCTGACCTACTTTGATTCTTCCATTCAGTTGTTAAACATGATCTTGAAACACCCTCTAAATGATGTCTGGTGAACTACTGAAACTCCCAGTTGGGTAAACAAACCTATTAGCCACAGCTGTTACTTATTAGCATTCTGCTGGAGGATGATTGGCCAACAACAGCATCCAGTTTACGGCCCTCATTGCTGCTTTTTTAATGTTTCATACGGTGTTCTTTGATGGCAGTTTGCAGTTTTTCATTCATGCAACTGTTAACTCCATTTCAGGGTGGCCTGGTGATTAAAGACAACCACCCTCCCGCCTTTCACCCTAGAGAGGATAACAGTTGATTTTAGAGTTGCCACTAGTGTTCTCACTATATCACTCTTTCTGTATTTTTGCGCTCTCTCTCTCTCTACTCCCTTGTCTTTTCAAACTTGAGTTGAGTACTGAAATCAAATCAATTGGTGCCAAATTTCGGTACCACAGTGCACACCTAGGTGAGAATGCTAGGTTCAGACAGAGGGCGGCTGCCCACAGAATTTCATGGCCGGCTTTGGGATGCTTCACGGCAGAGGCAGTGGAGCTCTGCTGATCTACTGGGTTCAGAGAGGAGGTGGAAGCACTGTGAAGTGCCTCAAAGTAGGGAAGCCAGTCATGGAGCTCCATCGGCTTCACAGCAAGCTGAAACTATCGCTGCAGCGTTGATAGTTTCGGTCTGTCTGGTCTTTTTTCTTAACTATTTAATTTTAGAAATAGCCTTGTATCCATGCTGTTTGTAATTGTGTTCTGTATATTACATACTTATGTCACACATTTGTCAGTTGTGTCTAAACACTGAGCGAGAGATTTGAAAAGACATGCATACACGTGCAGACACACACAGCTCTGTGTGTGATTAGAAAAGAGCAGAATTACTTGCTCAAAAATTATGTGTTTGTTATTACAAAAGTGGGTTGGACAGCGGTGGGGTGGACTCCCAAGTATTGGTTCAAATGTGAACAGCACCCAGCCCCATTTTTCACGCCATCTTCTACTCTAATTTCTCAAAGACAGTTTTAAGACTTGTGGCAACTAAAGCTGCTGATGTTTGACTTAACATTCAAGAAACTAAAACAATCCTCAATGCTTCAGCTGCTTTAAATCCTAAAAAACAAATTAGGATTTGCCTCAGAATCATTATAGTTAAAGCTAAATTGTCATTGCTGTTTAAAATTAACTTACAGCGCCACATGTCTGACATTGTTTGATAGTGCTACCTTTAGTCAGCTACTTATCTGGTTGATTGCCTTAAAGCTGATTAATGCTCCCACTGACAGTTTATTAATAGCTGGTATTTAGATCACTATCATCTGCCTTATCTTACCTATTGGGGCTGTGCAGTGACCAGGTATTGTTGTCTGTTGACTTTCAGTGGAAACATGTCGTCGTCGTCGTCATCATCATATGATCATATTGTGTTATGTTTTTACAAAATACAGTTAAAGATAAGATTCCTATCAAAATTAAATAATGTTTTAGGACAGGCTAAACTTAATGTGTTGGCCACGTGCTGTCTTATACACACACTCACACACACAAACTAACACACCCTTCTGGCAAACATGGGGCAAGCTAACAAAGTATTTCTGAGGAATGACAGGCGAGAGAAAATACTGGTGTCAGGATTAGGCTTGAAATCATTGCTGAACTGCTGTGCTTTTACTTTTTTTATTGCCTCATATAAATGTCTCATTGGGCCTTTATTCTTTGCTATACTGTTGCTCTCTAACTGAAGAAATAAACAGTATTTCTCCTACAAACTGCCTTGAGGGGTGGGTGGTCTGCCTGCTCAACTGGAGCCCCCGTCCCCCCTGAAAGAATAAACAAAGTATGTTATTTACCTAATGTATGTGCGTTAATTTCATTTCAGCTCAGTGTGAAAGTCTACCGTGTTTTGCTGTAATTTTGGTCATGATAGTTTCTCTCTTCTCGCTGTTAACTGAGAACGCACAACATACACAACACACCAAACAGAGGAGCAGAGCACAGGCAAGGAGAGACAGGTGAAGTGTACATTACCTGAGTTGACTACACCTTCTATTATGTGTAATAAATGCAAGTTCTCCAAAACCAAAGATGGACAGACACTGTAACCCACTGAAAAAGTATAAATAACACATGTAATTTGTTAAGGTATGAGTAGAGGAAGTGTTCACTCACCGCTAGGCAAATTCACGGAGTATAAAATGCCTGAAACTGATAATGGTCACCAGCAGAAAATATTTGTATTGTCTGTGAACCTTGACAGTTATTACTGAGCTGAACTTTATACTCTTCATACTCTTTATACTCTTGTTTAATGTTGTTAAGCCAGGTTTTCATTTGCTACCTCTACTACTTATATTGATAATAACATTGATAATATAGAGTTCCCACACATGTTCACGTACAAAATTTTAAAACTTTTCCACGACTTCTTAAGGACCCATAATAAAATTTCGTGGACCATTCACAATTTTTAACACAAATGGAATTGTTTAGTATACTTTTCTCGACGTGCTAAGTATCGTATGGAAATTAATCTGCAGCTTTTCCAATCTTTAATAGTTGGTTACGTTCATATTCACTTCTTATACTTAAAACCGTGGGCACAGTCTTATGTTGTGTGAATTACATGTAAAATCAATGTAAAGACAAGATTAGACGCAAATTCCCACCAGGTGGTGCAATGGACGTGGCACGAATGACAAGAAATACGTGAATTTAGCAGCGGGAATGAAGTGAGTAGCGCGATTTTGCATCATACGTTCATTCAGGGGAGATGAAAAATCTCAACTTCAGCGACCACTTCCTGCCACGATAGCCAATCAGCATTGACACAAAATATTCTGGCTATTCTATTTACAGAAGATTACTGTAACATTTAATTTTATTACAACAAAAAGTTCATGACTCTTTCGAACGTTTGATGAGTTATACTAATTCCATGACTTTTCTAGGTTTTCCATGATTGCGGGAACTGTGCTAATAATATTATAATTTTGTGATGAAAGTAAGATGAGTTTTTTTGTCTTTTCCTTATTTTGTTTCTTTGCAGTCGGGCTGTGTGCATTAAATCCCTCTCGCCCTTTATATTTTCTTTCCTTGACTGACATGTACAGTTTGTAGTTTACATTAAAACTGTTCTACAGATTCTTGAAGCTGCTTTTTGTTGCTGTTGTCACATATTGTGCCAGCATTATTCTAATGTGCACTCTAAACAAGGCTGAAATAAATTGTGCATGTCTTACCCGACCAGTTCAGCAGCTGCAGTACGACCTACATGGCATTACTGCTGTCATGCATTAATGGTCACATTAGGCCTACAGTAGACTGTCACTCCTGTTTTCTTACAACTCACCAGTCATAGTCTGCACAGTCTGAAGCACTTCATGTGCTCCTCAGTGTGTTTAATGAGATGTTACCAGGAAGCCTCATTAAGTCATTTCCTTATGTCTCTCCCTTAGACTATATGACTGTCTAATAGGCTGGAATGCAGACAACACTGGAGCTTTAACAAGAGCACCTGCAGACGTAGCAGAGCTTACTGTCATCTCCGACTGTGAGTTGTTAGCTGGTGCTCTGAAATTATGGCCAAATAAGAAACCCTTCTAGTTTATCCACTTTTTTTTAACATGAAATGTGATTTGTTTTGGCATAAACCTTTTCACTCCTCATAGTTTTCCATGCTAAAGATGATTGTCAAGGAAGAGGGAAGATGTGTAAAGCAGTCTGAAGTCATAATTTAACAGTACAATCTACTCTTAGCACTACACTTGCTGAAAATGCAGAGTCAGGGGACTTTTTTCCTCTGGATTCAGCCTCCCAGGCAGGCCTTGCTTTTAATGTCTCTTCTGTGAAATCAGCAGACCTAAATCACGGTCTTTCTCCTGACATTAACAATCAATAACCCTGAAACATTGAGCCTTTTGTGGCCATAGAAAGATTCCTCAATGCACCTTTGAAACAGGTCATAGTTAAATAAAACATTTTTCAGATAAGCGGAGGTGTGTATGACCTTCTCTTTACACGAGCGCTTAATCATGAACTCATAACTTGGTAGGTCTATAGAGGTGAACACAGTGTACTTATTAAACACATCAAAGCAGAGACAACTCTAAGTGAACTGTTAATGGTACCGTCCTAAGTGACAGAGACTGTGCAACACTAATCTGTCACTGTGCAGAGGTCACCTGACCTGCATACTCTCTTTCAGTTTGTTTTGGTCTCTGTCTGCTTGGCTGTAGTTCTGTGAAATGTTGATGGCACCAAAAGGGCAGGTATTAGTGTAAAGCAGATTTTCTGAGGCATAATATAAATATGTTGTTTGACTGTGAACAGGTCAAGACCCCAAGTGTTTCTACCATCATGGTGAATAGTTTACTATGGTCACACTACAAATCAGTCCTTTAAGGTGAAGCGGATAAGATCTAGGGGGATTTGGTGGCGTCTAGCAGCTGGCCATCCTTCACACTGGACCTTTAAAGTTGTCAGTCAAATAGTCAGATGAGCCTCTGTAAAAATTTAACCTTAATACTAAGATTTCTATGATTTGATTCTGTCCCTTACAGTTTGAAAGAGGATAACACATTGAGATTATAGTTTCTGTTTAACCACATTTTGGATTGAAAAGAGATGCAAGGTTCTGTTGGCACTTAACAGTATTAATCAAAATGCAAATAGAGATCAGGCACTTTACTCTAGCTGCAGAGTCAAACACTCATAGCTCTGAAAAAAATGCTTTTGTACATTTAGTCTTCCTAATACAGCGGCATGTTATAACATATAAGACAGAGTTATTATTGTGAAATGATTTTAAAAACTATAATCATGCACTTTCACTTAAATCACATATGTATTCCTGTTTGTATTCAGAAAAATCTGCATGATTGCCATAAATGCAGTGTCCATTACTGTTGCCCTCTGCTGCAGCAGAACTCTATTCATCCAGGGCACAACACACATCAGTCATTAGGGCTGTGAAACATGGGATGCCTTAATGGAAAAAGGTTGCATAACTGCAGTTATCCTCAGACTGAATCACTCATTCTGCTCACATGCAACACATAATTAACAATGATGATGCAGATATTGTTTTAACATGATGCTGAGAAAACTGGGTACTGCTTTAAAATTAACATTTGTAATTGAATTGGGTAGTATTGGATGTTGAAGCTTGCGTCTACAGTAGATTTGTACACTTTCTTTTACGCCTGTCTAATATCAAAGAGGTCTAACTATTTAGTTTGGCTTGTGGTCAACTCTGGGAGAAGTTTTGGTTTCAAATTAATGGATTCTTGGAATTTAAAGCATTCATATTATCTCATTGGACTCCGCTGAAAATGATTTTTGTGAGTTGTGCTTTTTTTCTGGCATCAGTTGTAAATTGTCAGACCTTTTTCAGCATTAACTTGTTGGACGAGGACTGTATAGATATAAATGGCTCATTCTAAGGTTATAACAACATAATGAGTCTCAGTTTGAGGTGATTATAAACTAATGAAAACATAGTTATGAATATTACACAGCATGTCTGCCAGTAGATGCCTCTAAATCCTACAGATGCATCTAAGCTAAATTTTCAGTCTCACAGCAAAGGGTTTGAAGAGATGCTGCATGTACATCTGAATTCAAATTTTAACACCTTTGCAAATGTTTGCAAAATAATCTTTTGTTTGCCATTGTGAGGTACAGTATTGTGCGTATATTTAAGGCAAAAAAAGGTTAAGATAATAGTAAAAAAGTTTATGGCAGTCTAACTTCTTGGCTCAAACATCTTCTAGATGATCAGCTAAGTTGAGATATGGTGACTGTGAAGGCAACTTTGTACCTATCAGTCATTTATGTCTCATGTATTTAGGTTTTCCCTTTAAAGGGGAACACCACCTAATTTAGGAATACCAGTATAGTAAGTCCATGGTCTAGGGAAGTTCAGTCAGTATTTGCAAACATGAGCTACTCTCTCAAAACCAGAAACCAGAGAAGTGAGTCTCAAACTTGTGATGTCACAGGGTATTAAGTCTAGAGCTGCTCCATAGAGGATAATGGAGGCCTGCTGCCTCCTGTTTGTTCTCTAATTTATACCTAAATGAGCTCTATTCTGTTGTGGTGTTCTTGTTTCCAAAACAGAAAATGTACCGATATACTCCGAACATTCCCCTGGGTGCTTTCAGTGTCCTCTACATTATCTTACAAATATTTTTTGACTGTCTACACCATAGGATTAACATGTTTGAATTTTGAAAATGGTTGTAGTTCCCCTTTAATTTGTCTTGTATGTGGTTAATAGAACAATTTCCGAAACTTTTCTTCAAACTCTCTGCGCAGTGCTGTGGTTGTAGAGCTACTTCCTGTTTATGCCACCAAATCTGGTCTTTGACATGTGTTATGCTGATTGTGTTTCTGAGAGCTGCTCATTCAGGCAAAACTCAATTTAATTCCAGTGTCTCCATTGTTGTACTTTTTAAAAAGTCAATAATATGACAAATTGAAAATGGAAATGTACAAAAAATTGAATTGAACTTTAAATTTCACGAGATGTTACAGTACAATGGGTTGCAGTTTAATCACAAACATTACTGCAGATTCGTTTTATGGGTAATTTCTTTCTGTTTTTTTCACAACAAAGTTTCATTCATTCATATTCAGGGAAGAGTTTAACTTCAGGCCACGAACAACAAGACTTGATTTCAGCAAATCTGCTAGTTATGCAATTATAAGATTTGGAAATAACAACAGCATTGTACATTGTGCAGCCTTCCAAACACGCTTTGTTCTGCAAGTATAGTACTTAACAAACCCCAACATAGTATTTGTCCCATAGTGACACACCAATGTGGTATTCAACCGTGTACAGCCGACTGAAAAATACGACCAACATGAAATAACACCCAGAAAATAATATCATGACGGAAGAGCTTGTGCAACATTTGGTTTCTACATGACAGCGGTTGGCAACATTTAGGGCCTGGTGTTGCTAAACACGGAGCCCATGAGCTGCTCTGTTTCTTTTTTGTATCAAGGTTTTTTCCCACCACAACAGAAAAAGCTGCAGCCTATTTTGGGACTTAGTAGATTGTGTGTGTGATTCTTTTTGGATCTTATTCCACCGACAGGAACGTGGTTGAAGCCTGTGGGTGATGGCTGCTCACAAAATTGTGCAGAAACCATTCAAGGTCCCTGTAAATCCTGTTTTATTACATTTGACTTGTAATGGTTTCTGTTCTTAATTGCTGTTTAGGGGCGAAACTATGCTTCTTGTGTCATTTGAGGTCATGCTAGGGTCAGTAATGAATTCAGTGCTCCTGCAGTTACAGTAAAAGCATTTGTACTCAGAAGATACAGAAGTTCAGCTGTAAGCCATCAGTGTATGCAGAGACACAATTAAGCCCTTTGTGTTATTTACTCTAACTCACTCTAAGGAATAATTACACATCGTGTGCTGTCTTTTAACCCTGCCACTTTCTTCCTCCTGTCCATGTGTGGTTATGAAATTGCATGTTATTGCATTCAGATAATTGTTTAAGTGATTCCTGACGCTTTGTGTAAGAACACGCAGTACAGTCCAGATTACTTTTGTTAAACGTCGGCCACATTGTGACACTGAGATGAAACATTTTATGCAGGAATGAGGAACTCCTGTTTTATCCCTCAGAGTAATGTGACCATTTATTGC
Organism: Epinephelus moara; assembly: GCF_006386435.1. Taxonomy (NCBI): domain Eukaryota; kingdom Metazoa; phylum Chordata; class Actinopteri; order Perciformes; family Serranidae; genus Epinephelus; species Epinephelus moara. Next base: position 22,439,229 of record NC_065517.1, on the reverse strand, counting down.
TCTGAAACAAAATCCATGTCGGTCTTATCCAGTTTGATTAGTTTGGAATTTCTCTCTGATGTCTCAAGCTTTTTCATCTTCTTTGTTTTCATACATAGCTTCAACAGAAATATTTTCCTTCCTCGCTAAGCACCCGGAGGAATTTGTGCACTAATGCATCTGCATCTGAAAAGGCAAAAATAGCTTCACATTGGGAAAAGCGTCTACATGTCAGACTGTATCTAACAGGCCCAGCCTTCTCTCCTCTCTGGGGGATGGAGACTATTCCCCGTAAAGAATTAAAATGATTTGGTTACTCGGAAAGCTCAGAGAAAACACATTATGAATATGTGAATATGTTGCCTGCATTGTTTGCAACAAACAGCAAGGCTAAGTTTGTCTTCTTATGCATGACTGTGACTTAGTATGATGGAATTGTGAAGCAGGAAAAATGAATTTGAGATCCACAAAAAATCAGCCTCAGAGCTCAGACTGTTTAGGGAAATGCGGTTATTTGCTTTCTTGCTGAGAGTTAGATGAGAAGATTGATACCACTCTGATATCTGTGCAGTAAATGTGTAACTAATGCTAGCAACCATTTAGCTTAGCTTAGCACAAAGACTGAAAGCAGGGGGAAACAGCTAGCCTGGCTCTGTCCAAAAGTAACAGAATTTGCCTGCCTTACTAGGCCCTCAGGAAGTGTGCCTGGCTTTGAAGCAAACTTTCATAGTGACCAAACTGTGGTATTACATCTGTTCGGAGGCCTTGTGACCTGAAAGGATTTTCTACCATTGACTTGCATGATAAAAGAGATGTCTGGGAATCAGTGGATATGTTTTTTGAGTGTCACAACCCCAGCGAAATGACTTATTTCACTTACAGTTGAACTTGCAATTGAACTCTTTGGCTTCCAGTGGCACTAAGCTACTGTCATAGAATTGAACGGTGCCCCGCCTCCAACACTGAATCCAGTTCTCTTTACACATCTCTGTCCAGCACCTCCACAGCTCAGCAGTTAACATGTTCTATCTTTTCTGTTTAAACTTTCCAAACATGGAAGTCTGGAAATTAAAATTTGTCGTTTTATTTGTGGTTATGTTCTGGTCGAGTCTTGAGGTCACAGTGAGGTTGCCAGGCAACCAGCTGAGATTCCAGAAAGAGATTGCGCTTGGCCAAGACATAGTCTAGCACACAACTCCCCATTAAACCACAATATGTCATTTTTACACCAAGGTTTTGGTATAGTTAAAACACATGAGAAACAGTGTGTTGATTAGTGAGGTTTAGAGGTGTTGTTTGTAGGGTTATGTGCAATACTCATAATGCACATTGCATAGTACCAGGCATTTCAGTGGCACTTGAAATTTGTTTTGGTTATTTAAGAATGTGGTAAACTAATTCAAATGGCTCTTATAACGTACACAGATTTTTCTGACAATGTTTGTTAACCTCATTGATTGAATTGTGCTCAGTTTTGACAGTTTTCTGAGTGTTTTCTTACTGTTAGACTACTCGACTACTGTAAGTTTAAAATTCCATTTAAAAATCGGGGAAATAAGTCATTAGGAACATCCCCAAAGCTGACCATCTCCTGTACGTAGCTTCGTGTTCACAATACAAAACATGAGTCTGTTACTGATCTTCTCATCTAGCTCCTGGCAAAAGCATTAAGCACATTTCTCTAAATGTCAAACTTTTCCTTTAAGGTGCAGTCTCAGTGACAGAGGCTTAAACATATCACTGACGTGCACCTAGAAAACACTGAAGGTTCGAATCCAGCATGCCTGCCCTAAGTGTTGACAGCTAGCGTTACACAAGTGGGAAGAAATGTGAGCCACCCATGTGTCATGTTAATAACGGTACAATCAGGCCGCAGGGGCATCGTGGTCGTCTTTCCTTTCTGGTTCCACTTCGGTATTCAGTCTGCTCTTTGGATGTGGAATCCTTTGAGATTCGATACTTTGGAAATTTGGCATTAACACAAAGTAGTGTGTTAACAAGTCAGCTGGGTTGTAGTTACACTCAGATATTGAGTTCAGTCAGAGCAGCAGCCAGTGGTCTGACCTGTGGAGCTCACTTGCGTAAGTACTTCGTCAGCTGTCAACACCACTGGAACATTTTTACTAGGTGTGAGAGTCAGTGTGAATATTATGGCTGGGCCCGACTGTGTGTTGTTCCCATGCCACTCCATTTCATGGGTAATGCCTTTTCAATTGCATAATGTCACTCAATAAGGAAATCTGCACTGTGACACTTCTCACCTCGAAATACACTATAAATAAATAAATAAATACATAATACACTTTGTAGCACTTGAGTGTGAATGTACAAGTGTGTTAACGGCTGCAGCAAACAAATCTTATCTTTTAATGGGCCATTTACTCTAAAGAAAATATCAGAAAATAGTAAAAAGGGACCATCACAAGAGCAAAAAGCGACATATTTAAATTGTTTTTTCCCCCAACCAACAGTTTAAAACTCTCAACTAACTCATGTCCAGAATATTCTCATAAACAACAACAACAAAAATTGGCAGGTTTGCATAGCTGAGAAGCCTCAACCAACGTTGATGTTTGGCATTTTTACTTAAAAAATATTTGCCTTTTTATTTTTCTGGCGATCAGCAAATCAATTAATCAACTAACTCTTTTAGTGGTATTGTGTTTCAGGACAGTAATGCATATCAATACTTTTACATTTGAGTGTCACTAGCTATTGTAAGTATATTGAGAACTGCTTCACTGAAAGTTCGGTCTCAATACCTTTATGGTTTCGACCAAATTAACCCAATACCAAGTAGTTTTGACACCTCTTAAGTCAAAAGATACCTGTATTTAAACCTTTTTGCACCTGTGGTCCGATCATGGACCGTCCCAACTTCCCGCCGGATTAACAAACTTTCTGTTGCTGCTGTCTCTGGAGTCATTCAATGTCTGCTCGTTAACATCCGACACGAAATGGCTAGATTCTGTTTTTAGACCTGTTAATACCTGTTAGGTAATGTCAGACATGTAATGCTAACAGTTAGCTCTACCACTGTGTGTGCACGAACAGACGGACTCTCACAACTGTCCCTGGCGCTGAGCTCACACTCAGATGGTGTGGTGAAGTCGAGCGTGTGCGATGGAGTTGTCAGTTTAGTGTGATGTTTAAAAATGAAAAGGTTTGAAAGTATGGCTTTACTACACGTCACTCACGACGGTTATCGAATGAAGTGCTGTATTGGCATCTGTATCACTTTAAGGGTACTGGTTAGGGCTGTATGAATGCACCTGTGTTACGTGCAGCAGCAGCAAGCGTGTGACCTGTGTGGATCAATAATATGTGGAGCGAGCGATTGAGAACATGGCAGAAAGGCAGCCTTTGGTTGAGAAGAAAGGTAGGACAACTTCAGTCATCTGGAAACATTTTGGCTTCAAGTTGACGGACGTTGAGCAAAAGGAAATTGTTTGCAAAGTTTGTCATGCTGTCGTGTCTGCCCCCCAAGGCAACACGACCAACTTATCGTGATTTCAATATCAATCAAAATAATCGTGATTATTATTTTTGCCATAATCGTCCAGCCCTAGTACTGGTGTTGTACTGTTTTTACACAGGACCTCAGCCCTGCATCACATCCATGTGACTCAAGTTCTGATAAAGATGGGAAACAGTACTAATGAGGAGCTGTAACAAATAACTAAAATGATCAATAAAAGTGCAAAGTGTACTATTGTCACTGTAATGATTTACGATGTGCAATTTAGACATACATTTTAATGAAGACATTAATTAGCACCTCTGTGTCAACAAGTGTCATGGATGGCATCTATATCACCGTAACCCTAGGACCTTTGGGGTCTCTGGTTCTTGAGGTGTTGTAAATCAAACCTGCGGCGTCCGTTTACTTAACGACGTCCCTCTGCCACAGTTACAGAGGGAGGCCTGTGTGTGCAGCGACGAGCTGCCGCTGCTGTGTTGGAACAGAACATCACTGTACAGTGTGTCGCTGCATATCTGGACGGCTGCCAAATGCTGTTTATAGCTCAGCTGGGGTCAAGTTTGACAGCTCTAATAATCCTGAACGCACTTACCGTCTAATCCATAAAAGGCTTTACAATCAAAGCCGAGAATGACTGGGCTGCCTTTGTGTGGCAAAATACAACGCTGTATTGTGTCCGTTTGTCCGGAAGTCTAGTTCAAATATGTAACCGTGTGCAAAAAAAGCACAATTTAGGATATACAGCTGATGTGTTTGGTGCCAGTGTGTCTTTAGTTATGCTCATTGAGGGTTTTAATTAGTTGTGGATGTTAAAGGGGACGTATTATGCTCTTTTTCAGGTTCATACTTGTATTTTTTTTGTTTCTATCGGAACATGTGAACATTCTTAAATGTTCAAAAAACTGTTTTTTCTTGTAACATCTGTATTCACCCTCTGAAACACTTTGTTTTACTGCCTGTCTCTTTAAACCCCCCTTCAGAAAAAGCTCAGTCTGCTCTGTTAGGTCAGCGTGCGGGTTTTCCGCATCACGGGAGATGCGTATAGCTGCAGCCAATTTAGTTTGTAGCCTGTACGATATCCCCCTACAAACCTTGCCCAACAGTACAAGACAACCACCAATGTGAAGGTTGTTTGAAGCCTGCTACAATGCGACAGTATGGTAAATAAATATGAGGCAGAGTGTATCAGTAATCCACATCATAATTCATCATACATGAAGGCATGATTCTCCTTTATACGTAATAGGGTGTAACCCCAAGCTTAACCCTTACCTTAACTGCCTCTCTTTTAACCAAACACTTAATAGTTAGCTTAATGCTAACTTAGCATCTTGCTCAGGGCTTCCACTGCTGGACCAAGGGGCTGATCATAGACAGTCGTGTAGGTATGGTGGGCACGTCATGTAGTTGCTGCACTTTCTGTCAAGCTTCTAAACCAAAATCTTCACAACCGGACATGTTCCAACAGTAATATGATTCAAAACTGGGGAGAAATTAACATCTGAGACAAAGAGTACATGTTTCCCTGGCATTAGCATGTAGCTACATGTAGCAGTGTACTTGCTGCTGGAGAATGACTGTGTATTGCCCCACTTTCTCCTGTTCAAAATCACCAATAAAAGCTTTTAATTTCCCCCCAGGGATCAATAAAGTATTCTGACTATGAATCTAGATCTAATTAAACACAACCAGACATGTTCCAGCAGGAATATGATCTGAAGTTGGGAAGAAATGAACAGCATTGGCCACCAGATTACATGTTTCCCTGTCTTTGGCATGTAGCTACATGTAGCAGTGCACTTGCAGCCAGCAGTGACTCTGAATTGCGAGACTTTGTCTCGTTAAAACTGACTAATAAAAGCTTATAAACAAATGAACATGATCCGAAATACAGAGGAAATTAACAACACAAGCAACCTGACGTTTCCTGACGTTCTAGTTACACAATGAGTCAGTGTATTTCCTTTCTTTTGTGTGATTCCAGATGCCCCCTCCACAGAACAGCAGGAGCTGTTCACCCAGAAACTCCAGCAGTGCTGCATGCTCTTCGACTTCCTGGACTCTGTGACGGACCTGAAGAGCAAGGAGATCAAGAGGGCCACGCTCAATGAGCTTGTGGACTATGTTTCTACCAACAGAGGGGTGCTGGTGGAATCTGCTTACCCAGAGATCACTAATATGGTGAGGATACACACATGTACAGGCCTTTTCTCTGGTTTGGAAAATAAACTCTGCATGCAAAGTCCGAAGCAGCAACAGCAGCAGTTCATTCCAATGTGTCAGGTTATGTGCTGTTAGCAGTGTTTATTATTAAACAGCAAAGAGGTCGCCCCTCTGTGTCAGTGTGCAACATGCTGTGCTCTTGAGCAGGATTAAAAAATGGAGGCCGATCGTGTGTCTAGACAGGGTGTGTCATGTCAGCAGCACGTGAGGAACTTTTTACCATCCTCATGCCAAACCCCTTAACATACTGCTTCCATTTAAGCACTAAATCCACAGGAAAAGACCAATATTCTGGGAGTAATTTGAAATTTAATCTGTTTCCTTCTCTGTTTGTCTCACCCACTGCATCATCCTCTGAATACACTACATGTGGATCATTTAGTTTGATTTTAATTTTACCTTGTCTCCAACATTGCTCAAACATTGCTTATTGTTCAAACTGAATGTTTGACACCGTTTTGGTTATCCTTTTTTTCCTCAGTGTTCTCTCAAATACAAGTTATGAGTAATAAGTCTTTCAACACAGTCTTGTACTCGCAGTAGCTGCTGTTGAAAGCCTATATGATGACACCCACATAGCCACAGTGCAGGGAAGAACACTGCTAAGCTTAATTATGTTTGCCAGAGGTTTTAGGTTTACTGCGGTAAGTGTTTTCAGCTCACTACCAATCGTATTCTCTGTGTGAAATTAATCCACTGACTTCTAACCTCAGTTAAAACCTAAATAGCATGTGCCAAGATAAAGCCAGTATCTATCATACAAGACTTCCTGTAGCTATTTCACAACAAACCCTGCACACACTTCTCTCTGTTCAAAAGACTTCACTCTCTCTGTTGCTCTCTTTACTCCAAACCCCAAGAAGCGGCACTCTTCAGTAGTGAAATTTGAAAATGCAGGTCATGTGACATCCTCAACGTCAGAGATTTTTTTTCAGTCCATACATTTATATTAACGACAGTCCTGCACACTGTCTTACCGCTGATATATTTATCTATTTATGGAATTTTGGTCTGTTTAACCTTCACACATGCAAGTGTGCAGAACAGAGGGCATCTGTGATGAAAGAAACATCTCTAAGATACTGAGAACCTTGCTTCAGAGATACACAAACATATAAAGGTTCTCCTTGTACTGGCTTTGCTAAGCCCTGCACCTTTGATATGGTCTGCCAGGCTGTTGGAGTAGCATGGAGCTCACACTGTCAAACTGCAATTCCTGAAGAAATATTGTAAAATTTTTGGAGAAAAAACAAAGAAACAACGTAAGAAAGAAGCAGACGTTAATATGCGTTTGAAGGATATATCCAGGATGTCAAATCTGCAGCAAAAACAGGTCAAAAAGACAAGTGTAAAAGTAAGCCACCATATCACCTGACAATGGAGACAGAAGTCAGTGAAATGAAAAGTAAACTTTGCTGATATTCAGCCAGCTGTGTGTCATCGTAGATGAACGGTGTTTGGCCTCACCCTGTACTACCGGCCTGGACCTCTGCTGATAGACAAACGGGGAGCTCTGGGGGAAGCCAAACACCGTTAATCTGCACACATGGTGATGACACACAGCTGGTTGAATATCCTCAATGTTTCCCTGCTTCTCTGCACTGTTCCTGTAAAGCAGTGTAGATATTTATTCAGTGTTAAAACCCTTAGAAAGCAAAAGCAGCATGTGTATACACTCTCAGTAGCTAGCTAGCCAAGCCTACACTTTTCAGGGTTTGATCATGGTTTTGGAACAGGGAAGAGATGTATATTTCCTTTCAACTTTTTTGGGTAATGAGTATCATTATTACACGTGCACCAGGCACAGCGTTTAACCATGACTAGCTCAAAATCCTTTCAATCAGCTTGAAAATGAAAAAATCTGAAATGATTTGAGAGTCTATGCAGCACAGCTGTGTAGCTGTCAGACCCTGGTCGAAGCTGGGTGATGCTACGCTATGATTGGCCAGTCTGTGTTCGAGGGGCAGGACTCGGCAAAGGGTCACTAATCAAAATCTGGCTATACTGTATATTTAAAAGCCTGGAGTTTTTTCGCATTATGTCTGAGTCATTATTTTCATTCGTAAGTGACTATAAATTTGCAAGTGACGCACATCTGTGATATTTATACCTGCCGTCTCAGTCTGTCGCCATGAATCAGATGTGTCCTTAGAAATCTGGAAACATGTTTTTGCACTCACCACTTTTAGGAAATAATGAAAGTAGTTACTAATCAGAATGTCACCCAGTGAACAGTAGCAGGTGAACATGACACTTTAATATGTAAATTACTTTGTTAAATTTTATTGACATATTATCTGTAGATGTGCAGTCCTTCTGTGAGTGCATTCACTAGAAAAGTCAGAGTGCAGGGTCATCTCAGCCACGGTCGGGTTGAGTGATTAACACATTGGCCACGGCAGGAATTTTGTTACACAATAATATTTTTGAAAACCAAACTCAACCACCTGCGAAGTATCTCTCAGCCAATATGGTATGGATTTGTGTTCACGGAGCAGGTGCCCTGAGCAGCCTAGTTTCCTCCTACAGTACAATAGTGACTCATGTTCAACATTTAGAGCACAGCAGTCAGTACTGTAGTCAGTGCTGCAGTGATTCACTGCACACTGCAGATTGTCATGATGGATACGAGTGAGCACAGCTGAGTCAAGGAGTCTTCAGATTGTTAATGGAATGTAGGCAGTAATCCATGTCATACCTACAGCTGCTGATTTAAGATTCTCTGATTGACTGTTGTCTGTCAAGGTGTTTTACAGGTTAAAATAATTACTGTGATTAAGTGGTTGATATGCAGTTTGGAGCAAAATGAGAACTACAGGGAGAGTTGGTGACAGCCAGTCTTTTAGAGAAGGTTATTGTACCATATTACTACAGTAAAATGCAATTTTAATTTTCCCGATAGGTTTCAAGGTAGACCTATTTTTAGTTTCACAAGCGTAACGACAGACTGTGGGTGTTTCACACCTGCTATTTTGGTTTAGGTATGTACAACATTATAAAGTGCAAAAGAGTTGAGTGAAGTGGAATATAAATCAGAGGGTGTGGTAACAAACCTTTTCCACTCCACGGGGATGCTGGTGTAGCTTGGACAACATTACTTTTTATCAGAGGCTGTAGCGGGCTGAGTGAAGGTATATGAAACCAGAGACCGAAGGAAAACGTTGCTACCAACCATGTGATGCGCACTTGTCAGGAAAGGGGTTAAGTAATTCTCCAAAGTTAAGCTTATTTTTGGCGAGTGAAAAACTGGCATGGCCATTTTCAAAGGGGTCCCTTGAACACTCCCCTTGAGATATTGTAATGACAATGGATTCTGTCGGTTCCCATGACTCTCCCCGTTACAGATATGCCCACTTTATGTTAGTCCAGTATAGTTTGGGGCAAAAATCATGCAGTTTTTATTATCAACTGTTGTATCTGCATACTGGGTCCCTAAACAGACATGGAATTGCATGAATTGGATACAACTGGAAAGTTGAGACTCTTGTGGATCCACAATTTTATCCATGTGTGAGGATCTTGGCCCCCATAGTAGCCATTTCATTGTAGTGAAACCATTTTTTGAAGTGTAAGTGCTATATCGTAGGCAACTGGACTTGCTTGAGTTTCTTGAAGACGTTTCGCCTCTCATCCAAGAGGCAATCGTTCTGAAGAACTGAAGAACCCTTTTGGATGAGAGACGAAACGTCTTCAAGAAACTCAAGCAAGTCCAGTTGCCTTCGATAATACACTTATGATTACCATGACCTGGATGACTGAGAATCTTCACAGGCATTTTTTGAAACAAACATCAGACTATCAGACTGTATGAAATGATCTACTGTGACCTGGAGGATAATCGCAGCCGAATGAAACTTAACAACCACAAACTACAGACTGATGGCATTCATGGGATGTATTGCTTACATAGGTAGTGGCAAGAAGGGGGTTTCCAGAGCAGAAGTGCACACCATCTAGCCGCTGAAAAATGCCTTGTCTTACGGAAACCGTCAAAAGTTTTCAATACCATATCACAGCATGGATTTTTCTTGGTGTTCCTCAGGGTCTTGGTGTTTTAATGTGATATTTTGGAGGGATTTTTGACCATTTTTATCAATTCTTAAGTGGTTAAAAAAAATGCTTAAATTTAAAAGCCAATCTGTGAAAACACATTGTATCAAACTGTTTACCCTCTATCTAGTTAGCCAGTCGCATCACTGGTTTCCTCTGAGTTTTATGTATAAAAACCACAACCACATTCAGTGCTAATATTTTTACATTAAGAACCCTTAGAAGTAACAACCAACTGGATTTATTTGTCTTGGAACTATACATTGTACGTTGTGCAGTGTAGATGTCTAACTACATTGATCAAGAAATACGCCAATCCCAATGACATAGTAGTTATAATCAGAGACTGTGCTTGAGTTGTTATCTATAATGGTTAAAAAAAAACTTGTGTGAAAAAGTTTTGATTGACAGTGTAAGCTAGCTTCAGGTACTCCTCCTACGCTTTGGCAAACACTGGCAGCAGAAAGGCAATGCAAACATGGAATAGGAGGGTAAATATGAAGCTGACGGCTTATATTGTCAGCCAACTTACATTTAATGTCAGTGTTTAAACTCGTGCAACATTTCTGTGTTTAAGGTACAGTATGTATTAGCAACATGTTGTACACTGTTGTTGTGCCAGTCCCACCCTTAAAGCAACCATGAACACAGCAGGGACGTCCTTTGAATTTCAAATGGAGAGTTACAGCTGTTAAAAACACCAGAATTTAAATAAATGCAATTTCTCTACCTTCACTTTTTCAGGAGCTTATAAAGCTGTAAAACCCTCCACACAAACATAGCAAACAGAGAGCATAAAAATAAAAGAAACATAAATTATAGGTTATTGTTGTGAGCTCTGTCTTATTTTCCTATTTTTCCCCACTGAAATTCAATGTTGGACCTTGTGGTAATTAGAGGATAGATAGAGGGGATTTTGTGTTCTGTCCCCAACATGGCTTGATTAACTTTTCAATGTGCCAATGCAGATAATAAACAAAGCAGCAAATCCTCTGATGTCAGCAGTCCAATGTAATAAAAAGAAGTTATTCTCACACTGATGCAGTCGCAGATATAAATCACACTAACCACAACAAGGAATAACTGCTGTAGTTAAAGTCCCCCCTCCACTCAAATGATTTTTTTTTTTTCTGTTTATGTCCCCTGACATGTCTGACCTTGACTGTGCTGACTATTATCTGTGCAAAGTTTGACACTAAAGAGGCATTTTCACATTCCTCTACTAAAGGGGGCGATGTCTGAACACTTCTAAAATCTGAGATTCAAACTTGCGCTCGACAGACTAAATTAGGTAGATAATATGAAAGCCAATTGCTATCTAATATGCGAAACACATATTGCCAGAGGAGCAGTGTTTGACAACACACTGGCAAAGAAACTTGTCACAACAGAGAGCAGAGTTTGCATAGTGGAAGTTTTGGGCTGCAAACTGGACCAATATGTGTGCTAGTGTGAACACAGTAGCCCTTTTTACACAGAGATCATGCGATAGGGCCGAAGACTCTTCACTATGCCGGCTTTTTTTAGACAAACTGCCCTAATGTCTAATTTTTGATACCATGCCAGCATCCTGAAACCAAAGAGAAGTGTGACAGGTGTGACTTGTAACACAAAGGCGTCGGCTTTTAGTGTCAAATATATTCATCGGCAGAGCTTCCTAACGTGGCAATAATAATTAATTTACTGTCCCTGTTATATGGTAACTACTGTGGCCGTTTTAACATACCCTAATTCCTTATGTTATATTGATTGTGTGTTTAATGTATGCACCAAATACCAAAGCAAATTCCTTGCAAATGACAACCTTCTTTTTAATAATCCTTTTCTGATTCTGATTCCACGGCCACTTAGTCAGGAGGTGTCTCAGTTTTGACTCGTGTTTTAGATCCTTTTGTGAAAATCGAAAGAACTCACAAGGCAGGGAAAAACTCGGTTTAAAACAAAGAAAAACGGGGCGTTGGTGGCTTAGTGGTACAGCAGGCTCCCCATGTACAAGGCTGTTGCCGCAGCAGCCCGGGTTCGACTCCAGCCTGTGGCCCTTGGCTGCATGTCACTCCCTCTCTCTCTCCCCCTTTCACGCTTGTCTGTCCTGTCCATTAAAGGCTAAAATGCCCCAAAAAATATCTTTAAAAACAAAACAAACAAAACAAAGAAAACCCCTATTTCTATATGTTTTCACAATATTACATAATATAATAGACTGTAGCACTGCATGACATGGATAAAAACTTTTATGATCCAAACATACACAGACTTCATGTCATCTTCAAGGACAGTGTTGTAACAATCTCCTTTTGTCATGTGCACTGAACTTGACTACCATACCTGTAGTAAAACATCTTTACCTGCATTGTAACAATAGCAAAAATAAACACAACCTTAGCATTGTCCACTACTATACACTACTCAACAAATACAGAAACTATTGTGTAAACTTAAATATTATTGAAAACTTTATTATATCAACACAGACATTTTTACCAAACATAAATATGTGCTTAAGTGTCTCTTACAGCGGCTGATCTCATACTTGGCTCGGAGGTTAAGGAGCTCCCTGACCTCATTGTCTCTCCAATTTGCAGACAATTGTGATCACTAGTCCTCTTCTTTGAGTTAGCTGCTAACTGCTTCTAGCTGTGTTTTAAATCTGACTGTGGGTGCCTGCGATCCCCTTTACACAGATGTTTTTTCAGTGCTGTTACTACCTTCACTGCTAGCTTAAAGGCAAGACAACTCTATCCCCTCAGTTTGCGATCGTACCTTTTGTACAGAATGGCAAGGCGGAATAACAGCGCAACATTCCCACCTCAAACAGGCAGTGTCAAGGGGGGTAATATGACGTATCAGATATAATCGATTGTTTCACTACTACTAACGTTGTCAGCCACTGTCACTCAGCTAACATGCTAACAAACAACATAAACAAATAGAAAATACCAACTACACTTACCATTCTGATATGTCTACTAGTCGTCCATTTTGTTGCACAACAGACTCCTCATCTGAGTCTGGGTCTGACTGATGCTCAAACATGTATAGCTGAACTTCTTTTATGTTGGCGCGAACGCTTGCCATCTTGATGTACACTGCTTTTTCACCTGTCAACCTAGCACTAGTAGTGCTGTGCTAGGGCTGGAAAAAGTGTAAGTGAAACTTGGTGCAGCAGTGGAGCAGGGCGAAGGCCCGATTGAGAGTTTTTCATCAGAATTAATTATTTACATATTTTAAAATGTGTCTGGAGGGGTACTTTAAGCACATGTAGTCATCTCCTGGATAATGAGCTACTTAACATGGAGTGGCTTCGTCAGTGTCCTTTTGGGCTACCACACTAGCAGGTTTGAATGCCTGGAGGAGTCTAAATGCATGACTGTGGCACAGAAATGGACATATAGTCAAAGGTCTTTCTTGGTAATCTCATTTATCTATTCAGAGGCAAGATGGAGGGACCCAGTCCTGTACCACAGACAGGCTTCTGAGTGAGGTTAGACAAATAGCAGCTGCACTTTCAGAAAGCTGGGTTGATAATAGCTCTCCCGAATACTCCATGCTTGGCATCACATGATAATGAAGAGGTGAGGGTTTAAAGTGCTGCCCATTATTCTGCTGCAGCGAGGACTGCTTTGATCACTGAGGCTGTTAGGAGTACAAACAGCCAGGTTTCTCGTCTCTGGAAAAGGAGGCTTCACCTTATTTGCCAACTCTATAATTAGTGTTTTGAGTATATTTTAGAGAAGCTCATCTCTCAGACAGTTGTGATTGTACTCTTCCTTTTCTGTGCCAGAGATGAGTGAAAAGGGTTAGCTGAAAAGAGCATCTTTGAGCTATAATTCCCCTTTTATTTGCTTTAATTCCCACCTTTTTTTAATCCTTTTTGCTAATGCTACACTCCATACTTGCACTTTTTTCTCTGTCTCACCCCCCTCCTCCACCTCTCTCCCTCTTATCCCATGCGTTGCTAGGTGTTGGTTGCTACTACTGTCACCCACCATTCGACCCCATACAAAGCCACAGCATCCCTTGTCATCAGCATGTGCACACTGGTTTCACTCAAAGCACTGTCACGTAGGAACGGCCCTTTCAGGATCCTCCTCCAACACTTTAGCACACAAATCACCGTTTCCTTTTTTCTCTTTCACACACACTTCCCATGTTTGTTATCCTCCCACAATATTTTCTCTTGTTTGTCCAACTGTAGTTATTTTTCAACATTGTGAAGTGACTGGGGGAATTAAATAAGCGTGCCAGATGCTTGTGTGGTGATTATGTAATCCATTATGTTGCACAGACAGTGTGCACAGTGTGATTGCTCAGACAGAGCCAAGTCCCCTTCACCACCTGCAATCTTAAATTGTTAGAAGTTAATATTAATGAACTTTGTCATTATTCTCACTTTAATTTAGGGATAGTAATGATGTCATTTTGTCACATACATTCTCCTGTTTTGGGGGATATAAGCAAGAAGTATAGTGTTGCCATGGAGTCAAGAGTTGGTAAAGCTCTAAAGCTGCCATGAATTTTACCTACCATACACAAGAAGGCTTTGAAAGTACTTGTGAAAGTCTGACACCCTCTCACATCTAAAGACTATGAGTTTTTAGTCACACACTAAAAAAATAACTCTCGAAACACAAGGTAAAAGGCGCCATATGTCGACAGTATTCTTGTCTATTCTGCATCAATATAATCTATAACGATAAACGGAAATGGATTTTAGATTCTACCAGTCTTCGTTGATTTGCTGCACTGTTTTTATGGAAGGAGACCGTGGGAATGAGAGGCAAACCATTTCAAATATTAAGATTTCTCTTAAATAAGTGCTGATTGGTCGATCAGATACACGCTAAATTAAACACAACTCTTGTTCACTCCACAGCTCCACCAGTTTTTTTTCCTTTTCCACATTACAAGAGACTTGTTAGTTTTCTTGTGTCTCCTCGGAGTCTCCTCCGTGTTTATTGTCCACCCCGTTTGCTACTTCCCGTCTGGTGCTATAGAGAGCACAGCTATTGGTCTCACAGTCATTGAATTTTTGAAGCACATTTGTCTGCCACAGTGAAATTGCTTGAAAAGTCATTTGGTGTAAGGTTGGTATTAGCTGTGGGCTACAACTTGATTCCTGTTTTTCTATATTTCTTTACATTTAGGCAAACTGGCATCATTAAAGGACTGAATCTAGAAAAATGTGCATCATGTTTAAGTGTTCAGAATTGTTGTTGTGACCTTGAGGAATATAATGGTTGCTACACAGTGTGGCAAAGAGTTGCAAGGGTTTGTAAGTACCTTTTATTGTCTTTATAAGATGTGTGCCACAGTCACTGCGGCTGCTTCATCAGTGTATCAACAACGGTACCAAACTTTCCATTGTTTTATGAGCACCAGTATCAACTTGTGCCTTTCATCTAATGCAGTATGTTTACCTAATGTCTCTCCCTATGCACCTCCTGCTAGGCCAAAGAGACCTATTAATACCCTAAATGGAGACAGGCTGCTAGAGCAGTTCTGTGATGTTAAATATGATACCTGTTAACCCTCTGAGACATACATAGACCCATATTTGTCTTTTTTTGAGGGGGATCCTCAGGAGGAGAGAGCAGGTCAACAGTATATGCCACTTTGAAGTGGTGTACATCACCTGAATGCTGGGAACCTGAAGATTAATTTGAGATGCAGCTCAGCACTCTGTGTGAGGTTTTTCTAGTCATAAATCCGTAATTAGCATTGTGTTTTTGTCAGGTGCCTATTCAAACTTTGAAAGTTTAGATTGTGTAAGAGCTTAGAACATTATGATGAAAATATATGAAAGACATTTCCATTCTTAATTATGTCTCATAAGCTATTGCAGCAGTTTTTTTAGGGGGGTTGATAGCATTTGTTACACAGATTTGGTGCTAAATGTAAGCATCTTTTAGTAGTCGAGAACTGATTAAAATGGTCTAAAATCCTTCCAATAGACCACATTTAGACATCAAGACCTTGACAAACACCATGCAGAAATCTATGCTGTGATTTGGTATCAGACACTTTTGGCTTTTGAGATTTTCCACCAGTTGAGTACTTTTGCTCTGGAAACTGTTGAGAAATCCTCTTTATTGTCGACATATCTATTAAAGCCATCAATCCTCTGAATGCCCGAGGTCTCTTGTTTGTGTTTGTAACGTTTCTTGAGGCTGTGATTATCTTAGAGGACACAATAGGTCATTTCGCTCAGTAGCTCAGTCCATAGGGACTTGGGTTGGGAACAGGAGGGTCACCAGTTCAAGTCCCTATCTGGACCAAGTATGGAGCATGGACTGGTAGTTGGAGAGGTGCCAGTTCTTAGCTAAGGTGCCATTCATCAAGGCACTGAACCCCCAACTGCTTGGTGAGCCTGTACATGGGCTGCCCCCTCGACATTGAATTTCCCCTAGGGGTTTGATTAAGTATATCTTCTTCTCCTACAAGGAGAAAAAAAAATGGTCTCATTACAATGAAATGGCTACGATGGTTCATCACACATGAACAAATTGGGCTCATTGAATCCACAAGAGTCTCAGCTTTCCAGTCATACCCAGTTCATGCAATTCCTAGTCTGTTTAGGGACAGAAATATTCTAATACAATCGGCAAAACTAGTACAGTTACATTAAATGCAAAAAAGTGCGTTTGTGCCCCAAACGGCATGGGACTAGCATGAAGTGGGCATGTCTGTAAAGGGGAGACTCGTGGGTACCCACAGAACCCATTTTCATCCAGATACCCTGAGGTGAGAGGTCAAGGGACCTCTGTGAAAGTGACCATGCTGTTTTTCCCTTGCCAAAATGTAGCCTAACCTTCGCTGATACCGGCATCATCACTCAAGCTCTAAAACTCAGCCCTCTATAGCCTCTGAAAGACAGGAATGTCGGCCGGGATCGCCAGCGGCCCAGCAAAGGGCTCAGAAGGTTAAACAATAGTTATACCCTACTGGCTATATGTGGTCCAGGTTATGCTCCTGTGAGTGCCCCAGTGTCATCAACCCCACCATTTATCTTCATTTTGTGAGCAATTGGCCTCAGAGCTGTCCTCCTGGAAAACCTGGCATCACACCGAGGCACAGTGTCCCGCCTGGCAACCAAGTCTGTGAGTCATCTGATTCCAGCTGTGCCAATGATGTGCCTCACTCCAGGGAAAGCAAAGTGATCTGCCACAGAGAGATCATAGAGGTGGCACTCAGATTTATGCATCCGCCTCATTATCTGCATCTGCATACATCTGCATTATGTAAAGCCATTACTGCGGTCTAAAAGGATGGTCAGTCATGCATCAGGTGAAAGTGGTTGCTGTAATTGTTACTAGAATACGCTCAGCGAAAGGAAAATGACAACTCATGTGATTGTGGTGTCATAAGAGAGATTAATGGCTTGTTCTATAGTCTGCACAACAGTCAGCACCTGTGTCTAGTTAAAGGTTACACCAGCCATGATAACAATGTGTGCTCTGTCTGTATTGGCCTGTAAATTTGAATGGATTTTGATTGCCTGTCAGCTCTGAAAGTGATCCCAATGATAATGTTTTCCTTTGACGTTGTCATCACAGTTGTGTTGTGGAGTCTGCCATCCGCTTGAGTCAGAACGATTTTGACAACGATATATTTAGAGTTATTTTCATAGTTATTGCTCTTGATGTGGACTGACCTTGAAGCTTGACTTAGCCCTCAGATAAATACAGTAGACACAGGCTGGTCACGCAGGTATGACACAACTGGACCAAGCAGCTGAGCAGAGCCTTTGGAGTAGGACACAGAAGAGCGGAAACTAGTTGATTTACTAGTCGATCAATGGAAAATTTAGTTATCTTTAGTTTAAGCAGAAATGCCAAGTTCAATGTTTCCAGCTTTTTAAATGACAATGCTTAAATTAATTAATCATTATTTAAAGATATCACTTTGGGTTTCAGAAAAATGTGAAGGGCATTTTATACCATTTTCTGACGTTTTAGAGGCTAAATAATGAATCGATGAATAGACACGTAACTCACTATATCGGCCGCTTCCTTTGCGCCAAAGTACTGAATCGGTATAGTTAACCTGAATGTAATCACTTTGAGATGTGTTTGTATGGCAGGGGTGTAACAGTATACAAAAGGCACAGTTCACTTCATGCAATTTAGGAGTTAAGGTTTGGTGAGAGTTTGGATTAGACAGTAGTGCAAGTGTCAAAGACTGATGATACAAATCTGCCGATGTGGACTGAGGTTACATTTTGCTGAGTGGCAACTTTCTGTATTACACTGTACGAACACTGAGCAAGCACTTTCTCAAAAGGCGACAGATTATCACAGGCAATAAAACTGAAAAGTATGTCTTACGCTAGCAAATTAAATATACCAAAATACATATAATGATAAAGAATAAAACTTGTGCATTAGGAGGAGTGTTTCAGTTAGTTCCACAGTGGCTATGTTTAAACATTCAAAGTACCCAAACATTTGTCATCTAGGTGATCGGCACGTCTGGATGATGTTGTTGTATGCTAACATGGAGCAACACTGACGCTTAGTCCTCCTCCTGTGTTGCTGTCGTAGCTGATGGGAACCTGCGGCTTTGACGTTTTATTCGCGCTCGCAATAATGTGACTGACTCATGCCAATCAGCTTGTTGTGCTAACCTTATGCTTCTAACGGTGTACGACTACAAAATTCCATGTTGAAGTTGCACTTGTGAACTTTGGTTCCACAAAACATGGATCAATCTACATAGTGTGTATTCTGCACATGGCTGGGTGCACTGAATCGTGACAGTGCGGTATGAATACACAAACCTAACAGCCCTGATGTGTGGTGAATGCTTATTTGTGCAGTTTTATTGCAGAGTGGTTAAAAGTGCTTCTCAGAGCAAACAGCCAGGACCTTCACAGAGTGTATAAAGCACACAGGCAGTCAACAGTTTCTGTTACTGTTTGTCTAAAGAATGAACAAGATGCTGAATGTAAGCGAGCCTATACAACTGTTGTTTGCAGATGGTGTTTTCATCAGCTGAGAAACAGCTGCACTTTCACTGTCAGACTTCTCTAAAATAACAGGAAGGACACAAGCAGGCAAATAACAGCTCAGTACAACAGTGGCGAGCTGAAGGGCATCTCTAAATGCACAGCTCATTCAACCTTGAAGGGGGCGGGCTGCGGCAGCACAACACCACGCTGGTTACCATTCCTTTCAGCTAATGCCAAGATCAAACTGAAATGGTCATGTGAAATAAATCAAAACCAAATCAAGTGAGTGTCATTAATGCTGACCAAGTACACCCCTTTTACAGTGTGTACTTCTAGCAGGGTGATGTGTACTGTCATGGAGCTCTCATCATCTCCTCTTCAAAACAAACGGACCAGGTGATTAAAACTGGTTAAAAGAAAGTGCTTTTCCTGTTGGGGATCGTGGGGCTGGAGCATATCCCAGCTGACATTAGGCAAGAGGCAGGGTACACTCTGGACAGGTCACCAGACTATCACAGGGCTGACACATAGAGACAAACAACCAGTCACGCTCACATTCACACCTACGGACAGTTTAGAGTCACCAATTAACCTGCATGTCTTTGGACTGTGGGAGGAAGCTGGAGTACCTACAGGAAACCCACACTGACATGGTGAGAACATGCAAACTCTGCACAGAAGGGCTCCCCCACCCTGGATTTGAACCAGGAACCCTCTTGCTCTGAGGCTAACCACTGCACCAACGTGCTGCCACCTCGATGTGTGCTCAGCTTTTTCTCTGATAACTTAAGATCTAGATGTTGAGGAGGTTTTTACCAGGTGCCAAATTATCTGCAGAGGTCTCTTCCTCTCCAAAATGAAGGGACCAGGTGATTTAAACCAGTACAAACACAGAATGAAGTAGTTTCACGTTAAATATCAGTGTTTCTGTGGTTGGCACAGCAGGGGCTCAAGCCTAGCTGCCGCTTAGCTTGTTTCTCTGATAACTTCAGATCCAGACATCACATGACTAAAGTCCTTCATCTGGTTAAAACATACAGTTTAAAACAACCAAGATCTTAAATGTTTATCATAAAAAAATTCAATTCATGACGACGTCTGGCAGACAATGCAAAAGGGATTTGACGCCACTGACAGGGGACATTGACCAAACGACGTGTACCATGTCCAGATTTCGCTGGGTTTGAACAGTGTTGAAAACTTTTGGGATAATGGAAGTACACAACTCAATAAAACACATAACATTGGTGTAGTCTTTTTTAGACATTTTAATGCATAAAAGTTAGATATTATATCCTAAAGGGGCACAAGCTAAGAAAAGGTTGTTGTAACTTTACTCTTTCTCAAACATAACAGAAAATATTGGCAAGGACAAGGTAAGGGGTTAGAAAATTGATAAGGTGATAATTTCCATTGCAATCCAGCTCTTAGCAACCTAGTTTATCGTATCCATTATGATTTTGCCCTGAAAACTCTGCTTCTACTCCAGTTTACTTCCAGATCTTGTCAGTGTCAGCATTGTGCATCCATGTCTAATCATCAAACATTAATTTTCTGATTTATTAGCTACGGTGCTTTCCACCCATGCCTCTTCTGCTCACTAGTTTAGAAATGATTCTCCCCTGCTAAAGTTTTTCTGTGGTTTTTTTAAGCATGTCAGATTTTGGGCTACTGTCAGGTTTAAAATTCCTTTGCTGCTTTCCTCTCCCATTAGTGTCATTTGGATTTTCCAGCTGCCGATATGTAATTTGATGTTGTCTTTATCACTTCAGCATGAGAGTGTGCACCCAGTCACATAATGCCAGTTTTTCCAGCTCCCCGCTGCCGTGTGTGTCACTCTCAAATTTACCCTAGCTAAAAATAACAAGGTGGGATAGAGGTGGCAGTGACCTGTCTACAATGATTGTCTTTGGTACAGAATTTTAATGGGGGGCTGCTGCACATGCAGAATCTGTAATGGTTTCAGCCAGCCCCTCTGTGTTTTGGTGCTGTTATGAAGTAGCTTCAGTTAAATTAAACATGCTCCGAAATGGTCCACATAGAGCTGCTTTCCACTCCAATTAGCAAGCTGCCTGTGACGTCCACGCATGTGTGTTTGTATTAGATTCCCTTTTTGGTTGCAACACCACTTCTGAAGAACTCAGAATCTAAATTTGAATCCCCATTGTGTGTAGATCCAGTTGTGATAGATTACTAGTCATGCCTCTCAAACCAATGTTGACCTTTTGTAACCACTTGTAATCAAACTTTGCTGTCCCGCCTACATTTATTTAATATTTTGGAAACTGTGACCGCTGCTCATCACAATGAAACTTAACCATACAGCTCCAAAAGTGGATCACAGTGTCTCTTTAGTACCTTGATTCAGGTACAAACTCAATAACCTTGTCAGGTATAGTGTATAGGCAAATCAGCTGTAACCAAATATGTTTTTGCAAGGTTCGTCACGCCATAAGAACACTGTCCTACTCATTCACCATGCTCTACATACTGTCTGTGGTTAGGAAATAAAAAGTAAGGAGGGTGTGTGGCAAACAATACTGCCCACCAATTACAGAAACAATTGTTTAATAATGCGTCAGGCAGCTTGTTTTATTAAAGTGAATGTGGAGCACTGGAAACCAATCACAACTTTAATTAATATGCTTTATAGGCCTACAGTAGTCATAGTAATATGTAACAAAAAGTTCATTTGCTGTTTTGTCTTCTATGTCTCTGCATTTTTAAGCCCCAACCTAGCCAGTGTTACTTCCTGTTTATTAGTTAACAATCTTTCTCAAAAAGGGAATGGGGGTGTGGTTAATAGTTGGACATAATCCATCAATGTAACCATAGCAACCAGATTGCTGTTCGAGCATACGTGTCAGCATCATTAGCAAGGATAGCTCATAAGTTATGAGGAGGAGGATTTTTCTCCACCTCCTACACCTGAAAACGAGGATCCCAATGAGGTGAGGGTCATAAGACCATTTACACTTGAGCCAATGGCCTGCATGTTTGGAGACACTGTCCGTGCCTCGATGACTTCTTAACCCGCATAGCCAGCGCCAAGCCCCCCACCCAAGATCGGCAAGAGGCAAGTGGCAAGTTAGCTACTTTCCAGAAGCTCTCTTAGCTCTTTTAGTAATATAAGAATGACTAATCAACTCTTGTTACATCATGACACAATCACTTAAATACAATCAAACAGTCACAAAAGCATCCTATTCTGTTTCAGTTCAAATTGGCACATTCATGGCTCAGTGTGGGTTTGTGCTCATGACGATGACCGGCTACCTCACAATGGTGTTCATTACTTTGCCACTCAGACACAAAGAGGCATTGCGCACGCTTGGAGGATGACGTATGACCTGCAGCTCCTACTATAGTCATACATCATCTTCCTGTTTGTGCAAGGACTTTCTTTTTTATTTTAATTTGTCAAAAAAAATTGCCGATCAGAGTGGCTAATCAGCATTGTCAGGAAATGACTTGTTCATTTATTCATTTTCTGTAACCGCTTATCCTGTTAGGGCTCGTTGGGGTGCTGGAGCCTATCCCAGCTGACATTGGGTGAGAGGCAGGGTACACCCTGGACAGGTCACCAGACTATCACAGGACTGACACATAGAGACAGACAACCATTCACACTCACATTCACACCTACGGCCAATTTAGAGTCACCAATTAACCTGCATGTCTTTGGACTGTGGGAGGAAGCCGGTGTACCCACAGAAAACCCACGCTGACACAGGAGAACATGCAAATTCGCCTGGGAAGGACTATAATCGACAGCTGACCCTCAGCTTCAGCAATTCATCAAAATCGAGTCTCAAAAACGGAGATTTCAGCAGCTGGTGCATCAAATGACTGGGGTTTGCTGGGAGAAATGTATGGATATATCATAAAATATTAATGGTGTTCTTCCTCTTCCCCTTCAGATCTGCACCAATATATTCAGGACTCTTCCACCAAGTGACAACCCTGATTTCGACCCAGAGGAGGATGAACCCACTCTCGAGGCATCCTGGCCTCACATTCAGGTAACGATCTGATACTTCAGCCCGTCTGCCTTTATCACCCTTTCATCATTGTGTGTTGTTGTAGTCACAAACTACAAGGTATTTCTATTTGTCTGTTTCTTTTCTTCTGTCTTCCAGCTGGTCTATGAGTTTCTCCTGCGCTTTCTAGAGAATCCAGACTTCCAGCCCAGCATTGCAAAGCGCCACATTGATCAGAAATTTGTTTTGCAGGTAGGAGCCTTTTTTTTTTTAAACATTAAGCATTGCTTTTCATGACAGTGATGGTGTGAGTGTATCAACAGGTCGTTCACGAAGACGGAGTTGTCAGTTGAAGGCATTAATCTAGATTTATTCTCGGTCTACAGATAATTAGTGTCATAATTGTACATTGGAGGAGACTACTAGCTGGCTGTTGAGCTGGGAGTGTTGTGACAGCTCTAGGGCTGCAACTATGAATTATTTTCATTATCTATTAAGCAAATGGTAAAAAGTGGCTGTTGCATGTTTACAGAGTCCATTGTGGCGTCTTCAAATGTTTTTTGTTTGTCCAACAACCCCAAACCCAAAGATAATGAGTTTATTATTATAAAAGGAAGAAAACTAGAAAATATTCACATGTAGGAATCTTTTGAGTTTTGGTTCGGAAAATTCCTTAAACTATTGATAAATTAATCGCTGCAGCTCATGACAGCTCCCATTGGCTGTTACAGATGGCTGGTCAAATGCCTATTGTTCCTAATGTGGTGAATAACAGTAATTAGCGGCACATTGTGATGTGTTTGGGACCCTACAGTATGATTACTCGGATGAGTCAAACCATTAATAAACTGCAGCTCGGCTACATCTGCTCTTGCTCAGTACCCACCTACTGCAGGAATGCTTCACTTCTTGTATGAAGCCGCAGAGCGGAGCAGAAGTTAACGGGGGGACCACAGGGCCAGGAATGTTGGCCGGGCCACATCCGAGGTGCCTGGATCGACTTTCCATGATGTGAGTGTGTCGTGGGGGAGCTTTAAATAGCCGCCTGTTGTTTACTCTTCAGGTCGAGAGAAGGAAGACTGTGGTTGGAGGAAAAGGGAAAGAGGAGGTGGAGGCTTGGGTGGCAATAAAGGCAGGGGGAAGACAGCCTGTGGTTTTGTTGACTTCAGTTATCATAATATACACAGTGTAGGAATAGGTCTTCAAATATCCCTCTGAGATGTTCAAATATAAATTCACCATATACATCAGAGCACAAGTGCAGTCAGGAGGTTCAGAAGTTTGCTCAAGAAGGACATTTTGATACAGCAGTGATCACAAAGATGAGGTGCCAGAACATCCACATGAAGCCACTTTTGAACGAACTAAGCCCCTTTTTACACACACTCACATGGTTAACATAAGCCCAGGCTATACACTTCACTCCTACTAGCCCTGGGTTACATTTACGTTGGAATAAGTGACTAATATTTACATTCTAGGGTGACGCGTGGCTACTCTTTAACAGCAAACAGTGATGTAAAAATGTCGCCATTAGCACGACTTTGTGTGAGAACGAGTGTTGCTGAAGCATCAAAAAGACAGAACAGCAGAGAAAGGAAAGACTAAAAAGATCACATCTATTGTTTTACCTTGTAGTAAATCTTTTCAGGACATAATGTTGTTTTAAGTTAGCTAGCTTGCCAGGTGCCTCCAGGTTTTGGTTGTAGTTATCATTGTTACAATATAAACATAAAGCATGCGCATACTGGTGACGTAATGAATAAGTCGTGTGATTGTAAAATAAAAACGTGATGCAAATTCCATTCGCTGAGTCTCACACCGCCAACTTTTAGTCTTTATTCATTGGATAACCCGGCAAACTTCGGAGCAGGGCCAGCAAGCACAGGGCTAAAGTCGGGGTTAGTCCACTCAAGGATGTGCCACGATTGGGACGCCCAGTAGTTTAGTGGGTAGAGCGGGAATCCCATGTACAATGGCAGCATCCTTTCCACAGTGGCCCCGGCCCTTTGCTGTATTTGCGCTAACAATCTGTTCTGTCAAACAAAGGCAAAAAAACAAAAAACATCTTTAAAAAAACAATGCGCTAGGATTGTGCCAGTGCGAGAGCTTTCTCAGCCTCAGGCTAACAGCTCACTTAGCCTGGAGCTAAGTGCAGTGTGAAAATGGCTTTAGCCTTTTTTAAGTGGTATTACTGTTGGCGCTGCTGTTGCAAAGACGATCAGACCGCTTTCCATTTTCCCCAGAGCCAAGCATCTACCAAAAACAAAGGACACACTGTATTTAGATTTTTAACATTTACTTTGATTGTTCCCCTGTCTGTAATGTTTGATACTGGGGATAGTAACTGCAGAGAACTTACATTGATGCTCTTCGCTAATAGGGGTTAACTACTGATAGCTACCAGGAAAACAAAAATGCTGTCCTCTTCCTGTTTTGGTTGCATAATGGTCGACACACTTCCTTTGTCCTTTTCCCAGGAGATCGTACGTGGTGAGGCAGAATTGTATACTGAAGCGAGACGTATAGGGAACCAATGTAAACGCAGATGGTGCCATTATTCTATAGACATAACATTGTACAACAGTAAGTTAAAGCAAAGCCTTTAGTAATGGGTGTGGAGGTAGACAAACATGCAGCGCTGCAGCTCAGTGGGAAGAAAATATTTTGATGTCAACTCTGATTTAGTCAGCACTTTGTGAAGCCGTGCACCTGTTATGTGTAATCATACTCTTCCAATGATACTTGTCCGACAACATCCCAAAGTGGCAAAAACCATTACACCTGGCATATTCGTTTAAAACAGCTCCTTCGGACCCAGATTAGCACCAGTTTCCCCTACACACTACTTAATGGCATGTATTTGTTAGCTTTAAAACTAGCAAGCTCGGGTGCCACTGGATCAACCGGTGCAGAGCACAGCTGCTGCAGAAAACAGCCTTTGACATGGGAAAACAACCATATGTGGAGCTAAGAGCAGAGCATGGTCGGACACGTGGTCAGGGTGTATTTTAGGCCTTTTTTTGTTGTTGTGAGGCATTACTACTAAAATGTTACAGTGTGTGTGTTGGCACGAGGGCTCTGTTTTTTCTTAGTGTTTCCTTTTTCAAAAACTTGTTTGATGCATTTAAAACCACACTTGATTCAGAAGGTTTCATTAGTTTTTGTTTTATTTATTAAGTTAAATGTTTCTGTGAGCAAAAACTGAATGCATCTGTTAGAGATTACTTAGAAATCGTTAATTTAACATTGTGGAAACTTCTCAAACCCAACATACAGAATACTGGTTTGCTGGTTTAGCCTGCTTGTAACTCAACCGTTTGACAGCAAAACCCATTTGTTTTGCACAGTCTTTATCTTGTGCTCTTGCAAAGCAGTAGCCTACCTCACATCAACAGCGTAAATATAAAGTGAGACAGCTACAAACTGTGTGTGGTAGCTTTGTCCTGCTGTATTCTTGCTACAGAGTTGATGATGCGATCAGGTACACATATTTGCATCACACATTTGCCTCACAATCAGCTCTGTATGTGTGGACTTGAAGCGATCAGATTCCAGTGTGTCGTTGATGTGTTTCAGGTTGCTTTCTCGTCTGTACGTACATTAGCTCTCTACACTTGGAATCATATAAACCAAGCACACAAACGTGTGAGTCAGGTGTGAGCAAGGTGCAAGAATGTGATATTTCTGTGAAGACATTTAATCAGAAAACATAGTAAAATCTTATTAAGGTGGTTTAGATGTTAATCTGCGAGCACATGCGCAGGTTAAAGTTAATTTAGAAACAGGCTTCATACAGTACAGATGAACCTCAGGCCTGAACACAATGTTGTCAGATGGAGCCTGAGGTTTTATATGTAAATCGAAAACTGTTGTTAGCTTGAAAGTCTTGTTCCTATTCTTATTATTACATACATAAAGATGCCTTTGTTGTTGTCGTCACATGGTTACACTTGTTGCTCTGTCTGTTTGAGTCTCTCTCATAATATTTGATGGACAGAGAGGCATTTAGTCGAGGACTTACTCATTTAATTTCAATAATGACCTGCTTATTCTCACAGTAGGTAACGTCTCTATTATAACTATAATATGAACAGAGATAGACTTGATTGCCGATCATTTCCAAGAATGTGTTTTTTCAGCCGTGGAGCAGCATTGTGCTCTCCTTGATGTTCATTTTTAGTTTTTTTTCCTAAATATTTCAGCACTGCGCTTGCATAAATGGCAGCACTAAGTAGCATTAAGCTAGTTAGTCCCATAGACTGTCTGTGGTTAGTCCCAGTGGCTACTCTTGGTGGCTAACCGCCAACGCTGGTTCTTTTGTAAAGAAATGTGCCTTAAGTTCAGCAAATACTGATTTATCTTTTAACAAATACTGAGCTAATGTTAACATTTTTTAAAATGTCTTTGCGGAGCTCTGATACCTGTTACACTGTCCATGTCTCTAACGACTAACAACCAACCTAAATTTTTTTGTCTTCAGCAACTGTGTGTTGAACATGTAATGAATTAATGAGTTTCACAAGATATTGCGAAAAAGTGTTAAATCTGAATTTGCAGAAGAGAATGTCACGTAGACCGACAGGTCCGTCACTCAACGTCAGTACATGATATTCCTGTCTTTCCCCATCTGACTTCATTCTCAACCTACATTAGAAAATTGCTCTTTATAAAAGAAACTCAGCAAGATACCTTGAAATATATATTTAGTCATTAGGGCCGAGAATGTGTTACTGATTTACTGTACTTACTTTATATCATATAAAAAAATGAATCCCAAAAGTTATTTCTGTTGCTACTACTTTATATTACTATTACTGAAGTCTGCTGCTAAGTTCAGCATCATGTTTCGCTCAGAACAGTTGTTAATAAATCAGAACGTGTAAACTGCTTCATTAACGCAGACTGTAGCATCTTGAATACAGCCAGTGCAAATTCCCCACAGGATAAGTAAACTTTCTGTTGCTGCTGTTACAAGATTAGACCTGCACCTGCCGTCATCACTAATGCTGGGTTTTATGCTAGCTGAGTTTGAGTTGCCACAGCCACTACTGAAAATCCGTCTTCTCCTAGTCCCCCAGCAGGGGGGAATGAAGCAGAGGGACTGGAACGAGCTATTTCTTGTCTTAGTTGAGGTCTGACAAACAAAGCAAGAGCAGGGTGAGGGGTTGAGGTAATCCGTGTGCTACATGTAGCATCACAATGAAATAAGAGATTGTACCCATTTTAATTATTAAAAGAAAATCAATAAGTGGGAGCCAGTGTTGACATTGTGGCAGCCACCTCAAATAAATCAATGTATGGAAAACACTGCAGGACAGCTAATTACTTCAGAATTTATTTATTTTTTTATTCATTCTGTTGTTCATGTACATTTAATTAAGTAAAGTTTATTTAATATAACACCTTTCAAAGAGCAAGGTCACAAAGTGTTTCACTGGAACAAATCTGTTGAAAATAAGACCCTAACACAGTAATTAATTTATCCACCACTTTCCTATGCAGTATATGATGCTCCTGAAAT
This sequence comes from Epinephelus moara, assembly GCF_006386435.1. Taxonomy (NCBI): domain Eukaryota; kingdom Metazoa; phylum Chordata; class Actinopteri; order Perciformes; family Serranidae; genus Epinephelus; species Epinephelus moara. Next base: position 22,411,045 of record NC_065517.1, on the reverse strand, counting down.
AACAGCCACAAAGACGGACTGATCCACCTTTTTCTCATGATCGAGTGTTTAAAAAGTTGCATTAAACTGTAATATCTAATCGCAGTACTCATAGAATCACAATACTTAAAAATCACGATACATATCAAATTGGCACCCAAGTATTGTGATAGTATCGAATCCGAAGATTACATATTGTCCCTGCTCTATTAAACGATCACTTACTGAGGGTCAGCTGCTAGCTAATGTTATTTTGGTGGATAAAATAAGAAATGCTTGTCCTGTGGATTTTTATTATCCAGCAGTCCCCTTTGGTGAGTCAGAAAGTTAATTTGAACGCTGCTCCTGAGAAAACACAAATCCCAGTTTGACCTATTGTGATTGAATATTGACTTCACCTCAGGCAAACACAGCATGTCTCAACTAAACTCTGCAGGGTTTCTTTTCATAATACAGTCAGGACCGATGTCTATATCTTGTTTTGTTCTTATTGATCAATGTCATTTCTTCTGTCTCATTAGTAAGAGTGCAAGTTTCACCAGAACATTAAGTGTAGACAGTTCTTGCTTTCTTTCTTTTTTTTCAGTTTTCTTCCCTTCCTGTACATATTTCACTGTAATGAGGCAGGAGGTGTCATACTGTTTAGGGCAAGACTATAAGATGTCAGAGAACAGATCCATCGCAACTACACACAGCCAAAGGCGATGTCTTCAAACTGTGTTTTCTGTCAGAATAAGAGTCCTTAACACATAGATGTTTAGTTGATAATGATATGAAACAGACACAAGCAGCTAATCATCACATCTGAGAGATGTTTTGTTGTTTTTTGTATGTCACTGTTATATCAATTTACAAGTGTTGGTAGATACATTAACAGATGCAAATGTCTATAGGAAAAGAAAAAAAGGTACTTCATAACTTTGGTGTTTAAACCCTGCAAATCCAACACTGACCACGACGCAGTCCAGCGCATAAATTTACAGCGTTGCAAACAGTGGCCTGATTCCTTCAGAGAGATCTGTGAAAGCTGCCTTGGTGGAATCAGTATGTCAAGAGTCTCTGACTGTTTACACATCTAATGTAGAGCGTATTGTTTGCTCTACAGATTATAAACAAGCCCGTCAAGGCCAACTTGCGATCTTGGGCTGTGTAAATAAATCTGATTTGACTTTAGTCAAAAATTGGACAAGTTTAGAGTTTGAAAAATCGTATACTGATAATAATTTTCTCTACACAATTCATAACATGAACAGTTTGAGTGATTTGATAAGTTTCCCTCAAATTCTAACGCAGTGAAATAAACACTACTACTACTTTTGTTGGACAAACCGAAGATAGACACCGTTTCAGAACATATTTGTGGCAATTCTGTACTTAAGTTTATTGTCCTTTATAGGCTAATTTATATATGCTACGAGCTAAAATCCATGGGGCTCTGGATACAAATAACATTTAATTTTGCCACCAGTAAGGCTGCAAGATTATGTCCAAAATGATCACAGTTATGTATCGCAATTATTCATTGATTATAGGGACAAAGTTTTTTATTGCAACTTGCACTCGCATGTAAACTGTACCTTTTTACCTCAAATTAAATCAACAAAACACTGCTTTTATTTTGCTGCTCTGCCACAGTCCTGCTTATTAACAAATCTTCGGCCAAATGGAACATGATTGCATTGGTTATTTCAGTCTGTCTATGGGAGCTGGATGATTCGGTGGTGTGCTGCACAGCGTCCCTGTCTGAGTTGATGCTGGACAAAGACAGGGAATCAGTGAAGTCAAATCAGCATGCAACTATCATACTGTAGTTTGTGGTGTTTTTTTTTTTTTTTTTTAAAGGTGGTTCAACAAGTTACTTTTGCTGCTTTGCGGCCCTGACAGAGGTCTCATGCACTCTAAATCCGAAGTACCCCCAAACAATGGATGATAACCCTGGACTAGCTCTCTGCTTTCTGCACCAGACATTTGATTCTGACAGGCTTCCACTACAGGTTGCTGCAATGACTTTTAGTTTAGGAAGCGCTTGATTTGATAGCAGCACAAACAACGTCAGTCTTGAAGTCGCTCAATTTCCTTTAAAAGAAAATTGCGATTGATTTTAGTATTCGATTAATTGTGCAGCCCTTGTCTCCAGATATGGAAGCTTTTGGTAGGTAGGAAGGGCTAACCAGAACTAAGTAAAACTTCTCTGACAAACTGGGAACATATGAATGGGAAAAGGAATAAGCGACACTTGACACAATTGAGTCTGATGCCCTTGAGCACACCTCCAGTTGCTACATCACCTCAGTTGCACCACACCACTGTGTTGTGCCCCATTTAATTCTCAGTTTTTAATATGTGCAGCTGAATGAATGTGCAGTGCAGAAGAACACGTGTGCATGATGAAAACCTTTCCTGGAGGTTTAAAAATAGACTGTCAGGCCTGTCACCGAGGTGCTGATGACATGCTAGTGGAAGATAAGTACCATACTCTGAGCCCGATTTGAGCCTGAAAACACTCACTTTAAACTCGGTGGCATCGACTCGGCTGCTCTCAACAGTATTGTAATAATGACTCATTATCATGTGTTGCTGGAAATAGCTGTGAAACACCAGAAATTTCAAATGTATGTACAATACAGAGCATACAGACACATGTACTGTATATACGTTATATAAGACGCTGATAGCTGGTAACTTATGACTTGATTATTTACACTTAATTGCACAAACTGCTGCCTCACAGCGTACCCAATGAATTTGTTAGGCTTGGTAGAAAATTCCTCCAGAGTTAGCTGGTTCTTGTGTTCTAGTCCCCTTAGCTGTTAGCCAGGAGCAGGGCAATATAGAGTAATATAAGTGATTACAGCTCCCAGCAGTATTTTAGTGTTCATGTCAGGGTAACTTGCAGCATCTTATAGAGACGGCTTATTAAGCCTCAGAGAAAATGGTACAGAACATCACATAGCAAAGGTCACCTACTGTAACTACATAGATAAACAGATGAGATGTGTCAGATCTGTCTGCAGCTCAGCAGGAGATTGATTGATCGCATCATACATCCACTTTGTAGTGATTAATCAGAGCAGCTCATCTGGAAAAAGAGAAGCCTTTAGAAAACTTGAGATAAACCACCCAATCAGTCACAACCAAAACCCTGAATTTGTATTTCAAGTGTTAAAAATGGTACAAAGATAAATTGTATACATGCTAATCCCCTTCAGACAAATGCTACAGTGTTAACAGATTAATCACAGTACAGGTACATCATGACAATACAGCATGAATATAGGTGTGGGCAATATGGGCAAAGTTTTCGATTGTGGTATATTTAATTTGATGTCACAGTAGCGGTATATATCACAGTACAGTAATCGCATTTGATTATTTTAGAAACAACCGCTGCACATCGGACAACACTTGAGTTAAAAACAAGACTGAAAATAGGAAAAATAGCATTATTTTATGGTTCCTGAGAACAGTAATTTCAAGTGTTACAGATTTCTGTATTTACAACTTCGCTCTCCTCCTCCATGTCTGACCAAATCCTATAACCTTGTGAGGCAACTGGATTCGCAAGATCACTGGATCACGCAGAAATCAGATCACACAAGAGTCTCAAGACTTGATTTGCTACATAGCCAGCCTCCATTAGCTCCCATCATAGAAACGGTATCGCCAGATCTCTACCAGTGGAAACATTTATATCGTTGCAGGGTGTATATCATCATGTATCCGTCCTTTATGGCAGACTCTATTCTTATTTAACTTTTTCATCTTTTTACTGTTTTTATTGCTGTGTATAATTCTTGATAGACGGTGCTACTTAACTGCTTTTATGGACTTTTTTCAGCACTTAATTGCGATTACTATTGTGTACTTGTATCTTTGTCGCCAATTCAATGTGAACTCAGGGCATTGCTGTAAAAGAGCTTAATGCTCAGTCAGTTTTCCCTGAACAAACTATGGTTTGATATCGCCCAACCCTAGTGAAGACAAAATAAAAGACAATCTCAGAACCCATCAGCTATAGTCTTACGGCAGTAAGACCTCTGGGGTAAGGGCCAATATTTCGAGAGATCCGATGTAGCCAGTGAATATTCAGGCTAAGATTTCCTCTGCTGTGCGCAGGTCATTTCCGCCAATCACTACAAAGAGATACCTGCATATGATTGCAGGTAAAATATAAAGCAAAATCACCATCAGGCATAGCAGATGGGTTCCGAGCAGGGGCGTCGTTTCAGCAAAAGCTAAGGTATGGCAATATGACATGACGTCACAGAGCTACTGATGATGGAGTTTCAAAAATATGAACTTATATAAAACTTCACTTTGGTCTTTGACCTGTCAGAAGTACATACTATGCTATTGAAAACTGTTTCAAAGGACATGAAGCTGTTTCTCACATTCATAATACCTCATGTCTGCATGTAATGCACGACTTGGTGAGAGCAGTGAAAACATCGGACCTATTTCGGCGCATATTTCAGCACCACGGACAGCGAGCGGACGTTTAATTATCATTAGTCATGTGTTTAACTTCACAGAAAATAAAGAAAATAAATTAATTACAAGCTCATTTCTAGAAGATAACCAAGGGGTCCGGTGTATGAAACACAGTAAAACAAAGGCCAATTTGGTACAATACTGTATAGGCGAATTTATTGGAGTGTCTCCAGAGACCGAAAATACAAGCTTAACATGCCGACATGAAAAAAAAACCCCACATACAATCAGACAGGCTTCAAGACATCATTTAGACAGGCTGTCTACAGCAGCAGAGCAAAATGCTTTTACAACACACAGATAACTCACATAACTCATAACTCGCGGAGGAGCGAAGTGGCGAACAATTTGATTCAATAACACTCGTATTCACTGATGAGCAAATTATTGACCTATTTAAGTGCAATACAATGAAAACAACCAGCCAGTGCGCCTCGAGTAAGATGACTACAGAACCTCTCTCTTTTTTTTTTCTCCCGATTCCAAGGTATGGCAGCTGCCATACCTCGCCATACCTAAATGACGCCTATGGTTCCGAGATTGCATTTCTCCGAATGCGTTCTGCCCCTCCACATACACTTAACTTGCCGTTCAAACGTGATTCGTCATTACTTCTTGGACTACTATCTATTTATAGAGATAAGTTAAAAGATAGCATTGAGTTATCAGGACTGAAAACTGAGGTAGCGTGTGTTTGTGCTTTCAGCTCCTGGAGCTGTTCGACAGTGAGGACCCGAGGGAGAGGGACTTCCTGAAGACCATCCTGCATCGGATTTATGGAAAGTTCCTGGGGTTGAGGGCCTTCATCAGGAAGCAGATCAACAACATTTTCTTGCGGTGAGGGAAATGTTGTAAAGGTAGCCAATGTGACAAGAAGTCATGTCCTATCACAGTCATGTTGAAGATGTCTCTCTATTTTTTTTTTTTTTTTTTTTTTTTTTTTCCAATTTTCCCTAAACATCACTACATTTCATAGGCACAAACACATTCGCCTCAGCCTCCTATAACAGAGAGGAGAAAGAAAATGTTCAGAAGGAGGCATCCAGTATTCTTGCAGCTCCTGTTGCTGGGTGACAATGGGCTTTAGACTATTCAAACAGGGGGCACTTGATGTCGTTTTCAACAGGCAAGGTGGCAAAACGGATGCACCCACTTTGACCATCTGCCACTGAGAATAAAAATAGTGCCACAGTTGTCAGGCTCTGTCTGTACATACCATGGCTGCTCAGCAGATGGAGATGGGTTGCCAAACAGAGGAGGTGAATAATGTATGGATCATTAAGCTGCGTAAGAGCAGTCAATTTAAGGGCCCCTGCTAAACATATTTATTCTCACTCGCATATTTTTATGGGACTTCTTATAGAATAAAACATTTGCAGTCTTTTTATTATAAAACTTCATATAAAGACTATAATATTAGAGCTCATTGTCTGCATGTTTAAAAATCATGGAGCCCCAGTGTATTTCTATCTGTAAAATCTGAATCCCAAATCAGAGTGTCAATATTTGAAAGGAACACAGTATTGACAGCAGCCTGGATCAATTGTTCTGAACAGTGTGCTCTGTCTATCACTGTGTTCATGTGTTTCATAATTTCTGTTGCAGGTTCATCTATGAAACGGAGCACTTCAACGGTGTCGCTGAGCTGCTAGAAATCCTGGGAAGGTGAGTAATAATGTTTTTGTCATTAATATCTATTTATATCATGGTTCGTTTACCGACACTCTACAACACAGGGTTGCACAACGAAATGCAAGTTGTAGTCCCTTTATGCTATATGAGAAGAAGAAATAAGTATTGGTGTACTGTATATCACCATTAATGTCCTCTGGCTTGAAGTACTGAGTGTGTAAACAAAACTTAAAAGGGACCTATTATGCTTTTCCTTATTTTGTAAAGTTACAATGTTGGATGTTCATATTAAATGTGGGCAAAGTTTTAAATAATGAGGTAAGCGTATATAAAAATACTCCCTGTGAGCAAGTGTTGTCACAGCATGGAATTTCTAATGTTGACACATAACCTATAAAAATATCAATATTCAGTTTTATTTTCGATACCACACTGAAAAACTGATATTCATGCCATTAAATTTTGAATTGTTATCATATTACAAGGCAACATTTCTTTTCTTGTTTACTAGCCGAGAACAGCAGAATGATTGTAGTAAACATTAACAACAAGAAAAAGTGAGAAAGTGCAGATGGTATCGAAGTATTGATGCTCCGGAAAAATGGGTATTGAAACCGTTTCAAATATTCAGAATTGACGCGTGTCGATAAATCGATATTTTGACAACACTAGTTTGATTGAGAACCTTAAGTTTCAGGCCGCTCTGATAACTCTGTCTTTGTCATTTACATTAATGATAATTTTTTTCAAATTTGGCACAAACGTTTATTTGGACTCAACGATGAACTGATAAGAATTTGGTGGTCAAAGGTCAAAGTGACTGTGACCTTGTCTGTCTAATTCCTGTGAACACGATATTGAAAAAAAATGCCTTGAGGGAATTTCAATTTGGCACAAACGTCTACTTGGACTCAACAATGAACTGACTAGAATTTGATAGTCAAAGGTCACTGTCACTGTGACCTTACCTGTCTTATTCACCTCTCCTGTCTTATTCACCTCGTCTGTCTTATTCACCTCGTCTGTCTTATTCTCGTGAACAGGATGTCTCAAAAATGCCTTGAGGGAATTTAAATTTGGCACAAACTTTTACTTGGACTCAACAATGACCTGATTAGAATTTGATAGTCAAAGGTCACTGTCACTGTGACCATGTCTGTCTTATTTACCTCGTCTGTCTTATTCTCGTGAACTGGATATCTCAAAAATGCCTTTTAGGGAATTCAAATTTGGCACAAACATCTACTTGGACTCAACAATGAACTGATTTGATAGTCAAAGGTCACTGTGACCTTGTCTCATTGCTGTGAAAGCTATATGTCAAGAATACCTTTAGGGAATATCCTCTTATTTGGCACAAACGTCCACTTGAAGTCAATGAACAAATTGGTGGTCAAAGGTCAGTGTTCACAGTGACTTCACAAAACATGTTTTTGGCCATAAATCAGGAAATCATATGCTAATTATGACGGAACTTCACACACATGTCTAACAGGATAAAAAGATTGAGTATTGACATTTTATATACAAAAGGTCAAAGGTCGACTTCACTGTGACATCATTATGTTCTGCAAAAACACTTTTCTGCCCATTATTCAGCACGGAGGTATACAACAACTGCAATGACAGTGTGTAGACGCATAGAGCAAACATATTGAAGACCCAGAAACGCTGACCAATCAGAGCAGACTGGCTTAAAGAGACAGGCGCTAAATAGAGCGTCTCAGACAGAGGGTAAATACAGGTTTTCAGCACAGACAGTATGAGTAAGGTAAAGTGGTTTTTGACCATTAAAGCATGTAAACATGTTCTATAGAACCCCCAAATACATGTATGAATGTGAAAATGAGCATAATAGGTCCCCTTTAATGAGGTCTACAATAATACATTCAGTGGCTGGTTAACACCTGTCTGTCCTTTATATATTTGGTAATACTGACATTTTAAATAGTGTAATCAAGATGGATTAAAAAACTGTAATCATCAGTACATAAAATCTTGATCCCGTCTCAGCTTTACTGTAAACAGTCCAGGTTGTGTTGTGTGTGTCTGTCTCTCTGCTCAGTTATCTGTCTAACACTGTGCTGCTGGTTTTGTGTTTACAGTATCATCAATGGGTTTGCGTTGCCTCTGAAGGCAGAGCACAAGCAGTTCCTTATGAAGGTGCTCATCCCGCTGCACACAGCTAAGGGTCTTGCCCTTTTCCATGCACAGGTAGGAGAAATTGCCTTTAATAATAACACCATTATTTTGCTATAACTCATGTTAACTTTGGCTGCGCATATAATCTTTTTTATTCCTGAGCTGCACAGAAACTATTCATCTCAGCAGGATTAAGCACTGTCATGATGTTCTCTCTGTGCTATAGCACTTCCTGGTGGCTTGGATGTGTAAATGCACTCGTTTCAGTGATAACCACTGTGTTTCACTGTTTGTTTGTTTTTTAAATTTTTGTCAGTCAGTATAGTGGGAATGTACAAAAATAGTAACATTCATTAGAGGTTTTCACTCTGAATACATATTGAACACGAGAGATCTTTGCTGAAGATGTTCTGGGCAGTTTTTGTCCGATGCATTTTTTGAGAACAGTGTGTTCTTTTACTGTTTTTTCTTTTTATGTCCCTCAGCTGGCGTACTGTGTGGTCCAGTTCCTGGAGAAAGATCCTACACTCACTGAGCCGGTACTTATTTTTATCATTCCTCCCACTCAAAGCACAAAGCCTCAAGCACTAAATTAGTCTACACCACAGAGAGATGTGTAGTGGGCGCCAGCAGCCACCCACTTAAACAGACTGTTTTGGGTTTTTTTACCATTAGAGAGAAATTCACACGAAATTCTCTGTTATCTTCTCCGTGCAGGTGATCCGCGGGCTGCTCAAGTTTTGGCCTAAAACCTGCAGCCAGAAAGAGGTATTGTGTCTATGATTACATTTCACACTTACAACTGCTGTGAACCAGATCTTTAATGTGGTATCATGTTCCCTACCTCGTATCTAACTAGGTGATGTTCCTGGGTGAAATTGAGGAGATTCTGGATGTCATTGAGCCAACGCAGTTCAAGAAGATCCAGGAGCCGCTGTTCAAACAGATCTCCAGATGTGTGGCCAATCCACACTTTCAGGTACTTTTAACAGGGACTGTTCAACTGTGGCGAAAATAATAACCATGGTTTTTTCACGATCATTTAATGTGATACTTATTGGCTTTGACACCATCATGCATTTATTGACCATTAACTCTGGTGTTTCTTTTTAGCACAGCAAATACAAAAAATGAGAACAACACTTTTAAGTCAGCAAGTGGCCCACCCTCATAGTCCAGGGGAAAAAAACAGAAAGTAAAGTGCAACTACATTTTAAAGCCAACAGAGCAAATGCTACTGTAATGTCAATATTAAAATGTCTCATGAGACTGTGATGCAGAGGCAGGAGCAGAGGGGCCTTGACCTTACTATACTTTTATTACTTGGTCAAACACCACCTTGTGAGTAGACTTCAAGTGCTGGAACAAATTGTGTTGCTTTGTGGTGCAGCTACGACCGTGTATCGCATCTTACATATGACAGTAGTTTGTCCAAGTCTGACTCAGTGAAACCAAAGTGTTTCCACACCACAGTTTGTTTTACATTTCTCCTGAAACATCAGCTCTGTTTCTGCCATCTTCTTACAAATTCTACCGAAAAATATTCAAAACAGCCGGAGAGACAGTGCATTGTGACTCGCTGTTTTAACTCCTGCTGAAACTTCTGGAGTTTGGAGGGAGGGGCCGAGCACATCCGCTGGGAAGGGGGGCGCTTAATTTACAAAATGAAAGACAAAACAGGAGCAACATTGGTAGACTCGTCATGTGGCACAAAATCTCATAGTTTAGGATAAAATCCCTACTTATGACAGAAGCATACAGACAATTCAAGTCATTATACAGCCTTTGTCTTTGGCCCATAACCCTTGTCACGCCATTTGATAAATGTTTTACAAAACACATTTTGTAGTTACAGGCAGACAAAAGTGTTGACATACTTGTCAACTACTCTAAATCTTCCTGTGGGCACCCATAAGTGGAGGCTGGTGTGTTAATAGATAATCAGTTTTTAAGTTATTTTTTTATTTTATGCACATCAGTTACAATGAAGCAGTCATTTTGCAATGAAAATCTCAGATCTCAGGCTCCATCAAACAAATCCAGTGTTCAACATTAATGTGTTTTGCCCTGTTAAAAATCTATTTCCTTTAAGTCAATTTTTACTTACTCCTAAAGAATAATTTTATTTATTAGCGGATATCAAATACAACGAAAACTTAAGTTAATTGTCATGTTTAATATTTATTTAATTAAACTCCTGTGTTCAGGATAATTGAAATCAGCTCATAAACTTTTCTTTACCATTTTCCCATAAGTGCCGGATCTGTATTACGCATGTAAAACATTCAACACAGATGAGAAGGAAGTGAGATGGCTCATTCCAACGTGGCACTTTACTTGCCATTCCTTATTGTAGAGCCCTGAATGTGAATTGAATGTGTATAGAAAAGAAAAGAAAACACTTCAGTCAAAACAAAACGAGAATCTAAGACATAAAATAGTGCAACATAGAAATAGGGATAAAATATAATCTTAATAAAATATAAAATAAAGTTTTGTGGTAAATTTGTGATAATTAAAATTGAATTAATGGGTAAATAAATGTAAAACAGGAATGTAGTAAATGTATATGCATAATGGGAAGTATAAATATATACACACACACAAAGGTGTGAATAAAAGTAAATAAAACATAAAGTGACTATATAATGGATGAAGATGTCATAAAACACAGTTAAAATATAGAATAGGTTTTGTCTTGTCTTTATAAGAGATGTTATAATACTGACATGTGTCAGTGTGTCACCAGCAGATGCACATATATTTTTTGACATTTGATATATAGCAGTGACTCATAATCCCACGTGTTCTTCTGGTAGGTTTTTTTTTTTTTTTGTCCACACACTATATATATCCATGAGTGTAGGCTGAATATCAGAAACGCCTCTCCATATAATGCAACACAGTTTAAGAACACCACAGACTTCATCCAGTGATCATAAAGTTTAATAATAACACCTCTCTAAAACAGTTTCAGCTCGATCAGTCGTAACTTTGATTTTCGGATTAAACTGCATTAGTTTTAGCTGCAGTATGTGTACCTAATAAACTGGCAACTGAGTGATTTTCCTCGATTTCTCCTTTTTAACACTTTATTTTTATTGTTTTGACAAAAATATAATAAATAGGGAAACAGAAAAAATAGAGTATAAAACAAAATGAAGCCATATTCAGTTTGTCATGTTGTCGTTGACATGCAAACATTGTCCATTTCTCCCATTTCTCTCGACATCGCTCCTCTTGAGCTCTATTCCTGTGACTTAACAGTTCCAAATCATATATTTCACTCACAGTTATCTTGTGTTGGTGGTTCTTCTTTGTACCATCTCTGCGTGATGGCCTTTTTACAGTCTGCCTACAAGATTCTCAGCAGATATCTGTCTCCTCTTAAAATAATTCCTCCTGTCATACTGCCAAGGAACAATATCAAACATGACCGAGATAAATCATTGCTCATATGAACATTTACCTAAAACTGCACAATTTCAAGACTGAGCCAAAGTACATGGTTACAATCTGCTGTCATGACGTTTATTCTAAAGTGACTCGGGCACTTATGTGAAATTGCTATTTCATGTAAGAAGTGCATGTCTGAAAGAGGCTTTGTTCCCTCTGTCATCTGAACCTCTGCTGAGTTTACCCTCATGGAAATCATGGAAGAGAAAAGAGGTCTACATCATTAAGTCATCACAGTCCCACTCAGACTGCAGGCTTTTACGTTTCTCATTCTCTGTCCTCGTAGGTAGCGGAGCGAGCGCTGTACTTCTGGAACAACGAGTATATCCTCAGCCTCATCGAGGAGAACATTGACAAGGTCCTTCCCATCATGTTCGGTAGCCTGTACAGAATCTCCAAGGAGCACTGGAACCCGTAAGTGCTGCATCGACGTTTGATTCATTCGAGCTGTCTGACTGACTTCACAGTTATTTACATACAGTGACATGTGCCAGGATATATTACCATGGTAACACCAGAGGGGTTAGACCCTCTGCTTAACAAAGAAAACCTGTCACATTATGGAGAGACACTAATTGATTCAACCGTGTGTGAATCATTGGATTCTATGTGTTGTTCATAAACATCGATGCACAGGAACCTGCCTTAATGTGCTGCTGCTGAGATTGTGTTTACATGTACACATTGTACACATTACAGACAGACATGTAGACACCGCCATGATGGTGTCAGTATCTAACATCATTTACTGCTATGCTTGGACATAAAAGTAATACAAACCTCTGCATACATTTTCTGTATTACTGAGGTATAACGGCATTCCAACATGTCTCCATGTGGGAATTTAATTTGAAAGGACAGACACAGGAAGAGGCCACGCTCATTTTAATTTCCAGGGCTGGTACCTGCGGTTATTCCACAGGCTAGTTAATAACATGTCGGGCAGGAAATCCAAAGTGTGGGATCATTTTGAGAAGGTGAAGGACGAACCCAAGGTGATATGTAAACTCATCTTCATTGGTCGACTACAAACATGACGTATCATCTGAAACATGGAAGTAGCTACATGCCCATTAGCCACATGACAGCGTCATTAACAGGCGGCTCGCTCTGTGTGACGTGCACTTGTAGATAAAATATAGGCCTATATTAATGAAGATTCATTGGTACGGTTTTGTATTTGGTGATAATTTAAGTGACGTAACCACTAAGTGAATACACAGAGTTAAACCTTGTGTTGTGTTTTACACCGAGTATTTTTGCTGTGTTGCAGGACAATCGTAGCTCTGGTCTACAACGTGCTGAAGACACTGATGGAGATGAACTGCACGCTGTTCGATGAGTTGACTTCCTCCTATAAAGCAGATCGCCAACGGTGAGTTACAGAGCCACGTGCACCGTAAATGAGATTGAACACCTTTATCTAATAATGGTTGACACCTACAGTACAGGGCCAGTTTCAGCAGCTGATCCCAAAACAGTTTGTCATGTACACTCCATCAGAAAACATTAACTTCTCCCTGACAGAGTGAATCAGTGCAGCGTCTCTGTCCTGCTCCTGCGGGTTCTCTACCAGCCAGTTCAGTCATTCACCTTGAAAACCAGATGTTAATTTTGTCCGACAAGCACTGTGAGTTGTTAGACTTTTCTAAATCATGTCCAATTGATTAAATATGCCACAACTGGACTTCATTCATACATCTCACAGCTAATTGTCAAAGCAAACAGGATGCACCTGAGCTCAGTTTGTAGGGCTGTAGCAAAGGGTCTGGATACCTGTGTAAGTGTGTCAGTTTTTGGATCATGTTCCTCCTCAGTTACTGTCATGAAATCAAACTTGCTTTAAGTTATACTAGCTACACTGACACTGAACTATTATGACCTGGCTGTGACCAAAAGGGAGAAACACCATGTCATTGTTTAGCAAAAGATATTTATTTACAGTCACCAACCAACAATACAGGCGACTTGATTGAAGTCTATAAGCTCGTTCACAGAATATATGATATTACAGCTGAGCCTGTCGTACACTTTTGAAATAACAGGTATGATTTTAAAGGGGACATGAAGAGAGAAACATGGAACAAACTTCTAGATGATGTCGTGCGTCAGGGTCTGAAATTAACTGTTTTTACTGCCTGCCACTGTCACTTTTGAAACCTATGTGCTGAATGAAGGAAAAATATTTAGATCATTTAGACACATTTATTGTAAAGAATGATGTCATTATATTATACATTAAAATTATTTTGATCCACAGTAAATTCCAGTGTTGGAACAAAGTGCCCCATGAATGAGTCCTATAACAAAAGATAGCGCATTACAAGCTGCGCCAGTGATATGAAATGGTATATACTTCAGTCTCCTAAGTGGGCGTGGTCGTCTCTCCTCTGCATACCTCCTCTCCTTTGGATGTGTTGTGAACGTCGTGTAGATGGATGAAAGATTAATCAAACGCTAACCTCACTAAACATGTCTGTTTTGGGTTTTCCCTGATGATTTTACCCACAACAGCCAACAATTTACCTGCATTTGTGTATTTGTGCATTTGAGTGTAGGGAGGTGGAGAGTGAGTCTGTAATTGTAATTGTACAAAAGCATACACAGCAGGTCATTACACCTATTGGATAGTAAAAATGCAACCAGCTGGCGTTGGGGGAGGGAGACAAAGTGAGAAGGTGAGGAAACTGCATTTATTTAAGAGGTGCTGAGGTGTGCTATTTAACACTGTATCATATGTGTGTAACTAACATGATATCAATGTTTCTAATCGCGACACCTCCATTTTTGGACTTGTAAAAGCCAGGGTTTTTCACACATTAATTTAATTGTGGCAGCCCGCCAGGATTAAAACATCTGCTGCACTGTTGGAATATATATAGTGTTTGGTGATTCATTGCACCACACTCTCAGAGCGCAGATTGTCAGGCTCAGTGAAAATGAAACTTAACCGTGATGTTTGTAATAGACGCATGACAAAATCTTAAAGTGATGGAGAGAATTTGTCATTTACTATTTTTGTTTTGTCTTCTATGTTGCTGTCGCAGGGAGAAGAAGAAGGAGCAGGAGCGGGATGAGCTGTGGAAGAAGCTGGAGGAGTTGAGGCTCAGTAACACCAATCTGGTCCAGAACAACAGCCACGGGCTCCCCAATGTCCAGAACAACAACAACAACAACAACAACAATAGTAATAACAATAATGACAACCAGGACAAGAGCGCTGAGGCTGCAGCTATCACCACAGACAACAACGACCCTGACGTCAGCGCAGCGGCCAGCGAGAGCACCCCGTGTGCCAAATGACAGCGGACGCCAGTTTTTTATTCCGTAAGGGTTTGACATCGTGTTCAGGACTGTCAGGAGAGGATTAACGGAGACAGAGAAAAAACACAAATTACACCTCAACAGTATATTAAATCTACTTAGAGTGACTTAGAACGCCAGCATTTCTTTGGCAGGAAAAAAAAATATATATTTCAACTTAAGACTATTTTTGGATGTTACAGTGTGGCTGCAGTATATTGTTTATTTGTCTGATCAAAGATTTATCCTTTCACATTTAGTTTCTTAACTGAAAAAGATTTTTTTTTTGTTATATTCGTTGTATGATACGTGGGAGGGGAGAATAATGACTTGAATTCAATGTTTCCGATTGTGCTGCACTTAGACAAGCTGAATAGCTATTTAAAGATGTCTATTTTTTAATGTGCTTTTCCTTGTTGCTGCCAACACTTGGGTGCAAACCTTAAGGAAGAAGGGAACTGCGGATGTTGGGAGTATTTGGGGGGCGAAGATGGGACCAGATCCATTATTAAACATTTAGTGTCCATAAATGTATAGAAGCAGACTGTTACCAGGAGCAGAGGAAGCTACAGGACAGATGGAGAACAGGAGGTGCATGGCCAAAAAAAAATATAAATCCTAAAGAGTAATAATCCCAGATATGGACTTATATCTCTGTACGTGACTCTAGTTGAGACTCTCAAGGTAAAACCTGTTCACAATTAGAGCAGATGTCATATTGGAGAGATTATTTTCCAGTTCCAGGTGTTTGTAAATATTTTTTTATCTGGGTGAAAACCTGAAATTAATAGTTGCAAAACAACACCTGCATTTGTAAGACTACACTAAAGTATTGAGACAGGGCTTTCAAAGAGTGAAATGGTTTTTTAGCATGACTGGAATTAAAGGAATAGTTTGACATTTTTGGAAGTTCAGGCATTCTTGCGATATAGAGGAGCAAAGTAAGATGAGGAGATTGATATTTTCATGGTAGCTATGAAGCTATAGCCAGCAGCTGCTTAGCTTAGCATAAAGACTGGAAACGGAGGGAAACAGCAAGCATTGCTTTGGCTAAGGGACACACCAGATACACCACACCGACATCAAGGAACTAGCTGAAGTTGGCTGCTCGGGCGTGCTCGGCTCTAGTCTCTAATGCCCTTCCTCTTTGCGCCCAGTGATTTGGAAGCAGCACTGATTATCTGGGTAGTTTTATGCGGCAGAAATAGAGCCTTTTTACTTCATGCGCCACTGAGCAACTTTTGTAGGAAGGAACAGGGTCCCAGCTTCAACGCTGTATCCAGGAAACTGGAAGACTGACGTTAGCACCTAAACAACACAACCCGATGCTGAAAGAACCAACGATATTTACTGTGTGCTAGTGAACAATAACACAAACAGTTATGAAATGACTTCGCTAGAAAGCTCAATTGCTAGAAAAAATAATCTTACCTTATATAACAAGTTTGTATTGATTTAACACCCTCTTGACTTTAGCCCATTGTTTACTTTCCTCACTTTAGTTTCTCCTCTTTAACTGCCAATCGAAGTGATTTCTCTCACCGACAGGCTCCACCGTCTTGGCACTGATTCAAAATGCTGAATTAGTTGAAGAAAAGCCAACAAGGACCGGTGGCGAGTGCCAATAGTACAGGACATAATGCAAAAACTCGAGCGATACACGCTCACCGACGGCCGAACACAGACTAAAGGCCGACCTTTCGGCTTGGTACGTTAGGGCCCCCACATTCCTGGTAGATTACCTCGCAATCGTCGTGACCAAAGATAAGATAGTTTTTTACTTTCCAGAGTTGTGAGTATTACAAACCGTTGTGCAGTGTTTTTAAACCTGGAGCTAATTTCATTGTCTCACCTGTACCTTAAAGAACATGTCCCCACCAACGCAGCCCCAACGACGTGGAAAAACAGTCTGCTATTTCAGGGAAGGCTACGCACCGGACCGTTCCTGAATTGCTGTTTTTAACACTTTGGCTCTGATTAAACAATCCAAATAAAATGTGTTTATTAGTGAGCTTTACAGGAGCTGTCAGGAGGATTCGGTTACCCTTGGACGGAGCCAGGCTAGCTGTTTCCCTCTGTTTCCAGTCTTTGTGCTAAGCTATGCTAAACTAAGCTAAGCTAACTGGCTGCTGTGCATAGCTTCATATGTAACGTACAAACATGAGAGTGGTATCAATCTTCTCGACTAACTCTGGTCAAGAAAGCAAATAAGCGTATTTCCCAAGATGTCGAACTTTTCAATTAAAAGTAGTAGATTAAGAAATAAGTGAGACCTACAGTGCTATATTTTTATTGACGAGGCAGATATTTTTGAATGTTTAATTTCCCAGATGGACTATAACGGGATGCCGGATGCGCTTGAGTGTATATTTGTTGAGTGCGTTTATGTGTATATGTTAGTTTGGAGGCTACTTAAAGGGAAATGCCACTCAATTTAAGATTTTCTGTACAGTATATTGTTCTGTGGTCCAGGAAAGTGCAGTCAGTGCTTAGGAACATGAATGGTTCTCTGTTGACGCTGAAAAGCAGAGACTTTAACTTGTCTTACCACTTATCTGGTATTTTACAATGCACAAGAGGCTGATTTTGTGTGTTGTGATTTTTTTTATATATATACATATATATATATATATATATATATCCAAACAAGGCTCACGATGAAGTAGTGATATCAAGAATATGATGCTCAACACCAGAAAATCCGAGTAAACTTTACCATCAATGCCTGTTGACTCCCTGTATCTCCAGACTATATAACCTCACATTTGCTTTTAGTTTCTGACGTTGGGAGTTGATAAATGTGTTCATAAACTTAATCTGACTGCCGTAGATCATAGGAAACGACTTGTGACGACTTTCTTTTTCTTTTTCTTTTTTTTAAATTGAATGGTGTTCCCTCTGAACCCGGAGTGTCTGCTCTTCTTCTAAGGTCATATTTTTAGGTCCAGTCTTTTCTGATGCCTTTCTGTCAGTACAGCATTCCAACCTCTGTGGCGTTAAAAAAAACTGTGTGGGGAACCTGTTTTGTAATCGCAGATCTTATTTAGGTTTCACCATCAAATAAAGTCTACTTTATCTTTCTACTCAAAGCATGTGTGTCTTCTTTTCTTTTCTCTTTCACTGGAGTGTGTTGAGTTGTAGTACATTACAGTGGTCAACAGATGGTGCAATTTGTGTCTCCAGCATTGAGCTCCTGAGCCATTCATATGACAAATGCATTGCTTTCAATATCACCAGCCACTTTTTAAGGTGCACCTTGCTAGTACCAGGTGGGACCCCTTGTGCCTTCAGAACTGCCTTAATTCTTGGTGCCACAGATTCAAAAAGGTGCTGGAAACATTCCTCAGAGACTCTGGTCCATATTGACATGATAGCATCACACAGTTGCTGCAGATTTGTTGGCTGCACATCCATGATGTGAATCTCCCATTGCACCACATACCAAAGGTGCTCTGTTGGATTGAGATCTGGTGACTGTGGAGGCCACTGGAGTACAGTGAACTCATTGTCATGTACAAGAAACCAGTTTGAGATGATCTGAGCTTTGTGACATGGTGCGTTATCCTGCTGGAAGTAGCCATCAGAAGATGGGTACACTGTGGTCATAAAGGGATGGACACGGTCAGCAACAATACTCAGGTAGGCTGTGGTGTTTAAACCGTGCTCAGTTGGTACTAAGGGGCCCAAAGTGTGCCAAGAAAATATCTCCCACACCATTACACCACCACCACCAGCCGGAACATTTGATACAAGGCAGGATGGATCCATGCTTTCATGGTGTTTACACCAAATTCTGACCCTACCATCTGAATGTCGCAGCAGAAACTGAGACTCATCAGACCAGGCAACGTTTTTCCAATCTTCTATTGTTCAGTTTTGGTGAGCCTGTGTGAACTGTAGCCTCAGTTTCCTGTTGTTAGCTGACAGGAGTGGCACCTGGTGTGGTCTTCTGCTGCTGTAGCCCATCTGCTTCAAGGTTGGACGTGTTGTTGGTTCAGAGATGGTCTTCTGCAGACCTTGTTTGTAACCAGTGGTTATTTGAGTCACTGTCTAAAACCATCCAACATCAACATTTTAAATTCATTCAATGAGATGAGACTTTAACATTTTAATGTCTTTTAAAGGTCTCTTTATGTATAAGGTGCACAGTCAGTACTCCGTTCCTTTACATGTCTAAAAGTCCGACACAACAAGCAAAAGCAATAATAATAATAATAGTAATCAGTGCACTTAGAAACATCAGCCAAGAGCATGACGGCTTATTTAATGATGGACTGTCAGCGCAACTCATTCTCTGCACTGTATTGCAGTAATAATAGGAAGGCAGCAAATAGTTCCACTTGTGTTTTTCCTGCTATGACCGGTCAATATCGACACAGTGTCAGGGGTCAGAGGGAAAATAATTAGGTTGCTTTGTCTTGAATATGCAAATTATTTGAAATAATGATTTTTAGCTCTGCAGAACAATAGTCATTATTTCATCACGTGTCTCTCCCTGGCCTCCATACTGTTCAACTGTACATTTGTAATATTGATATTATAATTACTATTATAATTACACAAAATATGTTTCAGTTCTTATTACCTGACACACTCAGGCCTCCATAGTCAATATGTGAAACGTTTGATACTCAGTTTCTGTTCCCCTATGTTCACCTTTGGAGGTACCCCACCTATAAAGGGTGTCTCCTGCCTTACCTCTCCCCTTTTGCTGTTGTACTCCATGGGAGAGAGGCTCAAGTTATTGTATATGGTCATAATTGACCGAAGATTTTGTTTTTACCTCTTGCTATCAGGAATAAAGGGAGTTCGCCTCCAAAGATATCTACAGTCTGGGCCTCCTCATATCAACACAACAGAGTCCAGCACTTACATATACACATATATATACAAATATGCTACACATATACACACACACGTGTGTTAAGGCTAAATGCATGTTTTTTAAAGGATCCCCCTCCCCCTCTTGCTTACTGTTGTCAACATAAAGTCAATGTATTGTTTTATATTAAAGGTCCAGTGTGCAGGATTTAGGGGGATACACTGGCAGAAAACACTGTTGTTGTTTTTTTAACGTTAAACTGCTTCATTCAGTCTGTTTGTTCTGGGGAGACAGAAAAGCCTGTGAAAACCTTACAGTGTTTACTTTTATATATCTCTCACTTTATTCAAACTCCGTGCAGACTAATTTGGTTTGATGTTTGAGCGCTGCTTAGGCAGAGACACACGGTATTTTACCGTTAGCGTTGCCTAGTTCCCTTGTCAGAAAACGTTTGATTTTTTTTAATTGGATTTTGGATTATTGCAGAAAACAAACTCCAAGGCAAACAGTTGGTTATGATACTTACATATATATTCTCCATCTTACTTCTGCCGGCCGTGCTCTGCTCACTTATATTGGGATAAAATAAAATGCCAATGCCTTCTAGAGTTTCAAAATGTTGTCAGACCAAACAGATCTGATCCTGATAGTAGACTGAATCATTATAGCCCAGTTTCCACCAAACACTTTCAGTATGGTACCTTTGGAACCAAAAGTAACCCTTCAGACATGGTACCTAGACCCTAGTGTTTCCACTGCAAACAGTACTCTTACAGTAAATGTGGGCGGGGTTGTTGTCACTCACTGCTCCGCCCAGCACGCTAATTGTTTTATTCCCTACTATGGCTAAGGCATGGCTCACCCTACTCTCCCTCTAATTGGCCAGTAGTCATTGCCTTTTTTCGCTGGATTGGTTAGGTTAAGGTATGAGGAATGAGACTGGTTAGGGTTAGGGTAAGAATGTCAGGGTAAATCAATCTGAGGCAGAGTAAGGCGGATCTTGCCTTCGCCACAGTAGGAAAAAAAATATGGCTCCCAGCACTCACTGTATTTCCTTATTACCGGTGACCAGTGTTGGGCAGTAACGTGTTACAGTAACACTGTTAGTTTTGGCAGTAACTAATACTCTAACGCGTTAGTTAGACCAGTCCCTAATTAAGTATTTTACATTAACTTAAGGATTCACTGTGACTTCATCACTCATTAGACACCCTGTCCGTGATGTTTGTCTCCTCTGGGCCTCCGTACCCACTGAAGCAGCCGTACCTTTCCCCCTCCACAGAGTTGAATCACATCACACGCGCGGCGCTTTCCACCGCGCAGCTGGGAGCGTGCTCCAGGTTGCCATGGCGACACAGCCGCCTGCATAAAAGTCATGCTCCGTGCACACATCTCGTTATGAGAGTCTGGATTTTACCCGCAACAGCAACATCAGCTGCGTCCAATGCCTCTGAACTCCTCTGATGACAACCGGACCATTTCTGCCTTCACCTCCAAACTGACCCCCGCTGCTGACATATGTGTGGGACTGGCCATCCTCTCCGTCGGTACGTGCGTCCATCCATTCATCCATCCATCCATCCATCCGCTCTCTGTGCATCTATATCTCACTTTATATTAAACACTGAGCCTGTAAAGTTAGTGGACACATGTAGCCTGAGAGAAAAATATAACCTATTAGTTAGAAAATGTGTTTTTTTCAGCTAAAACTGAACACAAATACACTTTTACTTTTTTTAAAGCGAAAAATCCGACTTATTCTTTTAACAAGAAATATAGAAATGATGCTAGTTTGCTGAAATACAGGAAACAAACTGGTTTTATTTGGAATCAGTGAAAAAGCAGTAATTTTCAGGAAAAATAGGACTTTAAGATGAAATGTGTACATTGTGTATTTATTTATTTGTTATATTTATTATTTTTTAATTTTGTTTGCTGCTTTCTTTTATGATATATTACATTCTTATTAGCAATATATATATTATTTTGAATATTTTGTTTTTTCTATATATGTACTAAAGATAAAGTGTCATTATTAATTTATAATTAACCTTTTTCTGCAATATTTGCGTTCATCTGTCGTGTGTATTTTTCCTTTCTTTTAAATTAATTTCCTCATGCATGCATTAAAATTAAAATTTTAATTTATTCAACCAGAAAGTGTCATTGTGACTTAAGATCTCTTACAAGAGAGACAGCCAATTGAAACACATTTAATTGCAACAAATACAACATTTAATAGGCTACAAAAATCCACAATCAAACAACAACTATTCAAACATAGTGGCCCCTCAAGAGAAACAAGCACATGTATCTGTCACCACTTTCTGTGTGATGCCCTTAAATGCATCAATGGATGTTAGTGTTTCTAATTTTAGAGTAGGAAATGTTCCCCAGATCTGTTACAACTCGGCGTACATTAAAAAGGAACCACTTAGAGGAGCATAGCTGCTAACTACCAGAGCTGACACACAGCAGGGAGCAGAGGTAAGCTGGAAGTCTGCCAAATGTTGCTTTATAGATAAAAATCTACCAGTGCTGTTGTCTGTGAGGGGTCAATGACATCCAACCCAACGATCATAAAGAATGCAGTGATGAGTAATAAAACGTAGAGATGCATGGTACACTGAATCAAGGCTACATAGGCTGTGTATCTCATATGTGGTTATTGCAGTGTAAACTGAGCTTTGTTAAGTATAAGATAGCTTCACAAAAAAAGTACTATCAAATCAAATTTAATTTTCATCAGTCTGTTTCCCCTTATAACATGTTAATCTTCCAGTATATTGTTGTCCAAGTGGCCAAAAAGTTCATTAGCTTTTATCGTCTCCTCTCCAGTTCTCCTCTCTGTTCTGGGCAATGGGCTGGTTCTGGTGATCTGCTACCGCAGGAGGAAGAAGATGGTGGGCTCAGAGCTCCTCTGCGTCAACCTGGCCGTGGTCGACTTCCTCTGCTGCATCTGCTTCTACCCGCTCTCCATCGTGTCCTCCTTCCGCCACACGTGGCTGGGAGAAGACGTCACGTGTGTGTACTACGGCCTCGGCTGCTACATCTTCGGCCTGTGCGGCATGTTCACCATCACCGCCATCAGCATCATCCGCTACCTGAAGACCTGCTACAGCCTGGTGTACGGTGAGAGACGTGTTTTCCTTGAGCTCAAGGACTCTGATGGCTCCTGAAGGGCAGGGTAGATAAAAGTCTTTTATTCTGTAGGGTAGTTGCATC
This sequence comes from Epinephelus moara, assembly GCF_006386435.1. Classification (NCBI taxonomy): domain Eukaryota; kingdom Metazoa; phylum Chordata; class Actinopteri; order Perciformes; family Serranidae; genus Epinephelus; species Epinephelus moara. The sequence goes on along the minus strand of NC_065517.1, from coordinate 22,387,995 downwards.
TTTTCTGCAATGGATGATCTTTTTCCAAAGCTTCCCACAAAGGTCAATTAAATTGTTTCATGTGTGGTTGAAGCAGTGTAAGACAGAGAGCACGTTCTCTATCTTCCTTCCGTCAACGTCTCAGAGATGACATGAAAATTAATGAGTGCATCGTCACACACAAAATTTGATAAGAAGGCATGAATGTCATGGACTGTAAGATGAACATATCTGTGCGTAAAGATCCAAACCACTGGGAGCACAGTGGGTAACAGCGAGTCTTTCTCTGCCTGCGCGCACCTCTAATCAACAAATTATGTATTACAGTGGAAGAGGGAGCTATAGACCAGCAGTGGGTGGTGCTCTACCTAACACATGAAGGCTCCATGGGTTACTACACCTCATGTAACAGACAGAGTGCAGCAGTGCTTTCGTTGGACTTTTGTACAGGTTTAACAAAAGACACAGTGAGTGAGCGTAAAAGGTGTTGCTGGTGGATGTTTTTTACCTTTGGACAGAGCCTGGTTAGCAGTTCCTGTATTTTCAGTCTTGGTGCTGAGCTCATGGTCCTCACACACCAAGCTGACGACTGGCTGTTAGGTCAGTTTCACACCATCTGCAGCCCCAGTTTTTGCGGTGTGCCCCGCACTGTTGGCTCTTGTCGGCTGTTTTTCAGCTGATGCCTTATTTTGGATTTAGCCTCTGTAACGCTCTCTCTAACCTTAACCCTCTCTCTTCAATAAACAAAAGTTTTTCTTCACAGCTGTGTGGCTGGAAGGAACTAACCTCCGCTTGGTGTGCTGTGCCATCTGGTTTGTGGCTACCGTGTGGTCCAGCTTCCCTCTGTTCGGCTGGGGCGAGTACGTCCCTGAGCCTTATGGACTGTCCTGCACCATCGCCTGGAGGGGTTACCATACCTCGGTCAAGGACGCCTTCTACGTCATCTGCTCCTTCGCCTGCTTCACGATGGTTCCCGTCCTCCTCATCGTGGTGTCCCAGTGTCAGATCCTCTACAAGCTGTCCCGCTTCTCGTACTCGCTGTCTGCGAGAGGCATCCGCAACAATCTGAGATACACTGAAAAACGACTGTCAATGGTGAGCTAACAAAGACGTTTTTGGGGGGTACTACTTCTTTGCCCGGACCAGACATATAGATAAGAACTTGAGACATACTCTTGAACTCAAGTCTTCAAGTTTTTACCTGGTTTACTTGGAGACTTACCCCCAAAAATATAACAAACAGCTGTGGTGTCAGTGCATATCAAACCTGTTTTACCAGCTGTTTGGTGCATTTCTAATCCAAGTTTCAGAACCATCAGATCCAAGTCAAATCACAAGTCTTTATGAGCAAATTACAACTCAAAATGTTCTGTCTCATCTTCTTCTTGGGCTCAAGGTTAAGATAAATCTGAACAAAATCACAACCATAGGCCCTGGCTTGGGTTTAGTCCTGGGGAGGTATAAAGCCAGATGACAATTCTTTCACAGAGTTTGGACGAGTTTTGGTTGTTATCGCCTTAATAGCTTACAGGTGCTGAGGAGGGTTCTTTTTAACATATCAACCCTTGTGATCTCTTATGCGCCTTAGTTTTATACTGAAGGCCTTTCCTTTGCACCAGTGTCTCTCTTAACAGCCATCTGAAGGCTGCAGGTGTCTGTTTCAGGTGCAGTCTCTAACTGTAGTGAAGTTACGCACTGTTGAACAGCAGTTACGCACAGCAGATCCTTACATTTTGTGCAACCAGCATCAGACTATTGTGAAATAACCACAGACCCCCTTATGCGCACATCAAACATGTCATTGTGATGAATTATTCCACACAGTTTCTTCTGCACATTAATGGGCATGTTGGAGATGGGACGCATTGAAAACAATCCACAAAGCCCCAAGAAAAATTGGAGAAGAAACAAACCCTTTTCACTACCCCTGTCCCCGTCCTGAACACCAGTTCAGTCAGACAACTCACGTTTTTAAGGTTTATTTCAACAGCAGAACATAGTTAGAGTTTGGCGTCTAGACTCCGGCCTCATCGCTCCCGGCAGATATGTTTATATGAGATACTGGGGAGTGATGATTAAATATTTCCTCCCTTAGCCGGAGCCTGCAGGTGGATGCTGGGTAAGACAGCAGTGGCATTGACAATGCAAAGGGAGAGCTGGGAAGATTCTGCAGCTCCCAATCTGGCTGGGTGCAGCTAACCCAGCCAGATTGGGAGGGTGTGTTTTGCAGATGACATATAGAGAGAGACGTATGATGTGTGTGTATGAATCAGTGCAGCTCGAGCTGAGTGCCTGAACTAGCTCACAGGTGTCGCTCCATTTGACCTGGGTGACAGCTGCACGTCATCTTTTTTTAAATGACACTGACCAAAATGTTGCCTGGAGCTCCACACTTTCATGTTATAATACAGGTAGATGTGAGGCTGTGATGAAGAACATGATGTGATAGAGATTGTTTAGGTTCCAGTCTAAAGTTTAAAAACTTCTGTCACATGTCCCAGACAACAATAGGTTTACTTTGAGGAAAACTGCACATTTCAGAGTGGCCTTTTATTGTGGCCAGCCTAAGGCACATCTGTGCAATAATCATGCTGTCTAATCAGCATCTTGATATGCCACACCTGTGAGGTGGGATGGATTATCTCGGCAAAGGAGAAGTGCTCACTAACACAGATTTAGACAGATTCGTGAACAATATTTGAGGGAAATGGTCTTTTGTGTGTATAGAAAAAGTTTTAGATCTTTGAGTCCAGCTCACGAAAAATGCGAGCAAAAACAAAAGTGTTGCATTTATATTTTTGTTCAGTGTATAAAGAGCAAAGATCAGAGGAATATTTGGGGTACTGTAGCAAAAGACTGTAATTGTGGTCCAAAGAAACCACAGCTGAAGTTTTCGAGAGACTGAATATAAACCCCAGGCTGTGGTGACTACAGGTCAGACACCTTTGAACACACCAAGCTTCTGCTGCAGACGTCACTCAGAGCGATGAAACAACACAAAGTTTCCTCACTTGCCACTGAAAACAATCATTTTAAGTCATTTGAACATGTGATCAACATTTCTTCAGAGGGGACACTCATTCACATTAAGAGACTAGGATTTATTTTAGGCTGCTTGAACACATGACCATTGCTTTGGTTTTCTTGTTGTATCCCAGGAAACTTTATGCGTCTACACCCCTTTGTTACTGGTGCGCATCACAAGAGATGATTCATTGAGTTTCTGTTTTTGCAGCGCTGACGTATTTCCAGTGTACTAATGCCCTTAATGTGCTACTTCCTCTTCCAGATGTTTTTCTGCATCAGCCTGGGTTTTGTGATTGCCTGGGCACCGTACGCTGTCGTGTCCTTCCTCTTCATATTCAACAAGGAGAACCACTACATGGCTCCTGAGGGCTTCGTGTTCCCCGCCCTCTTCGCCAAAAGCTCCCACGTCTACAACCCGTTCATCTACTTCTACTTTAACAAGACTTTCCAGCAGGAGCTCCGCTGCCTGCTCCTTTCTTTCTGGCCCAAACTGGGCGGAAACCGTGTGGGCGCCGTCCACATCGCCACGGGCCACCAACACCCCATCCACATTCAGCTCCAGGAAAGACGCTACGTGCAAAAGAAAACCTTTGATTTGTCTCAGGACAGAACTCACAGCAAGAGCAAGAGCAAAGTAACGCACCCCAGCAGCAACCGTGTCCTGAGCAGGCCGGTGTACACCTGCTGGGGGTCGGCGTCGAAGGAGGCCCCCAGCAACTTGGACAGTAAACGCACCAAAGGCTCCCTGCCTGTCTCCATATGAACTCTTACCATCACTGTTAACATGAGGGTCTATGATTCAAGGGCAGTGCGGTCCAACTGTGGACAGACATCAACCAAAATGTCTGGTCCTGTATTGTTTCAGTGAAGACGCTCAGATATTAATCGCGGTCCGTGTGGCTCATTTTGTAAATGAAAGTATTTTTTTTAGTTTTTATGCAACAAAACTCAAGTTGAAATTGTCATTTCAGTGTTATATTCAGTGTTAAAGACTGAATCACCATCACATCCCGCTAACAACAACAATCATTTTCAGCCGTAACTGTAACGTTTACAGACATACGGTTAAACACAGCGGTCTGACCTATCTGACGTTTCTGCTTATCAGTGTAAGTGTACACTGTATGTGAATATTTGCTCAGCTTTACCTCACACATGGACCGAATGGTGTTGCAGTAGACCAGCAACTAGTGTGTTCTGCTGTGTAAAATGGCTGTTTTTGTCAACAGAGTCTGATGGCTTTGGTATAACGGCTTGAATTCCCCGTTAGAAAAGTAAAGCCATGAAAATATTCCATATATAGCGTACACTAAAACTGGTACTATTTTTTTTTTTTGGTAGGCCCTTTTTAAAGGTGGCTAAAAACTAAGCTATTGAGGCAACGTTTGCTTTTTTTGTATGAGATGCAAGGATTTTTTTTACCTGGAAGTTACTTTAAAAAAACATTTTGATTCGGTCTGTAGCCTAGATGCAAACAGACACAGTTGTGCATCATTTGCACACGTCTTACCTGAAAACTAACACATCAGGATTAAAGTGACCAAAATGATCATGGTTATCGGTATTATCAGAATTGTTAAATACTTGAACCCCAAATTGCTCCCGATGGCTGTGAGTGTGTTAACAACTGAGTAGCAGGTGGCACCTTGTATGGTAGCCTCGGCCACCAGTGTGTGAATGTGTGTGGGTGAATTGGTGAATGTGACTCGTAGTGTAAAAAGTGCTTTGAGTGGTCGGATGACTAGAAAGGTGCTATACAAGTGCAGTCCATTAAAAAAGTATTGATACACGCACTGAAACCCTTTCACCAAGTTTTTTTTCACTTTGTTTTCATGAACATTGAAATAATAACACAGCCAATGTCCTATGTCACATATGAAATTAAAGGTCCCATATTGTGAAAAGGCAGATTTCCATGTCTTTTTTTAAAAGTAAAGCAGGTACAGGTGATGTATAAATACTGTGAAAGTATCATAAGGCTCACTCCACAGGGAAATGCACACAGTCTATATTCAGAAAATATGCTTTTAAAAAAGCAGCCAGGATTTCTGTGACTTTGTGATGTCACAACTACTCTAAATATAGACTGTTTGAAACACAGACATTGTAAGTGGGTCCTTTGTTATTTCTTGTCTGAATGTTTTCCAGTGTTTGTGAATGACATCAGCTGACAGGAAGTTAACATGGACCCAAGCTGCTGCCTAACAATGTAATTCCAGTGAAATCTATAACAGAGTGTTTAAGACATTTATTAAAGGAACGTATGGCACAAAACTGGGCGTACGGTCACTGCCACGCAAAGCTCGGCATTTATCAACGTGGACGTGAGCAGAGGCTACGATCAAATCTCATGTCAGGTGTCAACTCCTGTACTCAGGTTTGAGTCAGCGTGAACTTGTGGTGCAGAGAATTGTTATTAGACTATATTCTGACTGACATCTAAGTATTTGCAGCCATATATGAATCATCTTTAAAATGTATAGTGGCCATAAAGACATGTGCTCTCTCTATAACAACTGGCAGTTGCCTCTTTCTGTGGGACTGGCTCCAGGCTGATCGAAGTATGAACACCGCAGTCGTGCCCGGCTCTATCTGAAATGTTTGACAAAATGACAAACCAAAGCTTGTTTATATCATCTATCATTATAACATCATTAAAAAGAAGTCTACTCTGCCACTTGTTATGGTCGAAATAGAAGCAGACCCAATACACGTGGCCATGTGCTCCTTGGTCAAGGTCAATTATAAGCTTACAATATCAGTATAATATAATATATGGGCTTTATTGTTATGATATGTAGACTATAGGTTGGTCCTTGTCATGGATGTATAGAATAAATATTCCATTCTAGAAGCTGACTGTCCAACGCTGTTGACTGCAGCAGTGATTTCTTTCCATAATGTGTTTTCAGACTTCCTTAGATGGAACTTTTCAGGCTGCCAGATAAAACCAGTTGGTTAAATTAAACCTGGGACATCTGCGTTTCTAATTTTAATCTTAGAAATGTTTCTCTTCTTGGCTGTATTATGTCTCTCCACGTCGAAGTGAGGCCTCTAAACTGAGAATATATTCAGGCAGGATATGTACATGATGATTGTTTTCAGCCGCCACAGTTATCAACACTTGATCATTCCTATGCTGTGATTGGCAAGATAAGAACGTTTCATGATTTGCACGCGAACCCTGATGTAAGATGAGTTCTATGTTTGGATCTGCACTGGTTTGTAATATGGACCGATAAATGAGGGCCAGGGTGATTACAGGTATATTCAGACAGACAGTCTGAGAAAAATAATGTTAGCATGTTCTGTTAGAAACACAAAATACAAGTATGAACCTGAATATAAGCATAATATGGGACCTTTAACATTAAAGATGGCGTTTATTACGTGAGAGGTAACTGAACATTTTGCACATTGCAGACAGGAGAACCACACTTAAGATGTAGTACTCTTGGTAGACTGAAAAATCTTGAGTTGTCACTGCCTTCTGCCATGTTTTCACTGATGCAAAACAAACCCCACGGTACCACAGTGCACCGGACTGCTGGACAGTAGTTTTTCATCCCCACAGGGCTGACTGTAATCACTGGTTACATGCAAATATCATTTATGTTACATGTTATGCAGACTTTAAATTCTTCACATCAACTTTTTCTTTCTGTTATCATTTGTTACAAACAGGTGATGATGATGTCAGTAACGGCTGAATACCATTAAGGTGTATGAGTCGCAGGGCTGTGATATTCAGCATGCTGGATCACTGTTGTGGTCTATAGGTGCAGCTAAATGGAGCAGAGCCATTGTTAATGTTAGTGTGTTTTTAGCCACGCTAGCTGGCAGCATGTCTGTTAATTACTATGAACTATTGGATGGATTGCCATGAAATGTTGTATGGACAGTCATGATCCCCAGAGGATGAATCCTACTGACTTTAGCGATCCCCCCGACTTTTCACTGTATGATGAACTACAATGAAACCGATATTCATGCTCCCCTCAGGATGAATCTCAGTGACTGAAATGATCATTTATAAACTGACTCTTTCCATCAGCCTCAGCTGTACTTTGTATTTAGTGTGAAATGACAAATATTAGCATGCTAACATGCTAAACTAATATGATAAGCATCATTAGCATATTAGCATTGTCGTTGTGAGCTTGTCGGCATGTAGCAAAACATTTAGCACAAAGTACTGCTGTTCCTCCTGCTGCGTTCATGTCATATCAAAGTTATAGGAACTGACTCTTTTCTAAGTGCCGCCCCATGAACGCAGCCTGGCCAATCATAATGTAGCATCAGGCCGGCTCAGACCAGGGTCGGACAACAACACAGCTGTGCTCCATTGACTCTAGTTTCAGATTTCCTTCATTTTCAGGCTGGTTTTGTGGATTTGGAGCTAAGTGTTGTGAGATTTCCTTCATTTTCAGGCTGGTTTTGTGGATTTGGAGCTAAGTGTTGTGCCTGGGGCACGTCCTGTATTAATGATACTCGTTACCTGGAGAGGCTGGAAAAAGATACACATTTCTTCCCTGTTCCAAAACCAAAATCAAACCCTGAAAAGTGTAGGGTTAGCTAGCTAGCTACTGAAGATATAGCCTACTGAATGTATACACATGCTGCTTTTGCTTTTTAATGATTATAACAGTGAAAAAAAAGACTGACCCTGCTGTACAGGAACCAGTGAAGGGAAGCAGGGAAACTTTGCTGAACGATGAACGTTGTGCAGCGATGTTCATCTGCACACACTGCGATGCCACACAGCTGGTTTAATATCGGCAGTTTCCCTTTATATTCATTGTCTTGTGTGGCGATCAGCAGTGATGTGGTGGTTCACTTTTACACTGTGATCTGTAGCCTATAGTTCGGCTTTAGCTTCTAACTATCTTTGTCTTTTTAACCTGTTGTTGCTGCTGAGTCAGTTTGACATCCTGGATATATCCTTCAAACACAGACTGTAGACCCCTCTGTCTGCTTCTCTCTGGAATCACTGTTTCATTTTTCCATAAATTTGATAATATGTCTTCAGGGAGTGCAGTTAGTTACAGTGTGGGCTCCATGCTTACTCCAACAGCTTGTTGTACCACCACAAAGGGGCGGGGCTTAGCGAAAGGTGAATTAGTTAAGTACAACCAACATGATTTTCAAAAAACTTAACTAAGTTGAATGAATTTAATATTCATCCAAAAATTGTGTTGATATATAATTTTTTTTATGCTGGAAAACTATGCTGGAATTATCCACTAATCCCATTAATCATTTTTTATTTGAGTGTATAAAACTCTGTACTCATAAAACCGTCTTGATAACGTGAATGTTAGGAAGTCATAAACGCAGTAATCTCTCCCATCCATCCCATTTGACATGAACGTGGCACTGAGTACACAGAGCTGCATGAAATTCGTCTTGTTCCCGTTATGACAAGTCAAACTCTCTGCCCAGAGAAAGGCTCCTTTCAACATTCCCATCAGGTTTGTGCATTATTTATGCTGCTTTTTAATTATTTATATTGTCATCAAATGTTTCAGTAAATCACTGCATATTAATAAATAAGTAAAGGGCACAGTAAGTACGACTACTGAGATCAATTTCAAATGAAACAATTCAGCTCGAGCACCCTGCTCTGCTCAAGTGAAGCGACATCACATTATATTAAACACTGCCATTAATGATGTCTTTGAATTTCTCTTCACCTGCTTTTTGTTCTCGTCATCCTCATTATGATTTAATCCTGCAGCTACCTTCTCATCAAACAGCAGATCCACTTCAATAGAGTTCGCTCTATTATGCTTTTTAAATGATATTTAAAGCTGAAAGTTATGATGCCTTAAACTCCTCTGCGATCATGCTGGTTCAGTGAGTGTTGTGTTGTCATATTCTGAACACGCTGTGGTTGTTCTGGTGTCCAGTCTGTACCTGTAGCAAAGACTGTACGTTGAATTAGTATGCATAGATATATAATGTTCTGTCTGACGTTTTTAAAATGAATCTGAACCAATTTACCATCATTTTTATGATGTTTAGCTGTTGTTTGTGCCTCTGGCGTGTTTCCTTTCGATGAAAAAGTACATTATTTCACGAGCTGGGAGTCTTATCTCTGATGTTACTCACACATAATGTCAAGCATTTTATTTGACCACTTACGCTGTTTGAATTTAGCTCTTGGATATTAAAAGAAAATTGTGCAATTTGTCCTCATGTTTTTTTTCTCGCTCTCTGTAGCCATAAAACGTTATTTTTCTAACACTCAGATGTCCTCTTGTGATGTTGAAATATTGAAAATGTTTCTATAATGTGCAGAAACTGAAAACACTCACACAAGATGTATATTTAAATTAAATAAAAACAGTACTGCAGTATGATGTTAAATCCATTTGAGCTGAGGATAATAAACTGTTCAAAACAAACCACTCCTGTGCACCACTCTCTTCTGATTGTTAGGATTAAATGGTACAACATTTCTAAATATTCTCACATTTCTATTCAGTCCGTCGTCTGATTGCCTGGTAATTTAACAGCTTGCTCAAATGGGAAGAAAGAAAAGAAAGAAAATTCCCCCACAGAGCAGAATCACTTCCCTCTCATTTCTTAATGTTCAGTTATTTAACAGCTTCATGCATGTTAATGAGAGGCTGATTAATTTGTCCGGTGCTCTCACTGTGTAATGAGCTCCTTGTAGTCCGCTGTGGCCTCAATTAGACATTTACAGAGTGCGTTTATGTGAGTGACGGAAGAGCTTAATCAGAACTGCACTGTGTTAGACTTAAACATCTATCTGAATGGTGACAACTGTTCTGTATTCTTGATGATTTACTTTATTTCTTTCTATTTTTTAATAACAATAGGTTAAAGGATGACATGTAATGTGTCAGCCGTAGTGATGAACCATAGTCATCTCACCTCTCAACACTTTCTTCGACCTCGTCACATATCTACGTTCTTGGTCATGGACTTTCCATGTCCAGATACAAGGTGAAAGGTACCCTGGGTGTGTTGGTTGTTGATGTTCTGGGACACCATGTCAAGTTCTGCCTGTTACATGCATTGTCTTCTTTCAAAATACACTTCAGTTTTCACAGGAAATTTGACGTTTACATACCGTCTCTTTCAAAAAACGCACTATGTCAGTATAACACTGCAAATTGACATTTTTTTGTTTGGCTTTATAATCTTAGGGAAAGCGAACACCACCCTCCCAGGTGAAGATTGTTGTTTGTCGGACCCATGCACCACAGCTCCCTCCCGCCCCACTCGAACTTTCCCCACCTTAACCTTCCTCCTTGTCCTGTCACGTGTCCCCCTGCGCCGAAAAAAGCCGTCCTTTAACGTCGGCATGGTACGCGGCCGGTTGCTGTTATAGTGTAACAGTGTCTGGTGGCGTCAGAGGGAAAACGCAATGGGACAAGGAAGAAAGTTAAGGTGGCGCAAGTGGGGCAGTGGGTGACTGATATTCACGTCCCACAAGATTGTAATGCCAAACCCTGTTCAGCGTTGTACCGACGTTGTGCATTTATTTTGAAAGAGACTGTATGTAAACGTTAAATTTCCTGTGAAAACCTAAGTGTACTTTGAAAGACAACAATGCATGTAACAGGCAGAACTTGACACAGTGTCCTAGGATGTCAACAACCAACACACCCAGGGTACTTTTCACGTCGTATGTGGACATGGAAATGTTAATATGTGACGAGGCCGGAGTGAGAATGTGTTGAAATATAAGGTTGACCATGCCAACGTTAAAGGACGTCTTTTCTCATCGGTGTCTGACGCTGGGTTTCGACGACTTTGGAGAGACAGGGTTGCACGTCTGTATGGAGCTTTTTAGCTTGCAAAAGGGATAGTTTGGATTTTCTAAAGCGTTGTTGTATGAGGTACTTATCAGTAGTCCATCTATTACATACAGTAGGCTCACTTCCAGTTTGGAGAAGTGACAAGAGACGGCACAGAAGCTAAACAACGTACTGCTGTAGAGAGGGCAGCAAGAAGAAGAAAGTATTTTAGCACCATAAAAACTGTTCCACCTCAAATAAACAGTTTAACTGTACACTGTTTTTTCACAGCTTTACTGTGAGACAGTCCATTCTGACAGGGAGGCCATTCACAGTTTCAGTTCCCCATCTATGCTCTCATCAAAACCACAAAGACTCCATTGAGATAAACAACAATTCTGGCTTGCTAAACACAGGAAGTGCTGGTCCATGACAGCTTCAGTCAGTTAGTCAGTAAGTTTGTGTTATTGCGTAACTTTGGTGAATCTGAACTAACCCTTTGAAACACCAAAGTCACACAATAACACAACTAACTAACTGATCGAGGCAGCGGTAGACCAGCAGCTCCTGTATTCAGCAACATTAAATCACTGTTTTTCTCAATGGAGTCTGGCTTTGAAGAGAGAGATATAGCGGCTTCAGTTCCCCGTTTGTGGTGCAAAAGCTCAGAAAAATCGTTAGAGTAAAAAAATCATGACTTTTTGGTCTCGTAATATTGGCGCTGTCACAGCTCAAGTTTCTTAGGTTAAACTTTTTATGTTATTTATTCATGTTGTTTCCTGTTTTACTTTGAAACTCACATCAGATCACTTCACTTCCTGGAACTGTGTGTTTTCCCTCCCTTCTGATGACCTCACCTGTGTCTGATTGTCTGTCCCGCCCTGATCAGCCTCATCTGTGTCTCGTTATCCTTCCACTCACCACAGTATTTAGTGTGTGTCTTGTTTTCTCTCAGTGCCTGTTCGTTTTAGCTCCTTGTGTGTCTCGTGTTCCAGCCTTTTGTTTCCATGTGTCCTTTTTTGTTTTTTGGATTTATCCTGTTGATTGACTCTGCCTCTGCCTCATCCCTGTTGGATTTGTTTGCCTCCACCGATTGTCCTGCTTTTTGTCACCGCCCCCTGCTCCAGCTGCCTGATCTCGTCTACTTTCTAGGAGAGGCACAGTTCATCTCAAACGAGCCTATCAGTACTGAAGATGCTCCTCTGCTAACATGCTGTTCATGCTCCGCTTCCTTCATACACACTGATTTAACACTGATCAGGTGTCCAGAAACACAAGGAACTGAATGATAATGTCACTCTGTGGCCGCTCGATATGGTAAAAAGCAGCTGTTTGCTAACACATTCGCTATGATAATTTTATGAGGCAATAATATGTCAATATTGCCCATCAATTACCACAGGTTTACATGAAGCTAATAAAATGTGATCACCTTCATCAGCAGCTAATTTTAAAACTGCTGAGTGTGAAATGCTTTCTGTCAGACATGAATCTATTTACAGAACTGTTCTTCCGTGCTTCAAATAACACTTGTGCAGACCTCCAAATCAAACGGACTTGACAAAGAGTGACATTTCAATTCCAGGGGACCAAAGCACCAGATTGAAGTCCTGGTAATAGATACACTGCGTCAGACTGCTGCTGTGATGGGTCTTCAGAGATGAGCAGAGAGTAGTTTAGCCGGCTTTGTGTATGTGCTACAGATTACGTAACCTCCTGACAACAGGCTGCATTGACAAGCCTTTTCTCCATTGTCCAAATCATCAACAAGGCTTAATTATATTTCTTCGTATGAACCGCGCCACAGGGTTTCATTAGGAACTTTACCATGGTGACGCAAACAGCAACAAAAGTACATCAACAAGCTATCAAAGGCAGCGCTGTGCTTTGTTAGTGTGTTCAAACATTCATCTTTGAAAGGAAAAAAACGCGTTGGGGCACGAGACAGCAAAGAGGCCTATCAGTCAGAGTTTTCACTGCCGGTCAAAACACAAACACGCACTCACCTCTCCAAAACAGAAAGCTGTTTCAAAAGTAGATCTATCAAAGAAAACATAAGTGAAATCATAAATTGCTGTGGGGACAATAATTGAGTAAAAGTAGCCAAGATCAAACCAGTCATGAAAACAGGCGACCAACTCAGAACTGGCTCCACGCTGAGCTTTTGACAACTGGATGGAAACCATTAATTTTTCTAAACAAGACTAAATGGAGTCCTCCAGGATCGGGGCCAACTCAAAACACTCACAGCACAACAGAGGCAAAAGTGCTGTTTGTTTGTTTTAATGTTCCCCCGCTGACAAGTTACCACTGGAGATTACATACTGTGTCCAAATAGTCGCAGGTCAGGTGAAATAAAGACCCTGTCTGTCTCGCTGTCTGTCTGTCTGTCTGACTGTCTGACACTGAAACACTGAAAGAAGCTGAAACTCTCTGAGCTGCAGAGTCTGTGATGTAATCACACGATCCATTGTGGACTTAACTAGTCCATACCCAGTGGTAGCTTCGTCACCTTCTACCTATGCCAATCCTCAGTGCCTATGTGCAGTTTTACATAGATTGACCACGTCGGTGAGTAGAAAAACGTGGGACAGACCCATTGGGCCACAGGGGGCGCCACAGCTATCGGTAGCATTTTAGCCATTTTTAAGCATTTTTCTGTTGTTATAGCGCCACCCAGTTGCCAATTAGAGTTAAATTTCTCCAGTCACCTTGAGGCGTCCTGTTCTACATATCTACCAAGTTTAGTAAAAATCGATGTAGTGGTTAGGCCTAGATAAGACATTAGCTCTCTAGCGCCCCCATTCTGTTTGATGATGCTGATGATTATGTCATATAATTTCTACATTTCGTTCTTGTTATTAATTGTCTCAAAACCCCCTTTATCTTTCGATACCTATTGGGTGTCACAGTTCTGCATTACCTGCCCTCCTCTTCCTACCAAGTCATCCAGCTCCCATTCAGTCCTTTTCCATTCACCCTGGTTGTCCTGTGACTCAGCATCAGTCACGCCCACTTCATCAAGGCAACTCAGTTCACCTGTTCCTGATTACTCACAGCCAGCACTTATCCCCCAGCCTCATAGACACTCTTTATCAGATTGTTTTTCTCCACTCACGCAAGACTCTCTAGGCTTGATTCCCGACTGTTTCTGCGTCATTGGTTCCTGTTTGCCTGTGGCTGCTTGGCGTCACCATCCGACGATTACGCCACAATGTGAGTATTCCCATCTGCTTACCTGTGGTTCTTCCGTGGTCCGCCTCATCCGCAACTGTGTGTGCCTTCTGTGAGTACTTAACTACTGGCTTCTTGATCCTCTGACTGACCTCGACCTACCTTCTGCCTGCCCCCTACTAATTCGTCTGCTTGGATTGGTTACTTACCTGGTTCTAGATCTTCTGCCTCCACAACTACATCCTCTGTCTGCTCCTACATGGTACCATTGCCTGTTATTGAGTGTGTGTTTTGGGCAAACAACACCACAGACACACAACTATACTGTGTGCTATTTGCCTACCCTGCACCGCACCTGCTGAGTTGCAACAATAAACATTACTACCAACTGTTCCTGTTCTCCTGTGTGTTGTAGTTGGGTCCTAACACAACCCATGACATTGAGGTTCCCAATGCTCCTGGTTAGGAACATTGAATTAGACCATTAGCAATGTAGATCCATTCAGTTTATGCACCTTATTAATATTCTTTCCCAAGCAATTACATTCTTTCAGCCTCCAGATACCATCTGCCACATAACGTCTGTTCAAATGAAACTGCAGCAGCTGATTATATAACTTCATATCTGTTTCACCACTTGTATTGTTTCTGTTTTACTGCGGCTGTGTACTTTTGCTGAATTATATTATCTGATTCTCCCTAATGGGATCAATGTCACCTTTTATTCAAGCTGATAATCCATTTTACAAAACAGTTTTCACTTGTATGAATCCATGCTGTATATCCTCTTGTTAACATTAACAGTGGCAGATACATTTTGTTATTGCATTTGTACTTTTTCCTTGTTGCTGGGGTAGGCAGGTTTCTTACATACACCTTCCTGTTGCAGCTCTTCCCTATAAGCTGTCCTATAAGCCCCTCCCACCAGATGACCACGGGCATATGCACGTGCTTCATACAGTAACCCAGTGTTTCCTGTACATTGATTGATTTAATCTTATTCCATTGGAGAGTTGGCACAGCTCCTTCACTCAGCCCCTCCTTGCCCTGCTCTCTCCCTCTCTCTGTTTATCAGGCCACAAATGAGACAACAATTAGCTTGCGAGCCACCCAATGTTCCCTCCGCCGCACTTTCTGCTAATGTAGACTGCTTCGCCAGGAGGACAGCAGGCAGCAACTCCAAGATGAACCGTCCAACAGTGGCTGTAACGCATCAAATTCAGCCAGCACAGTGTCACAGTGGGCTGGCGGCCAGCAGCACATCAGGTCTAACCTGTGTAACTGCAGCAACAGAAAGTTTGCTGAACCGGTGGGGAGTAAGAGCGATCCAGGATGAGACCCCAGGCACTTAACTTTGCGCTGATTCATTTTGAGTTGCTGGAGCTGTGACTGAAGGTCTGTGCCTGTAAAGCCCTGGCTCTAACTGATGCTAGCTACATTACTACATTGCCCTGTACACTTACGGCTGTACACCTAACCACTCCGGCAACACACTCATTAAGTTTGCTAATGACACACCACTATGGTTGGCCTCATAACCGCAGGAGATGAGTCTGCATACAGGATGAGATGCAGAGGCTGTCAGTGTGGTGCTCAAGGAACAACCTTTCAATCAACACCCATAAAACAAAGGAGATGATCATCGATTTCAGGAGGCGCAGAGTGGAACCGGTCGTACTCTGCATCAACAGGGACCCAGTGGAGAGGGTCTCCACCTTCAAGTTCTTTCGGACCTACATCTCACAAGACCTGTCCTGGTCAGCAAACACTCGGACTTCTTGAGACCGTTCCGTAAGGTTGACCTGAAGAAGTAACTGCCGGTGGCTTTCTATCGATCTACCATCGAGGGTGTCTTGGCATACTGTATTACAGTGTGGTATGCCAGCTGCAAGGCAGTAGAAAGGAAGGCACTGCATAGGGTGATCTCCACAGCAGAGAAAAGCATCGGCTATTCTCTGCCCTCCCTGGAGGACATCTCCCACTCCCAGTGCCTCTGCAGAGTGAGGAAAATCATAAAGGACCCCTCCCACCCTGGTCACTCACTATTCACCTCAGTGCTCAGACTTACAGTTTCTTTCCCTGGGCCATCAGAACTTTGAACTCCCATACCTCACAAACTGTCCTTTTTCTCATTTCTCCTGTTAGCAGAAGGCTAAACTATTAGCAACACTTTCTGTCCACCTCTGAAGCACTTTGCTTATATTGACACGTTATATTTTCATTTTCATTCATTATATTTTTATACTCTTTCCGACTCTTGGTGTGATGAGTCCGTCTTCCTTTTTGGGTTGCTTTGCAGTGTAGGTAGTTGACGCCAAAGCTGGAATACCAAATTTCTTTGCAGGATTCTCTCTGCCATTTAATCAGGCTTTCACCGAAGAGAAGTGCACATGCATCTGCATTTGTAGAACATCCAATAGAAACACCGTCTCTTTGAAATGACCTGTGACTGGCCACTGTCTCCCATCACCAACTGCATTATTTAAAGAACCAAGAGGAGGTGCAGAAGTCTAGTTGTTTCTCACTTGAACTGCCACCCTAAACATAAAATCCAAACATATTTTGAAATACGCTTTAAATCAGGTTATTCCTCCTCTGTGTCCTGCATGTGTTTTTGTTGTGGGAAGTGGATCAGGAGGTGTGTCTCTGACCCGGCTCTGATTGGTTCAAACACTCAGAGCCGCTTTGTTATTGCACTGTGCCACTTTACTTTTAGACAAACTGTGGCTCTCTGGTTCTGTCTGATTACGCTGCACTTAGACAATAAGATTATTTCTGCTTTAAAGACACGTTAAACTAAAATTACATTCTGCTATTCACTAGTATGGCATCAAGCTAGCTTAATGTTAATACCAATGGATTCCTCTCTTTAAAGTTCATCACAAGTGTTCAGTTAAGAAATGCATGTCAAACACTTCTACCTTGAAATATGTGCTGTGTCTTATTGTTGAACTCTCTCCTGCTTGTTGCCGTCAGTCAAGCCCTTAAATTTCATCTCTATATTAGCCTTGGCTAAACAAGAGTGTCACTGTAAAAACTCTAAAAGTACATCTCTCTATGTGTGCAGCTATTCATGTATGTGCAGAGGGGGGATGGGAGGAATCTGTGAGTCCCTGTTTTTCAGAGACACTGGCAGTCACGGCATCTCACCCTTGTTAGCCTGGAAATGGGGACGAGGCAGAAGGCCCTGATGGGACACACGGTGATCTCATTATGGAAGGAAGCTGCCCCACTGGAGCGGAACGGGACAGACTGGTACGGAGAGATGGAGGGAGGGATGAGTACAGTTCTTTTGGGGGGGTGGCTCGGATCAGAGTGGCACTGTGGGTACAGGTCAGGCACAAAAACCCCCTCTCCTATTTTGTGTGCTAGCCAGGCCTCCATTGTTGTACCCCTCATTAGCACCACTTAGAAGAAGCTACTCTGCAGGACAGGAGGCGTCACTCTGCAGCTGCTCCCCGGCTTGTTCGCAGCAGAACCCTCAAACTATTATTTCTCTACTACCATCTTACAGTGCAGGACAGCAGGGGGGTCGAGGTCTTGCTTGGAGACACCAGCATGGACTCTCCAGGTTATGGAGTTGCAGCAATGAGGAGAGGAAGCTATGATGACGCTGCAGGCTCTCTGCGTCCTGTGAGTATTGATCCAATATTGATTGAGGTGGGGGACTCAAGTCACATGAGCAGACTTGAGTCAGACTCATGTCGCAAATTTGCAGGCTTGAGACTTGCTTGACTAACACTGATGAAAGACTCGACTTTTGACGAATGACTTTGACATTCATGGCTGTAGACTTGAGACAGATGACTTGAAAGAACTTTCCTCAATACATGTTTGTACACGCATATGTATTCGTATTCATGCCCACTGAATCAGAGCTCTGTCCTCCTGCAAAGCTCTCTTTAGAGGAATGGCAATATGATCTGATACATACGTGGCCACCATACGCTCAGGCTCTCCTCTAACATATTTGTACAAAGTTTTGGGACTGCCACTGTGCATAAAAACTGTCCCAGTCTGCTTTCCAAACATAAGTTTACTGTGTGTGAGTGTGTGTGTGTATGTGTGCTTGCTGTGCACCATGAGATATTCTCCTCTCATACACCACCGTGGTTTTAATCATGCATAATAATCTCTTTCACAGCAGTAGGTATGTTACTTGAGCGTAGTGTCTTTCACCCTGACTGCCTGACTGAGGCAATGACATGCAGCGTCAGACACTGATGATAAACGCTGTCCTTTAACATCAGCATGTTACACGGCCATAGTTTAACAGCGCTTTGTGGTGTCAGGGGGAAACGTGGCAGAACAAGAACAAATTTAAGGCGGGGACAGTCCAGGCAGATGGAAGTGGTGGATGGGTGCAACAAACACGGACTTTAACCCAGGAGAGCGGTGTTCGTGTCCCGTAAGATTATAATGACAAATCCTGTTCTTTTTTCCTCAACCCAACCACGTGTATTAGTTGTTGGAGGAAAAATAATGTCAATTTGTGGTGCTTCGTACGTCATGTGTTTATTTTGAACGAAGACAATGTATGTAACAGGCACAACTTGACACTGTGTCCCAGAACGTCAACAACCAACACACCCAGGGTACCTTTCACGTCGTATGTGGACGTGGAAAGTCCATGACCAAATGTCAATATGTGATGAGGTCGGAGTGAGAATGTGTTAGTTAGTATGACTTGACTTGTGACTTGTTTGATCTGGGCAATGACTTGACTCAACTTACTTGACTTGCAGCAGGGACTCAACATGACCTGCTTGATGTTTGCCACAGTGACGTGGGACGTGCTTGAGACTTGAAGGTTAAGATTTGAGTCATGTTTGTGACTAGCCCTTTCCTCCCACCTCTGATGCTTACATAAACATATTGTTGTTCATCAGTTGCTGTGTGTATGAGGAGACGCTTGAAGGCTGTGTTACATAAGATGGCTGAAAAAGAGCTCTGTAATGATGGAGGACAAGGGCATCAAACAGTTCGCCAGCCCAAACAGTATGAAAATTCTCATATTCTTTTTTTGAGATTACATAAAAGGAAACAGGGCAGGGGTCACAACATTTTCTGTCTACTTACTGCAGATGAAATCGAAAAGTATCTGGAGACAGACTAGCAGATGGCTTGAATAGAGGTCAAGTTTTTGACGACCTTTATGGGGTGCAGACAAAAACCATTATCATCACCATACGTATGTAGCCTCTGCCTACATAGACTAGAGGATCAGTCCTTTATCCATGTTTTAGAAATACCAGTAGCAGAATTTGGGGACAAAAAGTGTGTCAGTGGAAATTCTGCTTTCCAATTTTTTGTTTCCTGGTTCTTAATTGGAGTCTGTCGTCCATGTTCCATGTGTTCTTTTTGTTTTTAACTCTTTATTTAAAGTATTTCTAGATGTTAAAAATGTGTGGGGGCACACCAGTTGAGTATTCATGAGTTCACGTGTTATATGTCTTTTAATTGGCACAGTCATCCACGGTGAAGCTGCGTCCATGTCTTCTGAAATAAAGACAGTCCATTTCTCCCATTTTCTGAGGAATATTGCTACTCTAGACCTTAGAGAAAGAGTCCTCTTTTTCATTATAAAGATATCCTTGATTATGTCCATCCATTCTTTAAAGCTTGGAGGCTCAGATTTGTACCAGTTCTTTGTGACTGCTTTCTCGCTGGTAATAAACAGTATTTTACACTGATACAAATCTATTTTATTTATCACATCTTCCCTTATTGCGCGAAATACAGGACAAAACATCAATAGGTATTTCATATCCCAAATTTTTTTTTGCAATTAAACATTTTTCTCCAAAATATTTGAATTTTTGGACACGTCCAGAAAATGTGGGAGTGATTGGCATTGATGTGTCCGCACTGTCTCCAGCACTGCTGTTGTGACTGGGATAGTTTACTCTTAATGTGAGGTGTGGCGAAGAAGTGGATCAAGCTTTTCGAGCCAAATTCTTTCCATCCCTTGGAGCTTATGGATAAGTGCTGTGTTTTCCACTTAAAATCAGCCTTTGATATTTCTGTCTCTTTTCCCCGATTGTTCCCTATCTGCTTCAGTAGGCCCGATATAATCTCGAAATTACTTTTTCACTGCCCAGTTTATAGGCATCAATCATAATATTTATAGTTGCATTGGCCTCAGATGTTTCTGGTTTAATCTTTCTTTCATAATAAACTCTTGTGTGTAAAATATCTGTAGAAATCTTTATTTTCTCATTCAGATTCCTTCTGTAGTTCTCCAAAAACTCTTGAAATGGGCATATTGCTGTAATGCCCTTGACCCACTACTGTCTGAATCCGACGTCAGTCGTGCTCCATGTGTTCCATGTTCTGTGCATTCCATGTGATCTGTGTTCAATGTCTGTGTGTTCCAAGTGATCTGTGTTCAATGTCTATGTGTTCCAAGTGATTGTGTTCAGTGTCCATGTGTTCCAAGTGATCTGTGTTCAATGTCCATGTGTTCCAAGTGATTGTGTTCAATGTCCATGTGTTCCATGTGATCTGTGTTCAGTGTCCATGTGTTCCACGTGATCTGTGTTCAATGTCCGTGTGTTCCATGTGATCTGTGTTCAATGTCCATGTTTTCCATGTTATCGTGTTCCATGTGATCTGTGTTCAATGTCCATGTTTTCCATGTTATCTGTGTTCAATGTCTATGTGTTCCACGTGATCTGTGTTCAATGTCCATATGTTCCACGTGATCTGTGTTCAATGTCCATGTGTTCTATATGATCTGTGTTCAATGTCCATGTGTTCCATGTTATCTGTGTTTAATGTCCATGTGTTCCACATGATCTGTGTTCAATGTCCATGTGTTCCATGTGATCTGTGTTCAATGTCCATGTGTTCCATGTGATCTGTGTTTAATGTCCATGTGTTCCATGTGATCTGTGTTCAATGTCCATGTGTTCCATGTGATCTGTATTCAATGTCCATGTGTTCTATATGATCTGTGTTCAATGTCCATGTGTTCCATGTGATCTGTGTCCATGTGTTCCATGTGATCTGTGTTCAATGTCCATGTGTTCCATGTGATCTGTGTTCAATGTCGATCTGTGTTCAATGTCCATGTGTTCCATGTGACCTGTGTTCAATGTCGATCTGTGTTCAATGTCCATGTGTTCCATGTGTTCTGCATTCAATGTTCCATCATGTATTTCATGATCTCTCTCTATTTTGTGTTCCATGTGTTCTATGTTTCAATGTTCAGTGTGTTCTGTGTGTTCTATGGTCAGCCCCCAAAATATCCACATGATTTCCTGGTGCTGTCTCTTGCCTCATTCAACACAAGGACCTTCAAAGCCAGTGACAGTAAAACTGAATTGAACCATTCATTCCTGGCAATAAAAAATATTATTGGCTCTTGATTTCATATAAAGCAGGTGGAGGACGGTGGTATTGAATCATGTGCCTGGTGGAGAAACCTTTCACTTTGAAGAGCTGTTAACATTTTTCAAGTTTGAAGGTCTTGTTGTTCAGTACCTGCAGTACAACAGCGTCAGCATATACACAGAAGCTCCTGGACTGGAGGGTCAGCTCGGTCCTTTGTGTCCTGCAGGCTTTGTGTGCCAGCGTAGAACTGGCTGCAGAGACAGAGGCCAGAAAGAGGTGCTTTTCAAGTGTCCCTGCTTTTGTTTGTTTTGTTTTGCTGTTTTTTTTCTCTTTGTCTTCAGTTCTGCTTAACCCAGTTTCTCAGTTTGTCCAACAATTAGAGCACAAGAGCAGCCCTAACAAGATGAAATGTGTTTGTTTTCTTTCACCCAAATGAGCCAGGGTTCATGTGTGAGTGTAAGAGACGCGTCCTACTGGGAAAATGAAAAGATGTATTAAAGGTTCGGGTCGATGAAAGAAAAGGTGGGCGTTTAGCCATGCTAGCAGCCTGGACCACACTGACATATCTCAACAACTACTGGTTAGATTGTCCTGAATTTTTGTTCAGACATTCATGTACCTCAGAGATTGAATCCTGCTGAATCTGTAAATCCCCCATTTCTGCCTGTAGCGCCACCATGAGGTTCACATTTGGGTTTTGAGGATAATGTCCCCTCATGATTAAAAAGTCCAGTCTCACTCCAAAGTCGTTGAAATCCGGCACTTGGGCAGTGACTTGTGGCGTCAGAAACCAACAAAAAGGCATCCTTTCACATTGGCATGATATGCGGCTGGCTGCCGTTATAGTTTCACGGCGGTGTCAGGGGGAAATGGAACAAGGACGAAAAGGGGTCGGGCGGGAGGGGTAGTGGATGGGTCCAACACTTTCAGCCAAGGTGTTTGCGTACTGTAAGATTAGCCAAACCTTGTTCTTTTTTCCTTGTTATGTAAACCAAACCATGTGTTAGTTGTTGAAGGCATTGTACTGACGGAGTGAGGTTATTTTGAAAGAAACTGTATGTAACCATTAAATTTTCTATGAAAATGGAAGTGTATTTTGAAAGAAGACAATGCATCTAACAGGCAGAACTTGACACGGTGTCCCAGAATGTCAAAAACCAACGCACCCAGGGTATCAAAAACCAACGCACCCAGGGTACCGTTCACGTCATATGTGACGAGGTCGGAGTGAGAATGCGTTGGATAAACTGATAGTGATCCTTTGACTTTCCATTTAACGTCATCATCAGGTCAAAATGTTTATTTATGACCAAAACTAAAGACATTCCCATCGGCCTCAGCTGTGCTTTTATTGCTAATTAGCAAATGTTAGCATGTTAACATGATCCACTAAGATAGTGAACATTCTAAACATCAGCATGCTGTTAGTGTTAGCATGCTGATGCTAACGTCACAGTGGGCACTGTCAACCAGCCATACATGCTACTCCCTGAGTTAACCCAGTAAATTTCCACTAACCCTGCCTCTTAACCACACCTACCTGTCAGCCTATCACCTGTCCATACATCTCCCACTCCTGCCAGTCCACCACACCCACCTCATCCAGCTAATGCATCTCACCTGTGGATCATTACCTCCTGCCAGTATAAAGACTCCTGCTTCACAGACTGTCCTTGCCAGGTTGTTCTTTGTCATTCTATGCAAGACTCTCCAGCATTTATTCCGGAACTGCTTCCTAATTGCCGACATCGCCTGTCTCAGACTCTACTGCTTCGCCTGTTCCCCAGTAAACCACTCAGCTTTCTGTCCCTGACCAAGAGTTCTTCTCCCAAGTTCCTGGTTTCTGTTCGTCTGTTTTCTGAGGCTGAGTGAAGAGACTGTCAGTCAGCTCTATGTTGTGAGTTTACCTGTTCTGCTGCCCGTGATTTCCTGTGCTGTGGATTACCTTGCTGCGTGGCTGCACATTCTGCCTTTGTGTGTGCGCTGTGGCACCCCTTGTGTGTCACCCCTCCTGTTCTCACCTGGTGTCGGATCCTCTGCTCGCCCGACAACATCTCCCCACCTGCTCCTCACAGTACCACACAATTGAACTGTCTGGTGTGTGTGCATCAATTAGACGCCAGAGACTCTCCTGCTCTCTGATTGATCCTGTGCCTCAGGAGGCCTCAAGCCAAGAGGGTGACCTTTCTAGTTGTTACACTTACCTGTTCATCTTGTGTTCTGCAAGAGGTTTATTATGCTGTCCCTCTTGTCTGTGGTGCTGCATAAATAAATCTAATATACTGTAGTTCATCATAATCAGGAGACAGTTATTACAAATTATGATTTTACTTTTTGTCACTGGTCAAAATTTTGTTTTTGACCACATTATCAGAAGTTTATGTATTTACCTGATAAGAATAGGTTTTCATATATTTAAAACACAACGTGTTTTGAAAATGTTTCAAACCTATTGATAAATATACAGTACTGTGCAAAGGTTTTAGGCAGGTGTAAGGCAATGCTGTAAAGTAAGAATGCTTTCAAAAGTATAAAGTTTAATTGTTTATTATTATTGAAGTCAGGGATTTTGTAGGTTGATAGTCAGGTGTATGATTAACCAGTTATACCAAACAGGTGCTAATGATCATCAATTTCATAGGTAGGTTGAAACACAGTCATTAAGTGAAACAGAAACAGCTTTGTATGAGGCTTATAACTGGGTGAGGAACAGCCAGTGTGGAGGAAAACAGTTTGATGTCACAGGTCATACACCATGAGAACACACACAGCACAGCAACAAGACACAAGGTACTTATACTGCATCAGCAAGGTATCTCCCAGGCAAAGACTTCAAAGCAGACTGGGGTTTCAAGATGTGTTGTTCAAGCTCTTTTGAAGAATCACAAAGAAACAGGCAATGTTGAGGACTGCAGACACCAAGTAACCATAGAATAGCAGATGAAAAACACATTATGCTTACTTTCCTTTTGAAATCAGAAGATGTGCAGCAGTGCCATCAGCTCAGAGCTTACAGAAACCAGTGGGACCCAGTTATACCCATCTACTGTCTGGAGAAGTCCAAGATGGAAACAAGGCCAAGCTACTCAACCATGCATAAAAACGTAGGAACTGGGGTGCAGAAAAGTGGCAGCAGGTGCTCTGGACTGATGAGTCAAAATCTGAAATATTTGCCTGTAGCAGAAGGCAGTTTGTTCACCGAAGGGCTGGAGACCGGTGCAATAATGAGTGTCTGCAGGCGACAGTGAAGCATGGTGGAGGTTCCTTTGCAAGTTTTGGGGCTAGTGTGAATAGGTTCATTTTGTCTACTCAAATTAGATTCAGTGTAGAAAGGTTTCTTTTTTTCAGACAATGAGTTTTTAAGGAGATGTAGTTACCTTTGACATGTTTCGACTGTCACTGCAGTCTTCTTCGGAAGCGTCATCTGACGTGCGTCATGACGTGTCTTTATTAGCTGGTAGTATCCCGGAGGTGTGACCAGCCTGGCAAATCGGATTGCCAGGCTGGTCACACCCCCCGCTGCCTGGTGTTCTTTGTAGGAGAGAGTCCCAGGTATGTGACAGCATGAAAGCCCCCTCATCCCGGTTGATGGTGTTCCTGGCCCGCCTCCTGATCTCTATAGCCTCCTTGATCCAACGTTTGAACTNTTAGACGACGAGGGCGCAGGGCGTGAAAATGACAACTGCGCCTGCATCTAAATAGCAATGACACTTGTGACATGGATTATGCGCCCTCCGCCATCCGCTTTAGACCATCTAAATAGGGCCCTAAGTGTGGAGGATAGGAACCGGGTAAAGACGCCGACCTCCGGGGAAACCTCTCCGCTCTCCCCGCAGCGAGGGACAATATTCACTCCGCCCCCTTCCTCAGCCGCTCGCCTGTCCCACACCCCCCCCTCCCTCCCTCAGCTCCACCTATCCTTTCTGAATTTTTTGAAATCAAGCTGTGGGCGGAGTAATGCCCAGACAGGGGGGTTTAGTTCCCCTTTAAACCAGTCATCTGTCATTTCTGTAAGGGCAGAACAAGTGGAGTAATTACGTCTATAAGCATGTTGAGATCTTGTATTCAAACCATTACAGTCAAAGTAATCCTGTATTTGTGAGTGGACTATTCTCTCCATCAGTTTACTGAGTACTGGGAAGAATAGCGATGGGTCTGCTGTTCTTCCCAGTAAGTGCTAGTCTACCATCTTTAGGTAATGAAATTATTTTGCCTTCTTTCCAAATGGTGGGATATATACCCTGCATCAAACAGCTATTTAATATGTGACATATGGGACCATAGATATAGTCAGCAGCCAGACCAAGCACCTTACTATCTAGCATGTCAGAACCCACTGAGCTGTGTTCAGGAAGGGCCTTCAGCACCTTACCTCCCTCTCATCCACACTACTGAACTGAAAAGTGCAGCTCTTACTAAGCATTATGTTATTTCTTATGAGCTTGAGAGTATTTGAACCCATATTGTCCATGTTCTGCCTTAATGCAGTGACCTTTATAAAGAAATCATTAAAATAACTGGCTATTTATGAAGCAATCTGTTTGAAAAATAAAGTGAACTGAGGCTTTTCTGTGCAGCTCTCTGATGTATAAAACCCTATTATTACCTGAAGATATGGCTGCAGTGCGCATTCATCACTGACAGCTTTTCCACTTTCCACTGCACTCAAAAGTATGTGCCTCCTTCATGTAGCAATCTTTCAAGAGGAAATGTACATGACATATGAAGGACATTCTGATTTTAAAGATACTGCTCAATCAACTTTTCTTATTCAATGGAGTTTTTTTTATCAATAAGACTTGGATTGTACTGCACAAGTTGTGTTTTACGATTGTTATACATGGTTGCCTATGACTTCAATTCATTAACAATATTTGGAGTTTTTGGATTCTTTGTTCACTGTGGAGGCATGTGAGGAAAAGTTTCCTTCATGAATTCAACGTACCCCAGGGCGAGTAACTGTTATACAAATGTTCACATAACGCTTCATAAAGACAGCACTGTCAACTTCGTCAGAGCTGTGCTGACTTCTCCCCAATGTGTTCTTGTGTCCTTCAACAAACCATCAGTTGTGTTGTTAGTTTCCTTGGTGACTGAAATCTAGCTTGCTTTGCTGCTGCTCTCATCGGTTTGACAAACAGCTCGAGGAAGGGTCTTAAATTGTGCATGAAAGAGGAGAGACATGCACACAGCACTGTAGAGCTGCGGGGGGAAGGAGGTCAATGAACTCTGATCTACAGAAGACACCTGTTCTTTTCCTGTTTCCTATAATCAACATTGGTTTCTCTTAGCAAATACAGCGGTCGCTCTCTAATGATAATTAAGTGTTTATTGCTGTAACCATGACAACAAAGATCTTGTAGCCTGAAGATGTAGCACTTTTAACCAACAAAACTAACCAAGTCGTTCTTGTGCCTAAATCTAGCCCATCTTTAAACAGTGTGTTTTTTTCTTAACAGAGATTTGAATTTAGTCCTGTTCATGGTGGTGCCAGATTAGAAAACACCAATGAGAGTACAACGTATGTTTTCATGATCTATGTCAGTCTGGTCTAGAACTGGTCTACAATACCACCAAGGATTTATATGCCAACGAGCTCCACTCCACACAGAGGGAATACCATGGAGACAGGCCTACAACCATTCATCAGTTGAGTTTCAATACCGCTTCTCTGGAATTACATGAAACCTGTTTCCAACACTACACTCAAAGTATTTACATGGAAACAAGTACCCTTACACAAAAGAACTATAGAGAAAATGCTTCATAACACCGTACTTGCCTCTTTAAAAGTGGATGGAGTGTCTGCTGTCCACCATCCATTCCCGACTTACTGTCCTCTGTCGGAGCGGGACTTTCCCTGAGTCTTCTAGAGACTCCTGCTGGCAGTTTAACCCTCAGTCGAGACTCAGGCGTCGATCAGCAGAATGTCCAATCATCCTGAATTGAAAAAGCCTCAAAATGTCAGCGTGACTCAACGTATCAAGAGCCTCTGGTGTTTTCTTTTTTAAAGTGTCATTACAGTGTCATCTCCAAAGAGATTCCAGTCATTGCAGGTCTGCTCAGCAGGAACCTTCTATCATTTCAAAGGATTCAGATTAGTTTCGTGCTGTCGATCACTTTGAACTTGTTTGTATCTTGCTTTCACTCGACGTTTCACTTTTGCATCCCTGCCTTAGGAGGTTAGCTTCACTTTGAGTGGAGATTTAGAAAGGTTAAAATGAGCCACTCGTTTTGACTTTTTTTTTTTGTGTAATTACCTGAAAAAAGGTCTGTGCAAAAATAAATAAATAAACAAAAAGATATGTAGCTAAATGTAGATATAAACTAAGCACAAAAACTAAGGACATTTGTGTCTGGCAGATTATTTCTTTGTTGTAACAATGCTTCTTGGCAACCCACATACTCAGCTCTGCTGCTCATCCCACAAATGTATGTTCCTTACAAATGTGGCACCATTTAAAAGGGAAATAAACAGGCTTTCCAATGGTATAAGATGTATTGCCAAGAAGCATTTTTTTTTTGTCTTTTTGTGCTTAGTTTATATCGTTTAACTAATACAAGTCATCTGTTTTCCTACAGCACCTCAGACACTTGGCTCAGAGACGACGCTCTGCCCCGTCACTGGTCTTTGGGAAGGCGCTGGGGATGCCGTGGTCTCCTATCAGGTGTGTACATCATTGTTTTAAACTTTTT
Organism: Epinephelus moara; assembly: GCF_006386435.1. NCBI lineage: Eukaryota > Metazoa > Chordata > Actinopteri > Perciformes > Serranidae > Epinephelus > Epinephelus moara. Next base: position 22,360,015 of record NC_065517.1, on the reverse strand, counting down.
TCCATCCACTGAATATTTGCAGAACATATATGCATACATACATACATACATGCTGTGCACTCCTAACAGCAGCAAGTACAATCACAGTCTTACCAGGTAATGTTGTGTAACTGGCACCTTCCTCTGACTTTTGGTGGGATTAGTTTATTGATTGAAATTATGGAGACAATTTTATAGTTGTATTCAAATTGAACCAATCATGATCCCATCAACAGTCAGGATCAAATTTTCAGTTCAACCCAGACACCAGAAAATGGAACTGGAGCCCATAAAGCTGATGGAAACACTGCAATGACTCGCTTAAAACAACCAGTCTTGTTCGTTGGTCTTGAACAGTGGGCTGTTAAAGATACAGTACGTTAAAAATCACAGAATATTCTGGAGTGATATATGAGGTTGGTAAAACAAAGATGGCTGTAGACAATTGAACCCTTTATAATTGCTGGTTATGGAACCTCAATACTTTCTGAATACCCCCCAGTGCTCTGATTACCACTGGCACCATGTTGCCTTTCTAGCTCCTCTATCAGCCCTTGGTATTTCCGAGCTTCTCCTGTTCCTTCCACCTGATGTTGCTGTCTCTTGGGATCGCTACATCTATTGCCACTGCCTTCTTCTGCTGTTTGTCGGTTGGTTAGCCATTACCATTTTGTCAGGCTGGATCTGGAAGTCCCACAGGATCTCAGCTTGGTCATTCTCCACCACCTTAGGAGGTGTCTTCCATTCTGACCTTGTCACTTCCAGTCCGTACTCAGTGCAGATATGGTTCTATTGATCTTCTGCTAAGCGCCTGTCCTTGTGCTGCCATGATGCTTCCGTGCTGTCTTTTAGTCCAGCCTTAACCAGCCACTATGCACTATGTGTGTGTATGTATGTGTTTCTGTGTGTGTATCTGCTACATAAAATTCTATATAAAATGATAACAATTCACTTGTATTTTTTTATTTTCTTGTGAATACTGGATAGTTTAATCTCTTCAGGCTTATTCAAAATACTAATCTAAGCAGGAAGCACCTGAAGTGCTCATAAAAATCACCTTAAAGGGGTTAATAGGTTTACTTTAAAGGAATACTTCACCCACAAAATGATCATTTGTTTATCAATTACTTCCCCTGTGTGACGTTAAACTTGTGAGGAAAACTTTTTTCTTGCATGCCTCTATGGTGAATGAAGACTCCAAAAACAGAGAAAATTCTTGATGAATAAAAGTAAAAGGTGGTCCACTTAACAACTGCACAACTATACGAAAACATCTGTTTACAAATTCTCACACAACTTGAGCAACTTGTACTATTTAAAACACTTCAGAATTAACCGTCTCACACATGGACGAGTTCTGCTCAGTGGAATACACAAGAAGAATTCACTTCTTGTACACGGCAGACAAGTTTTAAATAGTAAGGTTTTAGCAAAACTGGCCTGCGTTTGGGAAGCACTGAGCAAACAACTGGATAAAGGAGACTTAGATTATACTGCATGAGTTGAGTGAGATTTTTTTAACAGATGTTAATATGTTAAGATGTTAACATAATTTTTGCTGTTGTTAAACGCAGACCACCTTTTACTCCAGGAATTCAATGTAACACACAGTGAATACTTGATATTCAAATCATTATCTTTATTCCTTTAAAGGATCCATATTGTGAAAAGTCAGATTTCCATGTCTTTTTAAGAAAATAAAGCAGGTGGTTGCTGCACACAGTTTGTATTTAGAAACTGTGCCTTTAAATGACACGTCAGGATCATTTGTGTGAATTTGTGATGTCACAAGCAGACACAGACATTGTAAATGGGTCCTTTTGTATTTCTTGGTGGAACATTTTGCAGTGTGTGAATGACATCAGCTGACAGCAAGTAAACATGGACACAAGCTGTTGCTTAACAATGTAACTCAAGTGAAATGGCCTCGGAAGGTAGAAAAATGAGCTTTCAGGCAGAAGGTGATTACAGGTATACTCAGGCAGACAATATAAGAAAAATAATGTGGTTTTTCAACCTGGTCTCACTCCTAGGTCGTTGAAATCCAGCGCTTAGTCAGACCCAGAGGTGCACTCCAGGAGAGGTCAGGGAAACTCTGTTCTAATAGAAACCCAAGTATGAACTTGAATATGAGTATAACATGGGCCCTTTAAATACCTTTAACCTTCACAAAACTAAATGTTAACACTAATGAATTGAGCACTCGTATAAAAAAGGTTTTCGCATACTAGTAACAAAAGAAAAGTTTCATGTGACTCATATCCAGTTTCACCGTCTCCTTCCGGCAGCTTCCGGCCTGCAGATGGCAGCACACAGGAATACACAGTCAAATCACCTCCGCTGTCGTCACAGAGGAACACTTTGACAGACCATATAAAGAAACTTATTTTCCCCTCCCCATCACACTCCCACCACGTGTTGAACTGAAACACGGTCATGATGTCACCTAAGTCGCCCTGCAGGCCACACGGCCCACCCGGTTCAGGCCACAAACACAGATGTCCCTGTGGGGGATTTACAGAGAGGAGTTTTGAAACAGCAACATGCACATTGCTCGAACTCCTTAAACCTCACTCACAACCACTCTGAGGACTGATATAGATCTGTCTTCTATTTCAAATCATTATCTCCAGAAAACCTGATCAGTAGGTTATTGTGTTCAGTCCTCAACCATGAGAACGTTTTCAGATCCCCACGGACTGTAATTAGCCGTTAGATTGTCATTTGTGGAATTTTCAGAAGCCCAAAGGCGTGAAAGTTTCCAGTATTACACAAGACAAAAGCTGTCAAAATAACTACAAACTGAAAACTGAAATATATATATATATGTGTGTATGTGTTTAGCTTGGTACCCCATGGAAAGTCCTGACCTGTGCTGCAATTTTTACAGCATCATATTATGAGGTTCTTTGTACAACAGGGTATTGAGGCAATTGTACTTAATTGATAAAAAAATATAGTAATAAAAATAAAAATTAAGAAAACTGGGAGAGGGGTTAAGATTAGAGATTACAATCTTTTAAAAAATCAGATTAAAAAAATGATATTTTCTGCTATTAAAGAGGTAAATATAAGTTATTTCATACATTTTGGGGGATTTTTTTTCTCACAAATTTATGACTTTATAATGTCAAAGAATATCTGAGTTTTAATCCTGACATTTACAATTTCTTTATCTACAATGTCCCTAATTTATTGTCCTATTTTTGTTATATTGTACAGAAAGTAAAATATAAACTTCATACAAACTCCTGGGCAGTGAAAAGATATAGTGTTTTTATTTTAACACATCAATCACAGAGTAACTAAGGGTCAAACTCATGCCAGAGGTATTCAAAATACCAGGGGCAGAGCCAGACATCATAAACAATGGGGGAGTCTGGGGGCGTACTCCCCCAGGTAGACTTTTTTCCAACTTGCAGCAACAATATCCTCTATTTTTTCAAGCTAGTTGAGATAACAGAATGCCTAAAAATCTGTACATTGTTTGGGAAAAAACATGATTGTTTATATCTAATTTTTATCCAGTTGTCTTCACCACTCTGAAACCATAACACAACAAATGCTGAGGATGACTAATTTTCACTCCTGCCACTTAAACAGAGGCAAAAATTGTCAAATGTTACTATTTTTAATTTCCATAGCATACAATAGGTAGGGTAGGGATTTGATATTAGAGCAGCTACGTTTCTTTATCTGTTGTCTCAATCACTGAACCTCAGTCCAGTTTTATGAAGGTACACAAAACACAAATGACTCAGTCTTTAGTTTCACTCAGTGGGATTTATTTAGACCAATAGTATTTTCTGCACCACAAAGGCAACACCGCCTCTGGGAGAATGCTTGTGTGCTCTTGAGTTATGAATCCATGATGGTTTTCTGTCCCAAGCTTACGATGCTCTTGTCTTGAGGCTGTTGATCAGGTACTGTATGTCTAAAAACCGTTCACATGTTTTGTTCTACATTTGTGAAATAAAGTTTACTCTGAAAACCCTGAAATGAAACCTGCATTTAATATAGGACAGTGGCTACCACTGAGAACACTGAGGTCACGTCCCCTGTGTATCTGGGGTTTTCACAGCCCGGGGAAGTTAAGTTACAATTAAACCACTTGGTTTTAATGGCTGATTTCATTGTTTACAGTCATTATATGAAAACAAATGAGCAACTGTAGGGTGACAAATACATAAAAAGTAAAATGTTTCCCCGTCAGAATTTAATGCCAAGCTGTGTTAATAAACAGAACTTAGATCTACATCTTCAATGTAATAACTGCAATAAAGTCCAAATGATTAAACATATTATGTGTGCTATCTGTTGTTGATGTTGTCAGGTAGAAAGAAGTGCGGAGGGGACTTGGACTAGTAACATCAGTATTTCTAAAATCCAGGCTCCAAGCCCTGATTTCAGATTTTCAATGACTCATCACGATGATCGTAAGACCAGTATTTGCTTTTCGGCTCCTGCCAACAGTCAAACTTTTTTTGGTTTAACCCTTTCAGCTCTGTAATGTCATAACACACCTACAGCGAGTCTGTTATGAGTCTGGTCAAGTCAGATTCTTTGTGTAGGCTCTTTATCACCTCCTCTTGTATGTCTGACGTTAATCTCTTTAACCTTTCATAGCTGTTATTGCAGTAGCCACATAAAGACCACCAGAGCATCCAGTGGGCGAGTCTATCAAAGCAAATAAGAGAAATGTCAGGCACATCCCACTCTTAACACTTCCACCCATTCAGCACTCAGAAACACACACACACACACACACACACACACTGTGCATTTCCTTGAGGCGGGGGACTTTGTGGGTGGAAGTTTCACTCTAGTGGGACTGCCACTGACGTAGACAGTACCTCAACATAGAAAAATACACGGTGAGGATAATTGGCCATATGTATTTGGTTTGATATTTTATTTCATTTATATTTTCTGAAATTTGTCTTGCATCCCGAGATGTACACTGTTTCAGAGAAATACAAAACACAACATTCAACCAAACAACAACACAAATACTATAAATACAGTATATATATTACATCTGACATTTTGAATAAGTCACCTGACTTCCTCCTTTGCTCCCGTCATAGCTATTCTGGCCATTAGCAATTACTGCATAAAACTAAACATAAATATGGGTCGTAATAAACTTCTTGTACAAACGGGGAGGACAGATACACTCAGGAAAACTGAGGCCTTATTACAACCCAAAGTCTGATTTAACAGTTTGATAGACTGTGAAATATAATATAATTTTTCCAACAATAACTACTATGTAATAATCTGAATATTTATATCAAGGAAGGATGTAGTGACCAAACAAACCAAACAACATCTCTTTAAGACGAGGATTAAAAACAGTCTTAATTACTGTTATATGTTATAGAAATTAGAATATGGAAGTTAGTAAGCAAAGCTAACGGTATCCATCTCCTGGCTGTAACCGTATTTAACTGATAGATGGGAGAGTGGTATTAAAGTTTTTACCGAAGCTACTCACAGCCATATCCAACTAACAGCCATATTTTAATTAGTTAGCTTTTACAGACAGTGCAAGGCTAGCTGCTAAGCTAAGCTAACAGTAGCTAATTAATTAGAACATGGCTGTGAGTTAAATTTAAGAAGTAGCTCAACATTTTGTTTGAATTCTTGCAGACAGTTAGATGAGAAGATTGATACCACTCTCCTACATTCAATAGTCAGTCCTAACAACTGAAGAGTAGCCATCTCCTGAGATGGCTACTCTTAGCTTAGTTTAGCTTAGCAGCTAGCCTGGCTCTGTCTGTAACAAAAAGTGTAATTTTAAAAAAAGATTTAATGTGTGGCTTTATGTGGAATTATATGCCAGACACATGGACACCTAACCCTAACCATTGTCATTTTTACACTTTAGTTTTTGTTATCTTTGGACAGATAAGGCTAGCTGTTAAGATAAGCTAACGATAACCATATACTGGATGTAACTCATACTTAATTGATAGATATGAGAGTGGTATTGAACTATTTAGCTAAGCTAACAGTACCAATCTCCTGGCTATTGAATGTAACAGTTACAGATAAGAGAGGAGTATCAACAGCCATATCTAACTAACAGACACATTCCAATTAATTAGCTACTGTTAGCTAAGCCTAGCAGTTAGTCTTGCTTTGTTTGTAACAAAAAAGTGTCATTCAAAAAAATATTTTTATTTTTTTTATTTTTTAGTTCTGGCTTTATGTGGAATTATGTGGCAGACACATGGATACCTAACCCTGATCCTTGTCAGTTTTACACTTTAGTTTTTGTTCCCTTTGGACAGATTAAGGCTAGCTGAGAGCTAAGCTAATGGTAACCATCTCCTGGCTTTGACCTCATATTTAGATGGCAGATATGAGAGTGGTGTTGAAGTAGGCCTATTTATACCAAAATGTTAAACTATTTCTTAAATTGATAATAGTGGCTGAATTATATGGTGGTTCGCATTATTATTGCTTTAATAAGCTTTTAGAACTACTACTGATTTTAGATTTTGGTTGTTTTCTGTTGTTTGTGTTTATGCACAATGATAACCACCTGTTATGGCTTGTAGTTCTCCAGCTGTTTTATTTGCCGGTATTTTATGTGTCATCTTCAGTGGGCCAGAAGGTGACAGGGAAAGTACCTCTGCTGCAACAATTTGAATTTCTGCCCTGAACTCAGAGTCAGTGGGAAGAGCACTGACCAAAATTGGTTTCATAATCATTTAGAGCAAACAACTCTTACTTCTTTGGTACACCTTGTCTTGTGGGTTAATTTGATGCACATCCTTTAAACATGACTGTATCACAGTGATATAACCAGTTATTTTTTACTGACAGATTATTTTTATTGTTAGCAAATAATTTAGTTAGGCAGTGAACGGATGTGGAATATGTGAGAAGAGAAGTAATACCCTCTAAAATAGAGAATTGAGGCCAAAGTTTGTTTTATAAATCTGTTTTTCAGTTGTGTGAAAGTTAGCCTTTATAAATACAGACATATGAAATGAAAGTTTGCATCCAAGAAGACTGAGTCTCGTTTCATATAAACAAATATCATTGAGATAATACTTGTGTATTCCTCTAAGATGCCTATAATGAAATCATATCAGGTTATCCACATGATATTGATCTGTTAGGGTGGGTGATGCCTTCACACACAGATCTGACATTTTTCTCTATATTAAAACACCATGCTGTGCTCTCTGTGGTATTTAGGGAAAGATCACAGTGTTGGAGGCTATTGATTAGAGTCAGTGATATATTCATTTTACAAAACAAGTGTTGTGTCTTTTTGAGTTAATCTTCAGCCATTGAATAACAACAGCAGCAACTTCTGCCTTTTGGGCTGTTTGGTGGTTTCCAGTATTGCATCTGCAGGAGGTTGAAACAAACAAGAGGTGTCAGTTGCAGAGATGCAGACTTTAGGTTTGTTTTTACTGATTTGATCCAGTGGCATATAATGTTTTCACTATCAGAAAACTCTACTTACAACCAGCTAACTACAAGTGATGATCATGGTCCAAGTCAAGTGGCTCCCAACCTTTTTTACTCTTAAAACACATAAACATCCCATTGCTGTAGGTGTGCTTTGGTATGTATTTGCCTGTGAGCTGTGTTCCCTAAATTATTGAAACTGAATTTTTTAGAGGCCATATAAGATATAACTCAGTATTTCACAGGAAAATATGACAGCAGAAAAGTCTTATTTGTGTGAGGCATAATATTTTGTTATTCAGTTCTGGCTTGTTATAATGGGTCAGGACTATAGACTGTAAAAATAATAGACGTAGCTTCCGTGATGTTACACTGTATTTGGGCAAGAGGTTGGCGCAGTGGAGGAGCAAGGGGTGGATCTGAATGACAAGCTGAGGACACTATGGGCAGGCAGCCTGTTACTTAAAGAGGCCTGCCCTTTATTGACCCTTTGCTAAGTCATAATGTAGCATTGGGCCAGTTCAGACCAGGGTCTGACAACAACACAATTGTGCTCCATTGACTCTAGGAATCAGTGCTTCTCACTGGAATCACTATTTCATTTTTCCACTGATATGATAATATTTCTTCAGGGAGTGCAGTTAGTTACGGTGTGAGCTACATGCTAACTCCAACAGCTCAGTGATGTTGGACCACTGAAAGGGCTTAGCGAAAGGTCAGTTATGTGTAACTTTATGCCTTAATAAAATATAAACGGGTGAGTTATATAACCCCGCCTACATTTATCATGAGGGGAAACCAAGCGGCAACCTCCAGTGATGACGAGTGAAGCCAATGCGTAAGTGCCAAAAACTGCATTTCGTTGAATAGCCACTTGAGGCAGGCTCCAAAAGCGAGCCTGGTACAAAAAACGGTTTTGGTCTCTATAGCTAATTTCTCCTTTCATGACAACTCTACAGGGGGTGAATTTTTTTAAATAACTTATCCGTTTAAATTTTATTAAGGCTTAAAGTTGTGCATATTTAAGGGCGTGGTCACTTTGAGTGACAGGTGACGCCATCACAGGTGGCTAACTAGCCGCTGGCTGTCTGCTAGGCGTCATCTCAGCTTAACTAGCCGCTGGCTGTCTGCTAGGCGTCATCTCAGCTAATTTGCAAGTCATTGAACCTGACCTCGCAGCCGTGTTTGTGCCTTTTGGATATTTTGTTTCGTGAGGGAGCTGGCACCAAGTGGGAGCATGAGTGGGAGCAGCCAAAACCACAGGGCTAGCCAAAGTAGCGTAGCTTGTTAGCCTAGCTTGTAAGCCTTAGCTAACTTAGCAGCTTCAAGTGAGGTGGGCGTGTTTAAGCAACCAGGCTTCGTTTGGCCCGCCTCTTTGCCCATTTTTGATTGGTCAGGAGTTCGGCGTAGTCAGGCATTGCCAAGATGGCGACCGCCAGATCCTCCTACTTTGAGCTTCAAACCCGCTCCTCAGAAACCAATGGGTGACGTCGCGGTGACTACGTCCATATTTTTATACAGTCTATGGGGGAAACATTAGCTATAGAGACCAAAACCATTTTTATACCAGGCTGTATTTCTACTGTAACGTTGAACGTTTTATGGGGATTGACTGGCTTTTGCAGCCAGACTCTCGTGGCTATGAGGGGGACTGCGGTTTTTGGCACTTTTGTGTTGGCTTCATTTTTCAGCCCTGGAGGTTGCTGCCTGGCCAGGACCCCTCGGATTTATGTTGCCCCTAACCCTAGGTTTGAAACCACTGATCTAGACCAGTTAGTCTTTATCTGGGGTCTGAAACCCTTCAAACTGGTCTTGAAACAAAATGGTTTCAGGGTGTGATACATAGGGAAGGACAGGGGAAAAACAACAATGTTCTACGATACAAATATGAGGTACTATTTCTAATCTTTGTGAAATATGAATCATCTGTTTGGGTGTTGAACATTCATTCAGTGAGACAGTCTGTGTTTTCGGGTTGAGAACTTGTAAATTATAGACTCCTGACAAGTGATGAGGGGCTGAGAGATGACACTGCTTTTAAATGGTTATAAGGCAAAATGGATCTAAGTCTTTAATCTAGACAGCTCCATTGACTCTAATGTAAAAATGTGGCAGTCGTGATACTTTTGCTTTGAATTTAAATGGGTTAATTTTCTTCCATCTTTTGTAACATTGAAATTAAGAACAAAATGTCCAACATGACCACTTTATGGCTGGTACAAGGCAGTTTCATGAATACCAATTCAGTTCTTAAACATCTGCTTTCATAAGGCTCTCAGGCAAAACTTACGCAATGTGTTGCATATGTATTGCACATCTCAAAGAAGATCTCAAGAAATAGTTGACATTCATATTAATGTGAAAAACAGCTGTTGTGGTTAACTGTGAAACTACAGATGTAATTTTTCGCAGCTGGGACAGGCATAATTTTCAGTCTCAAAAGATGAAGTTCAGCTTGAATTTCTCTCTGATGTCAAGAGTTAGTTGAGAAGATCACCAATCTCATGTCTGTAGGATAAATATCAAGCTGCAGCCAAGAGAGGGTTAACGTTACTTTAGCGTAGTAGCAATGTTTTGTCCACAGGTAACAAAAACAAGTACAGAAACAACAAAGGTTAGGGTTATTGCTTGTCCGGCACATAACCCCTGTAAAACTAGTTGTTTTCTGTTGTTTGTGTTTATGCACAATGATAACCACCTGTTATGGCTTGTAGTTCTCCAGCTGTTTTATTTGCTGGTATTTTATGTGTCATCTTCAGTGGGCCAGAAAGTGACAGGGAAAGTACCTCTGCTGCAACAATTTGAATTTCTGCCCTGAACTCAGAGTCATTGGATGTGCTGAATGTGCATATTAAGGCAGTACAGGAGGAGGTGCACATTAATAATCCTCCAGGACTGTAACATGCTCATGTTTAACCCAAACAATGTGTCATGTGACTGCAGTTGGTTCAGATCGAGGTCGGAACACGTTCTCACCACAAACGAACCACACCAGAGTTTGTTTGTAACCAGACTGAGACCACCTCTTCAAGAAGGTCTCGGTCTGGTTGTTTTGGTGCACACCTGAGTGTGATTGCTGTGTTCACACCTGCCCAAACGAACCGCACTCAGGGGGCAAACCATCTTGAGTTTGAGTGAACTGAACCAAACAGGGCAGGTGTGAAAGCACCCTTAGTTTGCATAACAAATGAAAATAGAAAGAAAAAGCTAGCCTGTGTCTGTACAAACATAACAAAAAGTACATCTAACGCTGCGTTCCATTTACCTCGGAAGTGTGGGCTTTGAATGACATCACTCTCGAGTTGATCCCATTCCAGTACAACATGCTGGAAAATCAAAATATTGTTAGTGTAGCCGAGCGTCCTGGATTTACCCAATGAAATAATTCATAAAACAATACGCAGGATTGAAGATGGTGTAATAGCTCCAACAGCAACTGCTGCATGAGCCACCCCAAAACTTTCTCTGCCCTACGGCAACTCGGGAGGGACACAAAATAGAACAATCTTTTACATCCCCCCCCCCCCAACAAAAAACACATACATGTTTGTGTACATACTCTGTACACATACAGAACCAACATGCTCAGTGAAGAAAGAGGAAGAAAAAAAAAAACATTAACTCCTAACAACGATTAACTCCTACTCAGTCTCAGCTAAGAGCAAAGAACAGCGCAGAAGTACAATGTAACAGCAACATAAGACCACACTCCAATAGGAATTACACACAAACAGCAAAATCAAAGTATTTCAGAGCAGTGCAATATAAAACCCCACAGATGAACCTGTACATGCAAAGTACCCAACAGCCCAGACTGAAACCCAGAATGATTATTAACTAACAGCACCCAGGAGTGGGGGGATCACTCTTACGGGAAACAAGTATGTGAAAATAACATTCAAATTTAAAAATACTACGGTCGTTGATTCGCTTGTATGACTTTCAGAGATAAAATATGCCTGAGCACGCCCAGCAAATCTACCCTGGGCCAAGCTGCATACCACAACAGAACAGTAGCATCATTAAAATTCATAATACACAATAAGATATAGGTGTTGAGCCCCTGAGTATCACAACAAGGCTAAAACACAGAGAAGTCAAAACATGACATAATCATGAAAGTGTGAAGAGGGAGGAGGAGAGGTAGGAACAGTCAGGTAGCAGCAGAGTGTAACCCGGGCTTGTTCCAGTGCGTCCAGAGGGTTGAGGATGTGATGCGTCAGTGCAGCTTCCCCACCCGAAGCCACCAATGTAGCTGAGTGTCCTGGGTTCACCTAACTGAATGATATTAATTATGAAGATTGGCTTTAATTCTAGAAATGCGTCCTGTTTTACTGTCAGTGCTAAGAAAAAACTTGTGGAAGCTACTTTTCTGTCTGTTTTTGATTCCGGTGACATATTGTACATGCATGCAACCTCCTCCATTTTACGTAGCCTTGATTCAGTATACCATGCATCTCTACATTTTATTACAGATGCAAAGTCATCACTGCATAATTTATGATTGGTGGCTTGGACGTCACTAACCACTCACAGACAACAGCACTGGTAGAATTTTATCTATAAAGTTGCCTATTGGGCAAACTTCTGGCCTACCTCTGCTCCCATCTTTGTGTCAGCTCTGGTAGTTACCAGCTACGCTCCTCTAAGTGGCTGATTAATGTACCTGGGTTTTAACAGATCTGGGGAACATTTCCTACTCTGCAGCTTGGACATGTAACAACCTTCAAAAAGATTTAAAATTAGAAACACTTACATCCATTGATGAATTTAAGGGCATCATAAAGAATGTGGTGACAGAGACATGTGCTTGCTTTTCTTGAGAGGCCACTACGTTTGAATAGTTGCTGTTTTATTGTTGATTTTTGTACTGTTGTGATTGGCTGCAACCTTGGCCAGGTTTGTCTTATACAAGAATTGTACAATCTCAATGGGACTCCCTAGTTAAATAAAGGTTGAATAAGTAGAATAAGCATTGAATAGCCCATCACATAACTACACATCATGCTATTTTGCGCACACAAATACTGTAGCAACATGTCAACACATAGACAAAGTTAAAAAGAAGTTACACAGTACCATACGACCATTTTAATGAGACACAAATAAGACAGAAGTGCTAATAAACAGTGTGTCACCACTGCTTTCACTACTGTTGATGCACAGAGCAGCCATATTGGATTCTAAGTTTGAGGTCAGTGAGGGAACTCCGACTTCAGGGGGCTTTCCAGTTAAAATTTTCAATTAGGAACTCAGAAATGACAACTTCCAGGTGCAGGTGGAATGAACCATGAAGATCACTAGTTAATACGTTATGTTAGTTTGTTGAATTGGTGCCAAATAAAAGTGTAAAAATTACAAGTTTGAGGAACAAGAGTCTAGGCTAGCTGTTTTCTGCTGCTTTCAGTCTTTATGCAAACCTTAGCGAAGAGTCTCTTGGCTTCAATTTCATATTTACAGTACAGACCATGAGTGGTATCAATCTTCTTATTTGACTCTCGGCAAGAAAGCAAACAGTTTTTTCCCCAAAATGTTGAAAGCTTCCTTAAAATCATTGTGTTTAAAACTTCTTTGGTCTACTTCTGTTAACACCAATTCTTGTATGTTGGTGGTTTCCCATCAAATGCAGACTTCTAGGATGTTTTCTTTCTTGTTTGCTTTACATTAAAAGCCATTTACACCAAAATGTATGTTGGAATTATACCCCCAGTTCAAGGTTGGTGGCAATAAATGTTTAACAGTGACCTCTGACACAGTTGTACAGCCTTAGAGGTTGGGAAATATTATAAAATCCATTAAAAAACATGTAATCCAGAAATATATTTACCAAAATTAGACAGACTTGTCATCCTTTTTATGTCCTTATCCTCAGGGAGGAAGCTTCCTGCTGGGTCTCTGTGGAGCAGAGTCCATTCGTCCTCGGCCTCACCAGTGAGAACGGAGAGCTGCTGCTGGACGAGTGTGTTCAAGTCACCGAGGGCTCCAAGACCAAGGAGAGACACCTATTCCTCTTCAGTGATGTCATTGTCTTTGCCAAACTCAAGTAAGAAGTGTAGATAACAACATGTTACCCCACCAGGAATGTGAAGAAAGTCAAACAAGTGTCAACAAGTGGAACACATAAGCTATCTACAATGAGTGGAACAAAAAGTTACCACTGGGAAAGTACTGAATGAACTGACAAACATAGGAAATACGGCTGATTAAACAACTTTCTGCCTAAAAATGACACATATTTGTACAGTTAGAATGAGAGAGTGAAAGAGGAAGCAAAAGCAAAACGTGTATTTTTGGCCCGCACACTTGGACTGTTAGGGAATCTCCCAGAGCAGAAACTGTTTGTGTTTAGTCACTCTGGTTTTGGACTAACAGAAGAAGAAAGCATGGTGGTTCCCTGCTCTGAGCGGAGTCACATGAGGGGAAACTCAATGTTTATCTCAAAAAGTAATTTCAACACATTAGTTTCAACACAAATACTGTTGCATTTAAGACAAACGACATGTCAGTGGTGCTTTCACTTTAAATGCTGCTTCATTGTCTCACAAGTGATGCTATCTTAAATCCAAAATTGTTTTCTTTGTTCTTACCATCAGTGGGTACCATGAAAACCTCCCTTTCCTTTGTTCCCATTAGATGAAAATAGATTTTACCCCACATAATCAAACGGAATAAACTGATAAAAACAAGCTTTGAATTGTTGGTGAGTCAGTTTAGAGCTGTTTGTGAAAGCCAGTGGAAGTTTTATAGCTCTTGAGTGGGAGGACAATCACACTCATCTGTGTACCACAACCTGCCCACTGTTCCAGTAGGGGAGCACAACTGGGACTACAGTACGATAGAGTAAACTGACTGTGGAGTCTTTTGAGTCTATACGAGCATTCACTACTCATAAATGAATGTACTATCAGTGTTCATTTTGGTTCTTGTAAAAAAAAATAAACATTAAAAGGGTAGGCTGCTTCACCAGTTTTACCCTAAATAAGGAGGGTTTTAAGTAAGTAGTAGTTTCAAGTAAAAATTGGTTCAGGACTAAGCACCATAAATCACAAAATCAATATGACAACAGCCTCAACAGAATCATACGACCATTTGGGAAATACACTTTGTGTTGTCTGTCTGACTGATGCCACTCTCACGTCTTTACAACAAATACAGCCGGCAGCCAGTTAGCCTAGCTTAGCATAGTTTAAAGACAAAAATCATGAATTGTCTAAACTTAACAAAATCTGCATCTAAAGCACACTTATTGTACCACGTTAGTTTAATCTGTACATAAAATAGAAATGTCAAGTCTTTGAAGGCCAGTCTTTATGCTAAGCTAACTGCCTCCTGGCTCTAGCTCCATATGAAATGCTCTATATAACTCTTTGAACTGGCAAGAAAACAAATTATTTTATTTCTTAAAGTGTGAAATTAACAGACAGTCTATTTGGTATAAATAAATACATTGGTGTATTCTTGAACTAACCCAGCTAATGTTAGCTGGTTCCCCCGTTTCCAGGCTGCATGCTAAGCTAATTGCCTTTTAACTTTAGCTCTATATGAAATGGTCTACCTAACTCTTTGAATCAGCAAGAAAAAGAATGATCTTAAGTGCAAACTAACAGACAAGCTTCATTGTTTAAATAAATCTTAAACTAACCCAGCTAAGGTTAGTTGTTTCCCTGTTTCCAGGCTGTATGCTAAGCTAATTGCCTCCTATCTCTATGGCATGGTCTACCTAACTCTATAAATTGGCAAGAAAACAATTATTTTATTTCTTAAAGTGTGAAATTAACAGACAACCTACTTTGTATAAATAAATCCATGGGTGTATTCTTGAACTAACCCAGCTAACGTTAGCTGTTTCCCACCTGTTTCCAGGCTGTGTGCTAAGCTAAGCTAAATCTAGTCAGCTACATCCTGACTTTGGCTCAGTTCTTAACACACTATCTTCTCATCTTTTTCTGGAAAATACCACAAATAGAGTAGTGCAGGAATGTGTCCTCAAACTCTGAAATTAGTTGGCGATTTAGCACTGCTGGTACCCGAAGTCTGTTGATTTTTGGATCTGTTTTCAGTTAGATGTTTGAAATAAGGTCTGTGGTTAAGCTTAAGATATTTTCACATTTTGTTCCGCTACATGAAATACGTCATGTTGTGGTGGCAACGTTGGAGTCTTTGTGACTGTGGTGTAGCTTCTTTATAGCCATTAGCTTTTTACTGTTGGCAAATTCCTGCAACACTTCATAAGTGTATGAGCCATTCCTTCAAGGCACTAGTTATTAGGGTTGAGCCGAATGCTTGGATGAAATGAGTACCCGGTACAGATAATGTACTTGTTACGAGTACGAGTATCATACGAGTACAGTGTGTCATCATCTATACTCATGATAAAGGAAAATCCTCATTTTGGTAGCTATGTGTAATCTATTACTCTTGTGATCAAAAATGACCCGAAGCTCAATTCTTAGGCTGTTCTGTAAATACTTTTCTCATAGGCAATAAATATTTGCAACTTCTGATGAATCCATATAAATTTTAGGCTTAAAATAACAACTTCCGATTAGGCCCAACCAACCTTTGATTTAAACTCCGCCCACTTCTGGGATAAACTTCGTCCATTCCAAGTATAGTACATATAATTTGGTGGGTTTACCAGATACAGATACAGACAAAGATCCAGATAATGGTGTACTTGCTAATCCCTAGTTAGTGTTATTCATTGTTGTGGCATTGTCATAGAATGCCCCTGTATAAGTAAAGTTTAAACCAGTATTTAATAGGTAACATTTGATATTATGCTGGTGGTGATTGCATAGAAATTGAATTAACAAACTTGGGGCCAGGTAGAACTATAGAATAAGACATACCTCTCTGTAATCTGCTGTGTGAGTGATGCTCTGGAAGGTGACTGTGAACGTACAGTGTTTCCCCTCTCTGCCTACATAACACCTCCTGGATCCTCAAGGTCACGCCCTTTGTCTTCACCCCCCTCTGACTTTTCTATTTTCCCCTCCAATCTATTGCGCTCCCTGATCCAGTCAGCGCACCTCTGCTGCAAACACGCAGAGGTCAGCGGGTCATGATCAGATGTCGTGAACACCTAGAGTGTGGCCTGTGGAGGCGTAGCGTGAAAGGAATAATTCCCCTCGAATCATTTCTAGTCCTCTTTCATAGGTAAGTGTGAATTATTGAGTCTGTACGGAGGGTCTCTATTCATTTGATTGTTTGAAGGTGTAACTTTCAAAACAAGCTCAAGCGTGAAGAATTACACCTTTTTTTTCTTTATTCAGCTCTAACTCATTCACAACCTGGGAAGATGTGTTGCTGTGATACTCTCTTTTTATCTCTGTGTTCCGAGAGGGGGAAAAAGTCAATTACTGAGACAGAAATTTATGGAACTGAAACCTGCATTTCAGTCTTTAAAAAATGCCGTGAGAAATGCAAACAGAAAGTGTTGTGTTTAGATGGTTATCGCCTTCTTTCTGCTTCTGTTTGAACAGGTCGATGGCCAGCTATCGTCTGAAGCACAGAGTGAGCCTCAAGGACATCTGGCTTTATGGTTTTGAAGATGAAGCGGAGGAAGAGGAGGGAATGGTGGGGGATATCAACCTCAGGGTGACCCTCATCTTGGCCTGGGATCTCTCCTTTTGTTGGGTGTGTTTTCGGTGAGCAGACACGCAGCAGGAGACTCACATACAAACGGCAGCATGTCAAGTGTTATGATTCGCATGCTTTCGTGCCTGAATACATATGTACAAGCATGATCGTGTTGATGTTTGGCTGTGAGGATCTTCAGCTTCTTGTTATCCTTCCTCTTAATTGGACTCTTAACTGGAATCCCTCAATCCTAAATATAAATTAACCTCTGACGAAGACGAGATGTGTCTTTAAAAGCACAGCATGACATTATTGAAAATGTGTGTAGCAGTGGGGCTGGGCAGATAGGGCTGAAAAATACCGTAATTTTAATTTTTACAAGATTGAAACTATTCATGTTTTAATCTTTTTTCCCTCCAAAATGCAGCAGCACTAAACATGACTAAAATGTCAATTTTTAGCTCTTGGTGTGACTTACACCAACTGTGGCTCGAAACTCATCATCTCATCTTTATTCAGTCTGTCCTTGTCGCAGTGTTTTAAATTAACTATGAGCTATTCACCTGTAGTCAGTATAAATTCACCTCACAGTTTACAAGACTGTCTGAACCGTTTTTGACCAGGAGGAACCTTCAGTACTTATTTTTTTTCCTTCTCTCTTGCAATGTTTAGTGCGGTCTCGAAACCCATTGGCTATCATCTGATGGCGATGGAATTTCTCAATTATGGGATCAATAAAGGTGTATCTTATCTTATCTTATCTTAGACTCTGGAGGCAACAGCCAATATTTTGGGAGGATTGGTTTAGCCAAGGGATATCCGAGCCAGGACTTTGGGCCTGTCCCAATACCCACACTTCCTCTAGAAATACCCACTCGCACTTGGCTGTGCGCGTTCACGTTTAGGCTAGTGGGGTCCCAAAACAGAACTGAGGTAGTGGAAGTGGTTTCCAACACTTAAAAAATCGCCCTAGATTCCAGGGGAGCCGCGACCCACACTTTCAACGAAGAAGAAGATTGAAAACAATTTGTTACTGTACGATCGGAATGTAAGCTATACACACAACAGATGGTTGGACTAGCGTGAACTCATCAGCAACTCGGATGAACACAGCGTTAAAATATTTAAACAAAACGACTTACCCGAACAAAATCGATCAGAACTAGCAGACGTCGTAGGCGCCTCCTGTTTTCAGCATTTCTTCTCCGTTGATTCATCAGACGGAGAAGAATAAACATAGCACACGCCACAACACAAGTGCTGGAGCCGGCATTTTCATTGCGTCGCTACTACGTGTGACATATGCCTGCACGTCGGCCACGCCGATTTGCATGAGGTGGTGTCTCATTTCTTAGGGAAAGATCTCTACCCTAATATTTGTCAAGGGTTATCTTGCAAACAAGGGCACTCAATACCAAGTGGAAGATTCACCAGTTCAATTAGCAAGTGGAGACAGGTCCGGACAACTTTTCACCCTTTTTCCAGGCTTTGTGCTAAACTAAGCTAAGCTAAGCTAACTGGCTGCTCACTGTAGCTTCAGATGAGGGATTGGTGTCAGTCATCAAACTCATGCCAAGAAAGCTAACTTCCATACTGCCCAAATGTTGAACTATCCCTTTAAAGGTCTTAAAGTCAAACTGGTTTTCAAATGTGATCAAAAAGCACATAAACGCACAAACACAGAGTTCCTGTTTCTTATTTGACAGTCTCTTTTTTGTCATATAAATGAAATCTGAGGCTGTTTGTGGAGAATTCACAAGTGCAGTAAAAGATCATATGATCCTTAATGAAAAAAGGGAAGCAGCAAAGAGAAAGTCCTCCCTGCGCCGTCACAAGATAAGAGGTTGCAAAATAGGAAGTGCGGAGCTGGCCTGCAAACCAATCTTCATGTGAGGGGATTAACATCAGCTGACTTTATCTAGAAATACTGGCCTTTACAATAAAGGCGAAGTGCAGGAGAACTACGGCCTTATGCCTATTGTCTAGACAGTAATCGACTACAAGAAATTTTATTTGTTCTCACCAGTAAATGTCAAGTCATCTGTCTCATCAGAGGCACAAAATGGCACTGGTTGAGAATGTGGCGCTCAATTGTGTTATTCATTGACTCCCACGTTTCTCACAAGCCAATTAATCAAACCATAAAACATTTTGGTTTCTTGCTCGCTTTGTATTCCTAGAAAATGATGCCCTTGATGGGATTTGTTTTGAGTTTCTACGTTTTCCTGGAAGAGGAAGATTCCCCTGTAGGGATATGAGTTGTTTTGTTTGAAAACGAGACCTTATTTATTTTCTGAATATGATGGCATGTCTCTGGTTATGATTCAGTGTGTGAAACTTTCCTTCTCAATCACATGGAGGTGATCACGGACGAGAAACCATGTGCTCACTTGTTGACATACCGCTCAGTATGCCTGCAAGCTGCCTGGCATTAATGAGGCCACCGTGAACAACAGGTTAAGGTGAGGTGAAGCTCTTCAGGTGCGCGTGTGGGCACACGTATCTGTTTCGTCGTCATGTTTCCACTCGTGAACACCGAGCCGCAGCAAACCAAGTCTAAGAGGAAGTGGAAGGTGTCTGATTGGGGGCCGCCGTGACGCTGCTTCCTGTTCCCATGACTGAGTTACAGTTTCCACCAGAGTTGTTAAAAAGGCAGTGGGTGCGCACTTTGCCTCATTCCTCCCACTGTTTCTGCTGGTCTGCTTGGTTCTCTCTGTGGATTAGTAACTCATACCATGCTGTTATTTTGCCTGCAGCTCGCCTGAGGTGAAAGAACGCTGGTTAGATACTCTACACAGGTAAGAAACAGATTCAATCTCAGATTAGCCATTTAATTATCTATATAGTATCAACAAAACATGCGTTTAACTCTCATAACTGATAAGACTTGGCCAGCTCTTGAGAAAGTATTGCTGCAGATAGTACACAGCTGTCAGCTAAATCACTCTAAGTGTTGGTATCAATCAGTTTTTAATTAAATTCAGAAATATAATACTTCAATAATCAATGTTTTTGAGAACTTGGTGTTGATTTTGCCACTTACACAAAAAATGAAGAAGTATATAACAGCATTAAATGTACGCACTGTTGGGTTGATACACACAAAAGTCAAATAACAGACATTTCGTGTGGTGATGTAAAACCCAAAAGAATGTGAATACTCAGGCAGATGTGCAAAGAGTTAAAAGACAAACGGTAAATTTATGAGCTCCTTTTTCTCGCCACAGAAAAATTAAAGACGCAAAAGCGAGAGCTGGTTGTGCTTCCTCCCCTCCAGACGTCCTCATGAAGGTTTTGAGTGGCAGCATCCCAGTAAGTCTCTCATTGCCCGTTCTACCATGTCCAATAGAAACCTATATATATATATATATATATATATATATATATATAAAGCACTTTTACTAAATAATACCTCTTTTCCTCCCACTATCATTTAGACTAAAACTCTAACAGGAGGTGGCATGGAACAATTCATTGAGTTTCCACTTGAGGTAAGTAAAAAAAAAACCTTTCAACGGTTTAATGAGATTGAAAATATTCATGTTTGTGAAAGACATCTGCGCCTATCCACTCATGATGAACGAAAGCTACATTATGTAAATGTGCATCGATTGTGGCTGCAGAACATACAGCTGAATCACCACTCAAAACAAATGAAAATTTCATACTGGAAGATGATAAATAATGATACAGCTGATTGATTTGTTGGCTTTCGTCGTAGGATTATTCCACTCTAACTCATTCACGTGTTCGCAGGCATGGCGAGGGCATGTGGTGCTTGGCGGTCGAGAAAACACAACCCCCCTCTCTCTTCCGCCCTCTTGCTTGCTCATGTTCCTCATGCGTGGTTGTCACATAACGTTGTCATTATATTTTGTTGCCAGGGCGATGCAAAGATCTCCGCCGTGGCAAAGCAGCTGCATAACCAGGAGGACAAGCTGACGTTGCAGCCCATTGGTGAGTTTGAAAAGTGTCCGTTTCTTTAAGGAGGGAGTGGCTCATTAATTGTGCCATGTGTACGGATGATGCCACAGAGAACAACCACAGAAACAGAAAGAGGAAATCTAACAACTGATAAGAGCGAGCAAGTGAAGAGGCACTCTGCCCTCAATTCTTGCACATCTGGTTTTGCAGCTCTGTTGCACTAATTTTAAAATTGTTGTGAATAGAAGTGTTGGATGAATTCTTCCATCTGTAGGTGTCATATAACATGCTGAGTCAAACATGTCTCTGCTGCCATCAGAAACCAAGTGGAACCTGGTGAGGAAGCTCAGAAAGGGCAAGAGTTTCATGAACAAAGCATGCCGATCTGATACCGACACCAAGGCCCAGCTGTTTGGACAGCCCCTCTGCAAGATATGCCCAGACCAATGCTCACTTCCAAAACCAGTCACAGTGAGTTGACTTTCTACCTTAAATGTCAGATCTCATCACTTCCTCTTAACACCCAAGTTTCTGTAAGACTGAAGACAAACAGCCAAACTGCTCATGCCCAGATCAGACTGACATTTACACCTTTGTTTCTCAACTTGTGTTGCCATCTTGGGCAGAAATCTCTCCTAACTAGGTTGAAAAAAACACATGAATAACAATCACTCACCTACTCAGCTAACCTTTGCCAGTTCTTAGAATTTGACGACAGGAAACCACATGATCTGCATGTTGGTTAGTCTCAGCTCAAAATGCACTCAGCAGTTTGTTTTTATTTTTACCATAATAACCTCACCTTTATCCTCGTCCCCGTCCTTTCACCAGGAGGTGCTGGTGTTGCTGAGGAAGAGTGGGCCGTCCACAGAGGGAGTGTTTCGGAGACCGTGCAACAACAAGAACATGAGAGACATCAGGGAGCAGCTCAACGGCGGCCTGGAGGTGGACTTGGAGAGCCAGCCGGTGGTTCTGCTCGTCGGGCTGCTCAAAGTATGCTCCCATTTTATATTATACCACATTATTATACCACTCACATTACTTCTAATACAACCATACCAACCTATAGTACCTACCACACCATAAGCATGCCACTGTGTGACCATCACCACCATGCCCGCAACCACAACTGCCATACTACTACTGCTGCAGCTGGCGCCACCACTACCAGCACAGTGGTGGAAGAACTTTTACTAGAGCAATACCACAGTGTAGACGTACTCTGATACTAGTAGGGCAGGGCAATTCATCAATATTATATCAATGTGACATGAGACTAGATATTGTCTTTGATTTTGGTTATCGCAGTATCATAAGTGTTGTATTTTCCAAGTTTTAAAGGCTACATTACAGTGAAGTGATGTCGTTTTCTGAACCTACCAGACTGTTCCAGCTGTTCTATGATTTGCCTTTACCCACTTAGTCGTTAAATTCACATTACTGATGATTATTTATCAAAATCTCATGGTGTAAATATTTGTAAAAGCACCAATAGGCAAATTTACAATGTTGTTGAAATATTGACATCGAGGAATTTGTTTTTTTTTTCCATATTCGCAGCCCTAAACACAGCTTAAAGTCCTGTATTCAAACCAAAATATACTTTAAGTACCAAAATCAAAAGTACATTTCCTCAAGTACTGTACTTGAGTACAAATTTGAGGTACTTATACGTTACTTCCGTATTTTAATCTCATGCTACTTTGTACTTCTTCTTCACTTAACCTCAGAGGGAAATATTGTACTTTTTACTGCACTGCATTATCATTATGTTACCAGTTACTTTAAAAATCAAGATTTTTGCACACAAAACATATGAAAACATACATAAAACAATTTTAATAATCGTTTAAGTCATGTAAAAACATTTAATGATTCCAGCTTTTCAAATATGAGGATTTACTGCCAATAGATTGAATTATTTTTTGATTGACTAGTATTTTTTACTTTTAATACTTTAAGCACATTTATGTAATTGTGCTTATATACTCTTTCTTAAATTACATTTCCATTGTTAGTACTTTTACTTAAGTAAAGGATCTGAATACGACACTGCATACTGCTAGGTAACTTAGTAACAGGGTATAATTCGTTTGTTAATCATTTTTTGTAGTCATAATCTGAATCTGCAAAGTAACTAAAGCTGCAAAATAAATGTAAAGTAAAAAGTACAAAATATGTCTCTGAAATGTAGTGGAGTAAAAGTATAAGGTCGCATAATTAGGTAATACTCAAGTACAGTAGGTCAAAATTATACTTACACAGGTACAGGACTTACTTCCACAAGTATTACTACTACTACTACTAATGGTAGTTTTATAATATTTAATCAGCTCTAGTTATTTTTACTTTCACCCACAACTCGTCCCAAAGACAAGCACCAGTTTAGTTTGAATATCACATCAGATCATTTCCATATAAATATATAAGTACAGTGTCTTATCAGCGTCCCTCTGTCGTTTTCTGCAGAGTTTTCTGAAAGAACTTCCTGGCAGCCTGCTGGTGTCTGAACTTTATGACAACTGGATGACGGCTCTTGACAACGAAGACGCCCAGCAGAGAGCCCTGGAAATCAGAAAGTAAGCAATCAATACCTGCTAATGAGTCTAGACAGTGCCATTTCCCTGCAGCTGTGACCCTCAGCGTGTATTTTTATATGACATTTATATAGGAGAGGAGATGTGTTGGTATTTACAGGACTGCTTCATGATCACATGTAAACAGATGGGTATTTTGGGGAGAGTTTTGCAGTACATTCCCAATGCCCTACATCTGTAGGCTGAACACAGACCACTTCTCTTTTTTAGTCTGTCTTCAGTTTAAAAGAAGGAAGAAACTTTAAACATTAAAAAAAGAGCGCCAAGCTAACGTCTCCTTCCTGTTCTCTTTTTTTTTTCTTCCTTCCCTCTTTTGCTACCCGCTGACAGGGTGGTAGACGACCTCCCGGGACCCAACAAGCTCCTCCTGCAGCACCTACTCTGCGTCCTCCATCACATCCTCGAGAGTGCTGACACCAACAAGATGGACGCCTACAACCTGGCAGTGTGCATCGCCCCCACACTGCTGCAGCTGGATGACATGCCGCTGGATGAGCAGAAGGAGAAGATGAAGAAGGTAGATAGACATGTTATGAGTGTACTTTCTCACTTTTGATGCTTTGAAGCTTTGTGGTTTCTCAGTGCAGAAAACCTCAAAAGGTTTCATAAGTATGATGCACAGACTTTTGTTAGCTGTTTGTTTAGTAAAGTACAAATAAAAAAACAACAACACAATCTTGTCCGAATGAAGCGCTGTCTAGACATTATCTGGTCTGAGCCTCAGCTTTGATTTACTGAACGCCTTATCTTATTTTCAGTTGTTCATTTTACTCACAGTGTTTCTTCTTCTGATTTGTTTCAGGTCACAGAGCTAACTCAGTTCCTGATCGAGCACTGTGAGATCCTTGGAGAGAATATCCCAAATCTGCTGGATACTGATGCAGGTACATTTACACAGCACTCAAATCTCTGTTATTATCTCCCTTTAGGGACTGTATGCAAATTATTGAGGTGGGGAGAGGGGGCGGAAACTTATGTTTGACTTTTAAAAAACAAAAACAAGACCAGGGTTCCTCCCCAGGGTTATTAGTGTATGATTTGGACCCTCCCCTTGACTTCTGCAACACCCTCCTCCCTAATGTCTCAACTCAACCCTGATTTCAAGCTCAATATGTTTAGGGAATTACAATTTTTATATGGCAGACTAGCAGTGGAATTGCCAATATGATGGGAAATATAACAAATGGTGCATTTTGTTTTGCGTCACCAATTAGTAGCATGGGTTAGTGCAAAAATGGCACTCCAGGAGACAATGTTCATTCAATCCCTGTTTCTTGATGCTTGGATATTGGTCCTACTACCAACTACAAAATAAACCCTGAAGAGAGACATGATTGTTGCCCTCTGCATATGTACCTTTATGATCCATGACACCCAAAAATGGCATGATTTTGAGTTAACTATTCCATCCGTATTCACGGTAAATCCTACAAGAAACAGTTGAAATAAAGTATGACTCGGGGGCATGGGAAAATGAAAGACCTAGTAGAAGTTATATTTGCACAAATTGAGCAACTGAGATCAACTATTGTACAATTCGGGGATCCTAATCATGTCTTCCTTTCCCCACTCTGTAGACTCGCTGTCCTCTCAACATCACGACTCCGCGTATGACAGCACCGACCCAGATGGAGACGGAGAGGTAGGAGAGAGCACCAGCTCCACACATGGAGAGACGGGGTCCTCTTCCTCTCTCAGTCACAGCTGCACCCCCACCTCTTGGCAAGCTGACGCTATGTTCAACGCAAAGGCATCATTCAACCGTCGCTGCTCTGAGCCCATCATCCTACTCTCCCCTGATCTGGAGAGCCTCTGCAGCCACTCCAGGAGCCATGACGACTGCTCGGTGGAGAGAAGAGACTTTGAGGAGCAGCCTCTGAAAAAGCAGATCTCAGACGACTCCTTCTTGCTCAGAGAACGAGGTGGAGCAAGGTCAGTGTTGTCTTTTCCAAGACTGAGCAGTAGCTCCAACATGGACCCACTGCCCTACATGGTGGCTAACTGCTCATGCTCTTCCCTGGAGAGCGCTGCCTCTAATCAGTCAGAGGGCTCTGTTTTCACCAGCTCCCCTGTGGGGTCGCCAGGCTGCTCCAGGAGAGCAAGCACCACCAGTCAGCCTGAAATGGCTGCAAAGGCTCAGCAGGTCGTTGCAAAACCGATTACAGAAGAGAAGAGGCGTTCCCAGTCTATGAGAGTCGCCAGTAAAGTCCTAATGAGGACCAGGAGCTTAGGAGCCTTCAACAGGAGCAGCGTGAAGAGAGACTCTCAAAAAGAAAACTCTTTCCCTTGTGAAACTCTCCAGGAGGACTCTCAGAGTGAAGCAGATCCTTCGGCTGAGCTTCTGCACAGACCGCGCCCTCTGTCAGCCATCGAGGTGTTTAAGCAGGTGGACAGCAAGTTGCCCTGCAGGCCTCCATCATACCATCAGGCAGTGCAGGGCGCGGGCCTTCCTCCACAGTATGGATCAATGACTGTACTCGATGCCATCAAGCTGGACAGACGCTCCCGTCCATCCTCTGTGAACTATGATCAACCACCCACCTGCTCCGTCAATCAGTACACAGACTGTTTCTCTCAGGCGGCGCAGGACACAGCCAACGATGTCGAGCAGCGACGGCCTTTCCGCCAGAGAGCGATGTCCGAGTCTGTGTCTGCGGGTCATCGCGAGGTTGTGTCACGGAGATGTAGCCAGCCTGTGTTTGAGGAATTTTCTTACGCCAAGGAGTCTTATGTTTGACTTTGGAACTGTTTCACAGACTTGATTGTGGGTGCACAAGCATTTACCTGAGCTAAATATCAGCGGGCAAAGCCGAGAACCAGTTTTCAAACTGCAAGTTAGCAACCTGCCAAGCCAAGACATTCATGATGGAGGCGAGGGCTGACTTTGTATCTCAGACTTTATATGGCTGGATTTTGTGTGTGCTTTTTTTTTGTAGAAAGAGTGCTTGGCTTCATTATAGCAGCCACTTCCTCACTTACTCCTTCCCCTTTCATTGTTCTTTGCCTGGTTCGACAGAGACACTGTGTTTCTGATGCTTTGCCCACTGAGCAGCTGTGTTAGAAAAAATGCTTGTAAATGTACATAAGGTCCAGTATGTTCATTTTTAACTGTTTCACTTTGAATGAATGTCAGCTATGTGCCGCCTCTATGGTTGCACTTTCTCAGTAGTACTATTTAGAGTACAACATTAAAAGATATATAGTTATTATGATAGATATCTATCACAATGAAGCTATGAAAACACAGTGCACTGTGGATGAAATATGCTATGAGTTTTTATTTTCTATGTTTGTTTTTGTCAAGATATGTACAGTATAGTATGTTAAGCACATTGTTTTGCTTTTTGTAAGTCCTCTTCACCTTGCATGGTCTTTCTCTTCCACTACATTAAAGCACTTTTCTGATGATAGACTGTTCTGTATGCTAAAATGTAAATACAATTGTATAGATATAGAAAGTTAACCTGTGTTCACGTTGTGTTCCAGAGTCATGTAACTCCACCATGAATGGTTTTAGATAAAATGGAAGACAAATAACACAATAAAAGAAAACAGCGAACTAAAGAAGTGTCTTCTGTCTCTGTTTCTGTGTGACCTATTAGAAAGCTCATGTTACAGATGGATGTTGTGATCATGGACCGCCCCCCAATCAAATCATTAGCGGCAGAATTAATTAGAAAACGGAGGAGACTAGAACGACTCGTTTGTCTCGGCTGCTCTTTGCGTGATGTGTTGCATAACAGAGGCTAACAGGCCTTATTGAGAGAACAGCATGTTCTGACGCATATGCTCAAACAGAAGGAAACCAGACGTGGTCACATGGGGCGGATTTGGTTTTTCTCTGAATTGCTGTTCTTGTCTCTGAGCTGATGCCACCTCTCTTCCTTCCTTTCTAAAGTGTTTTAACACATTGTTTCCTTCCTCAACAAGACAATTTAATTCCTCCGTTAGCTGCAGCGAGATTGAGCTGAGCCTGATTTAGCAACATTTTGATAAAGAATATTAGTCTCTGATAATGCTCATTTTATATTACTAGCTGCAAAGGGCAAAGCAGCATCTGCCAATATAATTCAGAAATCCATTGCAGTGCACCTGCAGGAATGACATTTGACATGATAGTGACATTTGTGAGGCATATCTCATTAAAACTCCAAGAGGTATCTGTTCAGTTCTATACTTATCATTTTTATGTGCAGGGGGAACCAAAAGAAGCAGGAAGCTGTTATATAAGCCCTGAACAGTCTGCAGAACACCACCACCACAAGCCTCGAAACGAGCTTTATTAGCACCTATACTGGACATATGTTGCTTTTCTCATGTCTCACCTTCTGCATCACAGCGCTAAAGTCAGATCTCACACAATTTTAGTCATTAGTAGGAAGTACAAGACAGTAACGTTTGAGCAGCAGCATTCATTGTGGTCTGTTTTAATGCAACTACCAGGCCAAAGATGGCTCAATATATGCTGCATGTTGGTCTCATTCTCTGCAAAGAACCACCTTTGAATCCTTAAAAACCCAAAGTTAAGGAGATAAAGATATCAGTTCATATTTGTCATCATTCTGCTGAAAGACCTTTGTCCGAACACGGTGGCTGTGTGGTAATTCCAAACCTCGACTTAAACACGTACAAAAACCAATATAATTCCATTTTTTTTAACAAATTATGAGGCTCAAAATGGTCATTTAATGACTGTTTAAAGGGTAACTTCTCTATTTTTCTACCTGGACCCTATTTTCAATGGGAACAACAATTTTTGAAACTGATCCAGTATTGAGCGAGAGCGCTGCAGCTGGCAGCTGCGAAACAGGCTGCAATGTAACCACCACCGTCAGTTTACGATCACTAAATGAGTTTTTGTCACTGGCTGTTGCAGTGGGCACTGTCGACCTGCCATACATGTCACTCATTTAACCCAGTAAATTTCCACTAGCCACGCCACCTACCTGCCAGCCTATCACCAGTCCATACATCTCCCACTCCTGCTGGTCCACCACACCCACCTCGTCAAGCTAATGCACCTCACCTGTGGATCACTACCTCCTGCCAGTATAAAGACTCCTGCTTCACAGACTCTCCTTGCCAGACTGTTCTTTTTCGTACTCATGCAAGACTTTTCAGAGTTTATTCCCGGACTGCTTCCTTGTTGCCGACATTGGCTGTCTCTGACTCTCCTGCTTCGTCTGCTCCCCTGTTAAACCAGTCAGCATTCTGTCCCTGACCAAGAGCTCTGCTTCTACGTTCCTGGTTTCTGTTTGCCTGTTCCCATGGCTGTGTGGTGAGACCATCACCCAGCTCTCCGTCGTGAGTTTACCTGTTCTGCTGCCTGTGATTTCCTGTGCTGTGGATTACCTCACCACATGGCTGCACGTTCTGCCATTCTGTGTGTCAAGACCCTTGCTGCCTACAGTCAGCTCTGCACATGTCTGTTGGCTTCTCCCATGTGTACTCCTGGTTCCCAACTCCCTGCTCTTCAGACATCACCATCTGCCAATGTTCACACGGTGTTGTTGCACATATTTGAACTGTTCGCTGTTTGTGTGCATTCAGCAGACACCACTGACTCACCTGCTCTCTGCTTCGGTGTGCCACATCAAGCACTTTCGATCGTACCTGTGTCTTGGGAGGTTCTGAACCAACAAATTGACTCTTACTGTTTTACCTGCCTGCTCACCCTGTGCTTGACCAGTGATTTCCTTAAATACTATTACAAACTGTCCATCTGTCTTTGGTGCTGCATCCGGATTCTAACCACACCCGTGACACTGACAGGCTCAGATTGCTATTCTAAGGAAGGGACTCCAACAGAGACAGACCATGTTGTGGAAAACTCAAAAAAGCCGTTGTGGTTTGTCTTTCTACAATTCCAACTGTCACCAACTCTGGTTTGGTTAAAATAAACTCTTAATTCACCCAGTCAGCTCTGAAAATATGCTGGCTCTATACACGTTTTAATTACTGTTTATTTAAATGGAGTCTGGTGGCTTTGATGTCAGTGATTTTGGGGCTGTCTGTGGTTAAAGAAAAAGGACGTTACTCTTTAACAAAAAGGTCTATGTCTGTAGAGATCCTTTCCATAATGTTAGCAGACATGTAGAATTATAACCTGAGCCTGTCAGTGGCAAAAATGCATTTAGTGGATGTAAAGTGATGGTGCATAATTGCCCCAGATGGTTACTTTGCAGCCTGTTTCACAGCTGCTGGCTGCAACACTTTTGCTCAGTACTGGACCAGTTTTGAAAATTGTTGCTCCCATTATTCACTTAGACACAAAACATGGAAAATCATGTTCAGGTTAAAACTACTAATGTTACCCTTTAAGTGAGCCAGACCTTTTTTTTTTTTTTTTTAAATTATCATTATTATGATGAACATTCAGTTCCATGCATCAGTCACATTTTCAGAGAACCACTGTAGATTTAAACCCATGTATTCATAGTATAGTGGCCGACTGCATTAAGTACAGATCTGCCTTAACAAAATTCCCATCAGCTAATGAACAGCTGCTCTGTAGCTGTTTTTTTTTTTTTTTTTTTTTTAATTCTTTTTTTTTTTTATATCCAGCAGTCACAATGAACATATTGTACAGCTCTCATCAGTGTATATTGTTACTGGGCAGCTCACTGTGACCACTCATTGAATATCAATGGAAAGCATGGCTCTTGAGTTTCCATGACAGACGATACATGTTGTTGTATTTGCATCTTTACAACATACAGCTCTATGAGTGCGTAAAGGTCTCTGATCTATGTTTGTAAGTATCATTTTTTTTTTTAAATCTAAAAGGTAGTTATCTAGGCCTACTGCATTGGATTGCATTGAAATTGTCCTTGTTATTTTGTCCATCCCATTGAATACATTTTTAAAATCATGTACTGCATTCTGATTTTTGCCAACAACAACAGCCTCTGTTTCAAACCTGACTGCTCTAAACTGCTTCCATTACCACCTGTTTGCCCCCCGCACTGTACATGTACAATACTGTTTCACTAATAGAACTATATTCCACTTAGGTGCCCATTTACTTTAATTACCTCCTTGTTTCCTGATTGCTTGAGTTACCACTTACTGTTTTAAAAAGGCTGAGCGAGCGCGGCAACATGATGAGATTGTTCCTCAGCTATACTGTGCTCAATTAAAAATCCTAGAGGTGTAGTAATTGAGTTTGTGGATCTGTAAAAGTGAATCAAGGGTACAAGTCTGGAAACAAAAGGTGACGTAAGTTCATTACTGCGCTGAGATGAGGTGAACGTGTGACCTGCTGGTTGTGTAATCTTGTGGCTCACAATCAACACTAATGAGAAGTGGCTAACACAGTGGCAAAATGAGCAGTTTACCCTTTAATAATGCTTAATGATTTGTGACAGCTGAAGCATAATAAACAACATGCAGAGAGCAGCAGGTCCCAGCACTGTATGACACAGAAACCTCCACATTCGTCTGAACAAACATGCTTTATTCCTTTTGAAAAAAGCATCAAAAGCGCATGGTGTAGCTCAAACATGGTCTTCTTCACCAGCAGCAGCAGCAGCAGCAGCAGCAGCAGCAGCAGCAGCTATATTTGGATGTTTGTGTTGTGAATACAGGTTCAATTTCATGGAAGTGTTATATAATGATGCTTTGTTTGGATATTCAAAGAGCCGCCCGTTATAAAACACAGTAATGTCAACACTGACAATATTGTCACAGTATTAGTATTAGTATTTGTGCCAGTAGTGGTAATATTATACTATAGTAATAGCAGTAGTAGAACTAGTGGTAGTAGTAATTGTATGGCATATGGTGAGCCCTTCTAGCATTTATTCCATATCCTCAGACATCAGTTCCCTTAACCAGTTACCTTTTGAAGGCAAAAATGTCTCAAAAGATTACTGGTTTACCAGCTAATACCTGTTTTTAATTAACTAGTTAATTAGAGAAGCCCAAAATGTTCAACGATTTACTATCCTATGCCTTTTTAACTCACTGGTTAACTAGTGAGGGTCAAAATGTTTAACAGTTTACTAGCTGATGCCTTTTATAACTTACTACTTAACAAGTGAGGCTCAAAATGTTTACTAGTGTACTAGCTAATGTCTTTTCAACCTTATTACTTAACTACTAAGGTTCAAAGTGTTACCAACTGGTCAAAGCCATGTTAATCTTGCTAATTAACTGGTGAGGCCCAAATGTGTACCAGTTCAACTAACTACAACTTTACTTGTTAAGCTGTTAGGCTCAAAAAACTTCATCACCTTACAAGTTTACATGTTAGACTCAAAAGTTTACTTGTTCAATAGCTAATGCCCATATTTAATTTACTAGTTGACTTGCGAGACTCAGTTTTTCCAGTTACCTAGTTGAGGCTCTTTTACCTTACTAGCTAACTGGTGAGGCACAAAAAGTTTAATAGTTAACTAGTTGAAGCCTTTACATTATTAGTTAACTATTGGGGCTCAAAAAGTTTACTCGTTTACTAGCTTATGCCTTTTTAACCTACAGTTAATTAGTGAGGCTCAAAGTGCTTACTAATTTACTATCTTAAGACTTATGCCTTCTTTTAATTTACTGGTTAACTCGTGAGGTTCAAAATGTTTACCAGTTAACTAGCTGAAGACTTTTTTTGACCTTACTAGTTAACTAGTGAGGCTTCACATTTTTACAAATTAAAAGGTGAGGTGCAAAATGTTAAATGTGGGTGGTGTTATCAGCGGTAACCAACATGAGCATAGTGAAAAGCGGGGGCATACAGCTGGCTTGTGACATACACACAGGGACTCATATGTTTGGCAAGGCCTTTTAGCATTTATTCCATATCTTTAATATCAGACATCTTAGTGCAGCTAGTGGACATTTTTACCTTCTCTAGTTAACTAGTTGAGAAAACTTATGTATGAAATCAAGGATATGGAATAAATACCAAAAGGGAATGCCATAGTAGTGATAATAGTAATGGTGGTGTAGCGTTAGTAATAGTAGTGGTGGTAGTGGTAGTGGTATGGAAAGCGGTAGTAGTCGCAGTAAGAGTAGAAGTAGAAGTAGTAGTAGTGGTGGTGGTAATATTGATAGTACTGGAAGCAAATTTTCTATTTGTGTTGCGAATAAAGTTTTTTAAAGCGTTGTTTATCTCACTAGTTAACAGGTAAGGTCCTAAATGTTCACTAGTTGGTAATGGTAGTACTTTGGAATATTTGGCTGTTTGTATTGTGAACAAAGTTTTCATGGATATTTTAATGATCCTGTGTTTGGTTATTTAAACAGTCAGTGTGGACTTTTATGTCACAAATGAAACATGCAAAACTATGGTACAGTCATCTTCCCCATGAAATCTCTGATATGGAAAACAAAAGAGGCAGCTCAGTCGTCACTCTCACCACAGGGATCTCACCTTTGTTCTCACAAATACAGTATGGTGTTACATCGCGGTGCCCTATTTTTCTCTGCTACTTTCAGACTTTTCGTGGAGCCGAAAATGCTCTCTGTGGTTTACATAATCTTGAGATGAGTTTCTGCTTTCCTTTACAGGCACTAAATATCTCGTGCCGCCTACATTTCAGTGTCGCCTGTGAGCAAAACAAATCTGTTTTCAAAGACAGAGGTTTGTTTTGCTTGCACAGTGTTTAGGTACACAAAAGAAGTAGAGGTGAGAACAGATGTCAAGCCTGAATTGCAACTCACAATAACATGTTGTGTTGTTACTCCTAACTATTTAGTCACCACTGTACTATCAGGAAGAAATAGAGAAATAGAATAGCAGTTTTAAAAAAACTTGAGTTCTTCTTCTTATTATGCCTTTCTTCTTACGCAACTTATAAAAGAGTGCAGTACAAGATTTACTTTGTTTGTCAACTTTTGACTTCTCTGTACAGGAAGTGGTGAGGTTATACTCAGAACTTGAAATGTATTGAAACAGAACAAGACAAAGCCATTAGGGTGAGTGACTATACAATACCATGCCGTATTTCTGTTGGCTGTATGGTTTTGCTACAGTTGGAAAAGGGTTGTTTATATGATGTTTATTTATCTATTAGAGATTGACCGACTTCTACTCAGAATCTCAGAGGGAATACTGAACTTTTTTCTGGACTCCATTTATCTGTCAGATTAAGTTACTTTGCAGATTCAGATTATTTATACAAAATCTAATCAAGTAATAACTGACAATGTATTATAGTAGAATAAACTACTCAGTGGTATATTAAAAAAATTTAAATTAGTTACGGCCAGTGGTAGGTCGTAGTTGGCTGTAGGAGTAGTTGTAGAAGCAAAAGGGTGAAGTCAGGGAAAATGGGACAAATAAGGTTTTACATCTTGGACTCATTAAATATTAGCAGGTAGTCACCTAACATGTTATTGCATTGTAGATACAAATGTGCTTCACATGAAACAATCATTTTTATTGGTCTAAAATAACTAGGATGAGCACACCAAAGAATCAAAAATCTACTGGTCCCAGAACTTCCAACGAAAGCCATGTGACATGTTGATTCTCATTTTGGTACAAGAGTACTGCAGCTAAAAGAATTTCAATCAGGAGAGACAGAAGAATGAGGTAAAGATAATATTTAATACAGAATGTACATGTAGAAATTAACAGAAGATTTAACAGAAGTCTTTGGCGTTTGGACACCAGAGGGTGATATTTCGTGGTCGAGGGACATCTGAGTGCAGCAGGATAAATCCCCCCATGGAGTCCAGACACTGGTGGAGGTGGTGGCTGATGACTCTGAGGCTGCCGACTGCTGAGGCTGATGAGGCTGATGAATCTGTAAAGACTAGGTGGTGATGGGGAGATGGAGGGCACACATGTCTGCAGCAAGAAAGAACCATGTCTAAAATGAGGAGCAGTAAGATGATAGGCTGATGGAGAAGGTGTGCTGCTGTGCTATTGGTTTATAATGAATCAGCTGATGTCTCAACTGGCAGACCCAGACAATGACACCTAGAGATAGTGGGTGAGAATGCGTGAAAGGAGTGAATGGCAGGGTGAGACAGAAACTCACAGCCTGAGAATGAAAAGTATTGTCTTCCTGACTGAACTTTCACTGGAGCTTCATATGGGTAAAACAACAAAAAAGGTTGTGGGATGTTGCATTTTGACTTATAATCTGAATATTTTCACAATACACATTACTTTTTATGGAAAATGGTTTTGAGTGAGCACTCAATGCATACAGGTAAAATTGGACATTTTCTGAAGTGAAACATCTTTAGTACTTTGTCACTTAAAAAACCTCAAAGTTAATGCATTGAGTCCATGTCAGCCACAGTAGTCCAGAATTAGCCATCACTGCTGCACACATGCAAGCACACAAACATGTCCATTGTAAAAAAAAATATGGCACCAGAGAAACAGCAAAAAAAAAAACAGGGCAGGAAAGTTCAACCTTTTTAATGAACAGCCACAGGCTACATTAACGATTTAATGAATTATTAACAGAACTGATAAATGGATGTAACCTTTAAAACAAACAAACATTTGCAAACATTCATGTCCTATTACAGCATGTCCTGCATGTCACTAAATCGGCTTCTTCTCTGGAGTGTTTGCTCCACTGTCTCAAACGTTCCCTTAAATTGTGGCTATGCCTGGATCCTGTGTCGTGGGTTACACTATTATTACACATATGATTATTATTGTCTCATACATATACTAATATTGATGCTACCAAAATACTATTATTATTATAATTATCATTATATTAATAAAATCAGTGTTATCGTAGCTATTGTCATTACTGTTTGTCCTGCATCTCTCTCTGTCTCTGTCTCTCTTTATCTATCATACTGTAAATCTATTATGTTGATCTGTTCTGTACGACATCTATTGCACGTCTGTCCGTCCTGGAAGAGGGATCCCTCCTCAGTTGCTCTTCCTGACGTTTCTACCATCCCTCCATCAAAGGTTTTTTTTAAGGGAGTTTTTCCTTATCCGCTGTGAGGGTCCAAGGACAGACGGATGTCGTATGCTGTAAAGCCCTCTGAGGCAAATTGTGATTTGTGATATTGGGCTTTAGAAATAAAATTGAATTTAATTCAATTGAATTTAATTCAAATAAACAAACATGACTGTCCCATTTTACTTTAATGGTTGTCCCATTTTACCTGAACATGACACTGAAGTGGGCAGCACGGTGGTGCAGTTGTACAGCAAGAGGGTTACCGGTTCGACTTCAGGGTGGGGGCTTGAACCCTGTGTGGGGGAGCTTGCATGTGCTTTCGCGTGGGTTTTCTCCAGGTACTCCAGCTTCCTCCCACAAAGACATGCAGGTTAATTGGTGACTCTAAATTGGCCATAGGTGTGAATGTGAGCGTGAATGGTTGTCTGTCTCTATGTGTCAGCCCTTTCTCAAATATTTTACTTGACAACATATATAAAAATATGACAGAGAACCATAACAAGTTCTAAGGTGAAACTCAAGGTAGTCTTGAGGGTCTTAAATGGTTTTCTTCTTCACCAAATCTACCACAAAGTGTCCCTAAATACCTGACCTCACCCTAGTGGTGGTGAATATGTGGCAGTAGTAGTTGTAGCAGTTGTATTAATAATAGTAATGGCATTAGACGTAGTCAAAACGTTTGTAGTAGTAGGAGGAGAAGTTCTAGTTGCTACTACAGTACTACTAAGGTATTTCTATGGGCTTGTTCCAAAGGAAGTGACGTAACGGCAGCTCCGTCACACTTCCTGGAGACGGTTGCTACGACAGTTCCTTCCTCTCCTCTTGGTTGTGTTGGTTACTCATCCTGCCCGCAACCAAACATTAACGTTAGTTAGCTAACTAACTATTTCAACCACGGCACTTGATGTTTCCTCGTAGTTTCCGTTCGTAGTAAAAATGGCTTTTGTTTCACACAGTCAGAGAGAGCCAAACGGAAGTTACACTTTCTCAAGTCGACCCAGACCTGTGGAGAACCGCTCCAAGTACAGAGAGCCTCCGTCTGAACAGTACGTTTGCTCAAAGCTAACGCTAATGTTTATGCTAGGTGCTAACGTTACGTAAATAAAGGCAGACAGACCTAG
Source organism: Epinephelus moara (assembly GCF_006386435.1). Classification (NCBI taxonomy): domain Eukaryota; kingdom Metazoa; phylum Chordata; class Actinopteri; order Perciformes; family Serranidae; genus Epinephelus; species Epinephelus moara. The sequence continues at coordinate 22,323,502 of NC_065517.1, read as the reverse complement.
CTGTCATTGTTATGTCGCAATATTTAGATGATAAAATACTAGCTCATATAGACAGTGGTAGAAAGTAATGACAAAGTACATGTACTCAAGTACTTAAGTACACTTTTGAGGTACTTATAATACTTACCTGACCAACATGTCACTGCCAACTATTGTACTTTTTAATCCACTACTTTTTTTCCTGCTATGGCTATTAGTTAGTTACCTACTGATAAAGACTTTTACATACAAAGCACATTATCATCTTATAAATTATGATGCATTGCTATAGATCACACTATCCATCAGTATACAGTTAAAGTTACAACATTAAAATGCCATATTATTGTTGTTGCTGTGATATCATTATCATTATTATGGAATCTTACTTGTGACAGGGCATTTTAATAGTGTAGCAGCACTGTTATTTGCTTCAGTAAATATTCCCAGTATTTTCTCCACCACTGTCACCAGGCCCTGAGAAAATGCCTGAGAAGATATTGCTAATGCCACCCTATTAAATTGTCAAAAACCAGCACAACATGGATCAGCATATCACCTTTGAAGCGCACAAATGTCAAGGTCAGCGACTAATGAGCTGACCGCATGCCTGCATTGTGTTTTTCATTGACCATGCAGGACACACAGTAACTATGGAAACATTATGTATGACCGTCGTGTTGTCAGAGGAAACACTTATGCCCAACACATTATACCAACTGTAAGTATGAAACATCCATTTATATATAAATGTATATTTGCCTTTCTTTCTGTAATTTAATCTTAAAAATGTGTTTGTCAGACGGCTCAGCCGGACCCTGTTGAAATACAAAGACAGCAGGAGCTCAGGAGGAGAGCCATTGCTCGAAAACGAGCCAGGGAGCAGTTCAGACCCAGGACTCCTGAGGCCCTGCAGGGCAGGAAACACATTGATGTACAGACAGGTAAGGCTTTCCTCCTGATATCCTCGGAACTTTTACATTCGGCACTATGTTCAGTTCATGATAAGTTTGCCAAATGTGCTGTTGGGTACCAAAGCTGTTCTGTTATACTTTTGACCCTCAGAGCTTTATCTTGAAGAACTGAGTGATGTTATAGTGGCTACAGATATAGAGTGTCAGACTGATGCTTTCCTGGACAAACCAGCAACCCCACTCTTCATACCTGCCAAATCTGGCAAAGATGTTGCAACCCAGATAGAGGAAGGAGAGGTACGTAATCTAAATGTGAGGTCTGGTCACACTTTCCACACTAAAAATCGTTCATGTAGTCCCAGTAAAACTTATTAGGCCTTTTTAGGTATTATTTAAAGAGGAAATGCCACCAGTTTTAAACACAAAGGCCAGTTTATAGTAATTTAATGCCTTCTGTTGCTCTGGAGGAGTGTTTTTTAATCTTGACTGAAATTTGGGGCTAAAGGTAAGGATGTGTTGTCGGCCTCTGCTATTACCTGTCTCTTGCCTCTAAGTCCTCTAATTTTAAGGAGGTGCAATGATAATTAGGTGGATACCCCTTTTAAAATGTTATCGTCATGTAGGATGTTAATGACAAAGAACTTGTACAATGTTTGCAGGTTTGATTAAATTAAAGGTCCCATATTGTGCTCATTATCAGGTTTCTACATGAAGATATTTACATGTTTTTATGTTCAAAAAACACATTTTTCTCACGCTATTTGCCTGAATATACCTGTATTCCCTCTGTCTGAAACGCTCTGTCTGTTTAAGCCCCCCTCCCAAAAAAGCCCAGTCTGCTGTGATTGGTCAGTGTTTCCAGGTCTTCCATATCTGGGCTGTCAGTGTTTCTGCACTATCTTTTTAGATCATTTAACTGGAATTGTATCGCTAGGTTAAAAGCTGGGGTTCATGCTTACTTCCTGTCAGATGATGTCATTCACATACACTGGAAATGTTCCAACAGGAAATACATTTTGAATATTTATGTTTCAAGTTTGAAACAGTCTATATAGTATAGTTGTGACATTATAATGTAACACAAGTCCTGGCGGCTCATTTACGCCAAAAACACACCAAGCAGCGAGAAGTGCGACCTGTGACGAGCTGCCATGCAATGGAAAGGTCGAGCTGCGGCCATTTTGTTATGCAGGAAAGTGCAGCCAAACAAAAAGTCGGGGATAGTTTAACTTTTAGTGGTGAAATATGGCCAGATAATACCTGCAGCCAATCAGCACAAAGAGTCCTGTGACTCCTCTGACCCGCCTAAAACACATGCACATCTCTTCCGCATTTTGCCAATGTTTGATGTGTTTTTGGTGTTAAAGGCACAGTTTCTAAATATGGACTGAGTGCATTTCCCACTGGATTATTCGTTTTGATTCTTCTCTGTATTTATGTAGCACCTATACCTGCTTTATTTTTGAAAAGACACAGATACCTGACTTTTTTTTAACAATATGGGACCTTTAAACGTAATGTTTTTAACGTGCAAAATGTCAGACCACTCACTACTAGTATCCCCTGCAGCTGTTTGACTTCGACAGGGAGGTGCAACCATTGTTGGAGGTCCTGGTGGGTAAGACAATAGAGCAGTCTCTGGAGGAGGTGATGGAGGAAGAGGAGCTTGCCTGCCTGAGGGCCCAGCAGAGGGCCTTTGAAGAGCTCCGAAATAATGAGTTGGCAGAGGTGCGGCGGCTTCAGGAGCAGGAGAGACGCCACAGTGAGGAGAAAGTACGTGAATGATGGAAATTCCCTTTAAGTCACTGTATAGGAACAAGTCTCTTCCAAAGCTGGAAAAAACAGTGACACCATTAAGACATCAGTCTGGAGCATGTGGCTCATTCCTTAGATTCTTACCACAAGCAATTATTCATATCATACTATTTGTAGAATTAGTTTCCAGTTGTGGCTGTGTAGGATTGTTTCTGTGTGATCCAAAAATGTCTAATAACTCCATAGCGTTTTAAATTCCAAAAGTCAAAATGTATTTAAAAAAGGTTGATGTAATTATTTACAAAATTTAGAACATGTTGTTATCTAACAAAATATTTTGTATTCGTTGGCATTTAGCTTTTCAAAAAACCTTTTTACTCTCCGGCTTGTTGCACACAAACAGAGGCATGCACCTGTATCAACAGGCGGTCTAGCAGCATCTAATGGCACCATAACTGACATTTACTCATTACTGCACTAATTTACTCCGATGAATCACTTTATAAAAATTGAGGATTCTGTTTGAGGATGTTATTTATTTATTTTATAGGGAGATAACGTCATAAAATGTCGACAGATTCATTGGAGAATCTAAATCGAAGCTTCGAATGTTAAAAAAAAAGATATCTGGTACAGCCCTAGCCAACACTAATAGTTATTTCACACGAGTATTAATGCTGTGCTGAAGAGGTCATATCAGGTGCACCCATCAGAGTTTAAAAGTTTTAAGTATCAGAATCCAATAACAGTTGATTGGCTGCTTATGTTGCCAGGGAGACCTTGTTGTCAGACAAATCTGATGACGTCATAACCTTATCACCCTGAGGAAGCAGATTAGCTGCTTTTTGAGTGTTAAACTTGTATTAGTTTATAACTGTGTGCTTTTTTTCCTAACTTCAAAATTAAATTTTTTGTTAATTTAGTAAAAAATATTTTATGTTGCAAAAAATACTTGATTTTAAGCCAAGCTTTTTGGTGGTTTGACTCAGTGAAGCAACATCAGTGTGGCCTTTCTAGGAATGTAATCTATGAAATAATCAGTTTTTTAAATCTTGTCCTTATCTGTGTTGCTACTCGCTCAAGGCTGTGGTATTTTTGTACCGCATTTCCTAGAGACCACTAGTCACTTAAACAGTGTCTCCATACTATGACCTTGTATTTCTTTATTTTTTTTCTGATTGTGTTTTCTATTTGAGTTTCTGTAGGTTCTGGTCTCCTCTTTGTCCGTTCAAAAATAGACAGCTATAACTACTCAGTCTACTCTTTTCAAGCAAATTTTTTTTTTTTTTCTTACAAAGAAAGACTAACCACACACCAAATGTTTAGGACGGTCGGATATAGCAAATTTGATAAACATTGTACAGTCTGAAACATTATTTGTGCTTGCTTACAAAAACATTTCTTCTGACCTCAGGCACGTAGAATTGCCCAACAGAAGGAGGTGCTGCAGAAGGAAAAAGAGACTGCAGAGAAGATCGCTGCCCGGGCCTACACTCAGCAGTACCTGGCTGACCTCATACCTGCAGTCTTTACCTCACTGAGAAGCCATGGCTACTTTTATGACCCCGTGGAGAAAGGTCAGCAATGCTCTCCAGCATCAACTTCCATTCAGCTTTCTACCTTTCTGACACACGGGGGCATCACTGCACTCAAAATCAAATCTGCTGTGTGATCTGGGACTGCTAACAGATGAGCTCATTGATACTCTGTGCATGAAGATTTTGATGTGAGTGTTCAACCTTTGATCATATTTGTAATTTGCAGATATTGAGACTAATTTCCTCCCATGGCTGATGTCAGAGGTGAACAACAGCTTGGAGAAGAGACACACAGCAAGGGCGGTGCTGGACAGTAAGGGAATACATTATAATTTCTTTCCTGTTATTTAGAACAGTGTTTCTCAAATGGGGTACTTTTTATTTGCTGTTAATTAAAAAATATCAGTCATGCAAAATTCCTAAAATAATTACAGTATTATAAGTTCACAAAAAATGTCAATTTAAGTTCAATAAACCACATGTTTTATTCAATCTTCCTACTTTCAAAACAGTAGATACAGAGATACTTTGCTGATTTTCAACCAACTTTTTATCATAACAGTGTGGATTGTATGTGTAAATGAAGTGTGGCAAACTTCCCTCCATCTTACCCACGCTCAGACCTCCATTGGCTGATGTAAAAATCTTTATTCAGAAGATGTTAGCTGGCTCTAGGGTTTTTACTCAAACTACAGATTCTACTGCCGCATTTTTGTATACCTGCCACCACATACACAAAGAGTTCAAAACTCTGATCAAATGGTAAAACTTGTCAGCGCCGATCAAATATAAACCACGATTATGTTACTGTATCGCCTATATCCTAAAATGTCTACAGAAACGTATTTTAGTTCACTGTTTAGTTGTAATATGAGAATTTGTGAACAGGAAATGGGCACCAAACTGTTTTTGGTATTGTAAAAATGGAGACTGAAATTACTGAGCTCAAATGGTAAAATGAGGCAGTGTTGGTCAAATATGAACCAAAATTCTGTTACTGCATTGCCTATTTTTCACCAAAAAAAACTGTAATTCAAGTTTGTTTGCAACCAGTCGGCCGTCAAATTGTTTCCTGTGACATAGCAGCCGAGCTCACATTATGTCGCCCACCAGTGGGAGCATTTATTGGTCCGGTGTGGCGCAGTGCATTCTAGTAATTGCAGGTTTTCTGCCTCTTTAGAAAAGGTGAATGCCACAGCACTATTCGTCTGTTTTCCCTGGTCATATTGTACCACTTTCTGCTGCAGTTTTATGAGAAGACCATCTTTCCAGCAGTGAAATACTTCTTTAACTGCCATAATCTATCAGCTGCAGCAACAAACGCAATTGAGTTTGCATTATGTTGGTTTACTGTGACTGGGAAACCATTCATCCATCCATCCATTTTCAACTGCTTATACGAGGTCAGGTCGTGGGGGCAGCAGGCTGAGCAAAGTACCCCAGACATCCCCCAGCCCCCCCTGCGGGATCCCGAGACGTTCCCAGGCCAGATGAGATATGTCATCCCTCCAGTGTGTTCTGGGTCTACCCTGGGACCTCCTACCAGTTAGATGTGCCCAGAACACCTCCAACGGGAGGCGCCCTGGACGCACCCTGATCAGATGCCCGAACCACCTCAACTGGCCCCTTTTGACATGAAGGAGCAGCAGCTCTACTCCAAGTTCCCTCCGGATGTCCAAGCTCCTTACCCTGTCTCCAGGGAAGCTCACTTCAGCTGCTTGTATCTACGATCTCATTCTTTCGGTCACTCCCCATAGCTCATGACCATAGGTGAGGGTTGGGACGTAGATGGACCATCTAATGAAAGCTTTGCCTTTTGGCTCAGTACACTCTTCACGCGATGGTCTGGCGTAGCACCCACATCACTGCAGACGCCACGCCAAACTGCCTATACATCTCACGCTCCATTTTACCCTCACTCATGATGAGACCTAGAGATACATGAACTCCCTTGCTAGGGAAACCTATATTGATATTGATTGTTGTGTGTTGGTCAGGGGGTACTTGAGAATTTGAAAATTTGAGAACCACTGGTTTAGAAAACATCCCTCTGTTGAGCTGAGCAATATGCTCTTACTTGCAAACCTGCTTTCTCTAATGCTTCATGTTTGTTCAGCATTTTTTTTTTTCTCTAGGTTTGATTTTCTTGCAAAGTAGGTCACAAATCCTACGCAGCACCCCGCAGGCTTTACACGAGCTATAAACACACAATCAGTCCGCATCAGTGTGTTTTTTTTATCACTCCAGTGTACTCTACTTACACAAAATTGTACACACACTGCGTAGGCTGCAATTTGTCACAACATAACACACATGATTTGATTGAAAGGAAGCAAGAAGAAGGAAAATTATACCTGCCCACCATAATAGTGACCTCCAAATATGGGTCACCACAAATTCTTATGAAGTAGGTAATAGGTAACAAGCTGTCTGTGACACAAAATGTACGACTTCTACTATCTACTTCTAACTTCTTGAGCTTTTCTGCTTTAAAGAAAAAAACATTACAGGTATAATCATAACCTTCTCTTAAGTTGTTGGAGATCATCAACATGTTCTAGAGACTGATGTTATTAACCTGCGACAGCTGAAGGTATTTCTCAAGTGCTCCTCCAGGGGTCATCAGGTCATAGACATTGTTGTGGTGCCATCTAGTGACTCTTTTTAAACATTACAGATGTAATTAATGTCAAACATACTGCACACAGAAACATTTTCATCCCGTCTCTCTGTCTCTGTTTCAGCGATCATCCATGATGTCGCCCAGAAGAGAGTGGAGAGGTTCAAAGAGACGGACACACAGTGATAATGATTCACAGGCAAAGGTCAAGGACACAAGTGCATTTTTAAAAATATAAAATAATAAATGTTTTATCACTGACTAAACCGTCATGAGTTGTGTCTCTGTGAACATAAAACTAGTTTATATGTTTTAAAGAACATATTACTAGTGTAATAAGGTTTATTTTATCATCATAAGTCATTAGTTTCAATCTTAAAAATCAGTATCATTATATTTCTAATTATACAACAGTGGTAAAAAAAAGATTTCCGCACACTTGCATCTATGCAGTGTTCCACTTTATACTTTGTAATTATACAACAGTAAAATTTTGAAATTGTGGAAAATGCAAATGCAGTTTTGTATTGTCCTTTTTTGCACACATTTGCAGTCATTCTATATCAAGGATTTCCATTTGTATAGTATGAAGAGATTGAGTAACTTTTCCTTTTGTTGAAGTTTTTCTATTTTTAATTATTTATTTTTAATTTAATTATATTTATTTGTATTTAATTACCCATTTAATCATAATGATTAATTTAATTTGAATTATTTATTTTTATTTTATTTTTTTAAATTATTTTTAATTATACAACACTAACATTTTACAATCGTGGAAAATGCAAATGCAGTTTTGTATTATAATTTTTATTTTGCACACAATCATTTTTCTATCAAGGATTTCTGTTTGTACGGTATGAAGAGATTGTGTAACTTTTCATGAACTCAAATGATGTATTCTCTGTCATTAACTGAACCCACTCTTTATATTCACGTCTACGTTGACTTTCCCAGGAGTGAAGGAAGACCCGAGCAGCTTAGATAAAGCCTACAGCAGTAGACGTGACCTGTCCCCCAGAGGGCAAAATTGAACTGATTCAAGAACAGGCACACTTAGCCACTCATGTATTGTCTTGATTATTTCTCTCCAGAAAGGTGCCTGCCTGCCTTTTACATTTCCAGCATAGAATATTTTCTAGTAACCCCATAAAATAAGATTGAGTATCTTATAATGATTACATTGTCCCCGAGACCTTGATATTTTTTTCAGTGTAAGATATACAATATATATATATATATATACATATGTGTATATCTTTAGGATATATCTAGATCACTCTGAGTAACCTTGGCTTTAGTATGTTATCGTTTTGTTATCTTAAGGTTGTTGTATCACAGTTTTGCTGCAGTCAATGCACAACGCAGATTATTTCATTGAGCTTGACGGTTCATTCTTGACCTTGGAAAGCTGTTTCAAGCTGTGACAAGGCAGAGCCATTCTTACAATAAACACAGTTGCTTTTTATTTTCTTCCACTAAATATCTAGGTCTTACAGCAGTTTCTATCATTGAAAAAACAATAAAACTGGCACGAAAAGACTTGGTTGGTAATGCATGCAGGGATTTGTTGTAAATCTGCCTTCTACATTTAGCTGCCAATGGAAGATCTGGAGTTCCTAAACACTTAATGTTGCTGTTTCATAATGTTTCCTGCTGCAGCTGTGAAAAAAAGTTTGTTATTGACCTCATTTTTGTGATAACCAGTCAAAGCAACCCTTTTCTCCCAGGCATGCCGCACATTAATCCATTTTTGCCATCTATTAGGAGGAAGTTCCTGCCTGTTGATGGGCTTTAAACTCACCAAAAAAGAAAACCAGACTAAAACAAAGCAAATCAAACAAATAAAAAACAGTTTAATTTAAAATAATGTATCACAAACGGAGGTGTCATTCCCATACTCCAGATATTTAGATGGCCATTCAAATTGCCTTACTGTGGGTTTGATCCATTTGCATCTGGCATTGCTCTGCAAACAGTTCATTCAGATGTCCTAACAGGCAAATTCAACAATGTTTTGCATCAGTCAGACGGACTCTGCTCTGCTAAAATTAGCTCACCATCCACCCCACCCCCACTCCAAACAACTAGAGTTATTTGAGATGATCGCTGTTACGTTATTTTTTAAATTTACTTTTAAATCATAGCAGGGGGTTATCTTTTAATGTGTCGCTTTTTAAAAAAATAAATAAATAAATAAAATTTTGTTTTTTTTACACTTCATTAAATTTTCAAGAAACATAACGTAAAAAAAAAAGAAAGAAAATTAAAAACAAGAAAATTAGTAAAAATAAATAAATAAATTTAAAAAAAGCTCTGGATTTTTTTTTTTTTTTTAAATCTGTAACAAATTTCAAATATATAATAATGATAATTATAAATGTAGTTTTGCCCTAGCGATTTTAAAAATAATTTTCTAAATCTTTCAATTTTTTGCAATTTGTGGAAAATTTCTCACCAAGTTGATCAATTTCTTATTTCTCCATGTTTTTTAAAAGACATTGCACTCATTTGCTCAGAGCTCAAAGGTTTAAATACTTGTGAAAGGCACCTGAAAGCACCACAAGAAAAGCTTTGTCACTCCAGGTTTCAAAGGGTTAAACATAATTATATCAATATACACACATAAGACAAATTAAAAATAAAGTTAAAAATATATATAGACAGATAAAAATAAATAAACATGAATAAATTAATAAAAAAAAGATTTATTAAAAATATTTATAGGTGTATATGTCAATTACACTTTTAACACAGGCCTGTTTGTTTTATATGTACTTTGAATAGGCCCTGAAACTATTACACGTAGGGAAGGGCTCGTGATGATGGTGATGATGATGATGATGATGATGGCAGCAGTGGTGACAAAGGCCGGTTAAGTAGCACAAAGTGGTTTGTTGGGTGTCTCACATCACTCTGCTTTCGCATTATGGTGAGAAGTAGGTCTAACCTCCGATATATACGGCTCTATTTTAATCCCGTCACCTCATTGGTCAGATCACCTATGACGCCACCCCTCTCACTCACTCGGCAGCACTTCCGTGGTTCAGTGCAGGGCGGGTGATGCGCACTTCCACTGAGCTACTGTGGAACAAAAAAAGTTTGTGCTGTGATGCATCAGCGCTCAGACAGGTGACACCTCAGGCTTTACACAGCTGATACATGAGGCTTACATTTATTTACACAGAGTCATAGGTTGTAGTAACAGTCAGTCAAATACTTTTGTCCTCATTAATTTAGTTATGTCAGCTAAACTGACGCACACAGATAAAAGCCATGTAGATAGATACATAGATGGATGGATAGATAAATAGCAAAATCTTTAAATGAAAGTTGTTATTCATACACATGTTATGTCATAGCCTGTGAAAGTCAGAAAATACATTTAAAAAATAAAGGTGATTAAAACAATAAAATCTTTATACGAACTTCAAAATAACAAAGAAAACAGGAGTAAAACAACAAAAGTCTATATTAAGTTTTGAGCTTGGGTGAATATCACTGACATTATAGAAGGTGCAGTTTAGCACTTTAAAAGTAGGCCACACAGGGACGTACTAGTTGGCATGTACGCTGTTTATTCTGATCTTCGAAATGAGGAAATGATAATGTGGAAAACATCAGTTATATCACCAGGCTATTAATAGAGTGCTCCAGGGATGGCATTTTTCTGTAGGCTGATGCGGAAGTTAGCGTCTCCCTGGTTCCCTCGTCAAAAGTCCCTGGTTCCCTTGGATTATTGCAGGAAATAAGCTCTGTGGCAGACAAATGTTTATGATGCTTACAAATTTTGCTCAGCAAGATAATCTCCACAAGTTAACACCATTTTTGAAGCCTAAATTCAATCGGAAAGGGGCAGAAAGCAAACGTTAGGCTATAAACGAACTACAACACGATCACATGACTCAACGTCACCTCCATAACAAGACTGACTTTCATGTCTTGACAAAGGCAGTAGCAAACAAGTGGCTACATGACACTAAATCTGGCGCTTGGGCAGTGGCCTGCAGCGTCAGAAACCAACTAAAAAGGCGTCCTTTAATGTTGGCATGATACGTGGCTGGTTGCCGTTATAGTTTGACAGCGCCTGACGGCATCTGGGGGTAGCGTGGCAGGACAAGGTAGAAGTTAAGGTGGTGAAAGTCGGACTGGGGCGGGCAGGAGGGGCCGTGGATGGGTCCAACAAACACCGACTTTCATCTGAGAGAGTGGCGTTCGCGTCCCGTCCTGATGTACACTTTAAACTGATGCAGAAAAGGTCCAAATTGGTGTATAAAATCTGCCAGATTTGAGGAAATAAAGTTTGACTCTCAAAATATTTTGAAGGAGTACTGCCATACCCCCCACTGAATATGTTTCCCCTCATTGTTCAAACAAATCCTTCACCCTTGATTGGGTGCATGTAGGACATGTTGCTGGATCAACATCCCACATCGCGTTCCTGGACCAACATTGCAATCAACCAATCACTTCACAAACTGAAACTTCTTCTGAGCTAAGCTAGTTTTCAGAATTGAAGGAAGTAAAATTTGATAAAATCCTCAGAAACACTAAACAAAATCCTTATAAGCTACTTCACGGTTAGCAAGTTAGCTTGCTAACTAGATAGGCTATGCTAACAAGTAAACTTGCTGATAGGCTAGAATATTGTTAACTAATATTAAAAGTAAGGACAATATCATTTTGCAGTTGCAATGGACACATTTTCCCTCCTTTTCTCAAAGCCTATTCAAAACATTTTTTTTTTTTTGCAACATTGAGTTATTTTTGACTTAAACAAATTATGCAGGGTAAACATGACAGTGTGGTCCCAGGTCAACACGAGCAGTCTTAACTTGAAAAAATAAAACAAAAACTGTTTTGAATAGGCTAAAAAAATGACGGAAAAGTTGTTAATCGCAGGTATTTGCAACTGAAAAAAATAATATTGCCCTTGATCTTTGTTTGTAAACAATAACCTGGCCTACTGGCAAGCATAGCCTATCCACTTAGCAAGCCAACCCTAACGCTAATCCTGCAGTAGCTTGTAAGGATTTCATGCAGTGTAACTGAGGGTTTTGCTCAATTGCACCAACTTAAGTTTGGAAAACTAGCTTAGCTCAGAAGAAGCACGAAAGAATTTTGAATGACGCACAGTAGTGGCACGCTGATGATGTCAGAGAGCTGTTATTGGTTGATCACACACGTTAGATGTTGATCCAGGAGCGTATCCTACTTGGCAAAATCATGTCGTGCTTGGGTGGGTATACTAAAAAGGCCCAACCTGATTTTGCCAGTTGAAGTTAATACAATGCAACTCAAAAATTGTATTATCTTTACTCTTTGTTAATGAACATCTTACTTGTTAGCATAGCCTACCTACTTAGCAAGCTAACTTGCTAACATCCTAGCCTATTGGCAAGTTTACTCATTAGCATATCCAACCTGTGCTGTGTCTCAAATCGCGTACTTCTGTACTTACACTTTCTATTTTGAGTGCACAAGTGCGTTCATACTGAGAAGTATGGAAAAATGCAGTGCACTGTGAGTACCCGGATGGTGCACTCAAAACAGTCAAAAAGTTGAGCATGGAACTATGGACACTTCTTGCCCTCAATGGCTACGTAACGGAAGGGGAGGGACCACTTTTCAAACTGGAAATGGGGGCCAAGGACTGTGCGACCGTGAACATCGCTGCATTGTATAAATTCACGTAATTTTGCACTAGGCACCACTATATTGTTGTCGGGTATAAGCCAGCAGTGTGTTCGTTGGGTTAATTAACCAGTCTGTAATGATTTGGTACCGCGAACGATAATGCGAATGCTAATGCTAGTTTGCTAAGTAGCTAATTTGTGGTTGTCATTTCCGATGAGTGCACAACAGCCGTGTTTGGTTTGAGACAACACTACCCTTTAGAAATTCGCGCACTACGCCAATGAGTACATAGTGCACATAGTATACTACATGGAAGTGTACTAACGGAAGTATGTGATTTGAGACACACCACTAGTTAGCACGCTAACCCTGCAGTAGCTGAAAAGGTTTTTTCCAGTGTTAGAGTTTTTTTTTTGTTTGTTTGTTTTTTAAATTGTACTAACTTCAATTTGGAAAACTAGGATTTTTGAAAGAACCACAGGAGCGGCACACTGATGATGTCAGAGGGCTGTGATTGGTTGATCGCAGTGTTGGTCCTGGAGCATGTCCTACTTGGCAAAATCACGCTGTGCAATAGAAAAGGCCAGAAAAATGTACACCTGCTGTATTTCGGCTTTCAGGTTGCAGCTCTTGATCTTTTTAAGTTGTGGGTTTTATGTGCCCCTGTATCTTCTAATAATGCATGACCTTCAGTTTCCATGGCAACGACCCCCAAACATACATCTCTGACTGACGTGGTTGGAAATTCAAAGCTACAAAATGGCCCTATGTGGCTGGGGGAGTCCCAGCTTCAGTTCAAATGTCCCTCAGGTAATAATGAAACTGTTCTTGGTTTTATGGGGAAGCCCCTGAGAGTCCCCTGCAGGTCCCCGGACCCTGGGTTGTGATTGTGAAACGCTGCGAACCTGCGTTCCTCCAGCCTACCGGTGACAGCAGGAACAGGATCACCACAGTGGGATGGATGAGCGCCATATTGCGCCTGGCTGAACAGAGGGAGGGGAAATCTGCGGCTGAGAATTCCGGACAATCATCTCATCTCCAAACCTCCTCGGCTCCGGTAAGACTCTGACTAAGAGGATCACCTGTGTGTTGTGCAGACTGCAGCCTGCGTTAGATCAGACTCAAAGCTGCGCAGGAACACACTTTACACACTTTTGTTTCCGCGCACTTTGCGCTGCTCTGCACAAAGGATACAAATCTCACAACAGGTGTCTGTGGGATTACAGTGAGGATGACTGCAGCAAAGAGGAAGCGCCTGCTCAAAGGGCAGCAGCATTAAAAACACATACGCTGAATGCTATGACAGTTTTACGGTTTGTTTTATTGTGAAATACATGTCCTCTATCGGTGCCGATCAGAGAGGTGGAATTTCTCGTTTGCTGGGCTTGAATCGTTTCACTGTCGCTGTGGGTGTGAAAAAACATAGACCGTGGAAATACACCCTCAAACTCACCAGTTTATCACATTTTCTTTTAATGTAACAGCCTCAAAATGTTGTATGTGACCTGGGCAGTGACCCTGACCACCTGTAGTGTGATACAACACTGTGTTTTTGGCCCTTAAAGCGACTTTATGAAGCGACTCAGACCAGCTCAGGTGTAAATGGCCTCCATGACTCCCATGATTTGGGGTGTGGGCTCTGTTAGTAACTGAGGGTGTCAAAATAAAAGACTAAAACAGCACAGGGCGGGGACTATAACTTTATCATAGCTGGTGGGGACTATAACTTTATCATAGCTAGAGGGTGAGGCACATAGAGTACCATATTTAACCTACCTGGTGTGTGGATGATTCACCAGTGACAAGGTAGAGCACAACTGCAGGACTTCCGGTTTTAAATTTCAGAATAAAATCATTAAGGGTAACCAAAAAATGATTAGGCTTGAATATACATTATTAAGAGAGAATTGATAAATAAATGATACTTGTTTTATAGGAGAGATATGCAGAAGGTCTTTAATTATGATAAACCTTTTTTTTAAACTATTTAAAAAATGTATATATAGTCATTTATTGAGAAATGACGCCTAACATTTTCACACCATAACCTCTCAAATGTGAGAAATTCTGCTTTTCTTTGTTGAATATTATTTTACATTGGGTATCTTTGGCCTCTGGAAATTGTTCGGGGATATGCTTTACTCCTTTGTGATATTTTATGGACTAAAATCAGATTCAATTTATCAACTGCACTTGACTGATTTATTAAAAATAAAAGCAATCCTTGGTTACAGCCCTAAATTCATATTTCAAGCAAAACATCACTTTAAATTAACTATATCTTTAGGTTTTGGACTGTTGATTAGAGCAACAAGCAACTTGAAGATGTCACTTTTGGCTCTGAGAATGTGAGATGGATATTTTTCACCGTTGTTGGACAGCTCATAGTCAAAATGACTAGTTGATAATATAACTGAGATAAAAATCAATATTTAAACGGTGGTATAACTGTTTATTGTTTCAGCCATATAGTTGGTTGGTTTTGGTAGGTTTTAGGTAATAAAAAAAAATCAGCAATATTATCAAAAAAAAAAAAGTTGAAAATAAATAATTAATATTGAAATTGACTAAACTAAAATTAAATCAAAATTAACTGAATAAAATTTGGCTGCAAATGATGATTATTTTCTACCTATTGTTTAATCTGCCCTTTATTTTCTTAATTAGTCAATTAATTGTCTAGTCAGTAAAACGTCATAAAATAGTGAAAAATGCGAGGTGTCACTTCCCAGATTCCAAGGTGATGTCTTTAAATTATATATTTTATCCGACCAACTGTCCTGAAATTAGAATCAGAATCAGAAATATGTTATTGACCCCCGAGGGGAAATTATGATTCCTTACAGTTGCTCAGATGTAAAAGGTAGAGAAGAAGTAAGAGTAAGAAATAAAAGTGTGTAAATATGAAGCATAAAATGTGCATTTTAGCACTAGTACTCAAGAAATAGAATTAAAATATACAGGGTTACTGTGCTGAGGCTGTAAGTGTGAAAATTAAACTACAATATATACATCAACAGAAGACAACAACAATGAAATTAGAGTAAACACAAGAAATATGTATAAAATCCAAAGCTTTTTAGTTAATTATAATGTATGACAAAGAAAAGCACCGCACTGTCATGTAGCGCTGAAACCAGTAAATGTTTGGCTTTTTTGTATAAAAAAGTTTTTGATGACCAATAGCCAATAAATTTTCTGTTGGTTGACTTATTAAATAATTAACTAATACACTAATCATTACAGCTCTAAATGTTTAAAGTTAAAACTAAAGATGGAGTTAGTAAAGGTTTCCTGTGGCGAGACTCCTGGCTGGACTCAGGGTCAGTTGAATAGTGCTTTTATGTTGAAGTCCAGACCGGGACACTTCCGGTGTTGCGCTAGCTAGCCGCTGTTAGCTTGCTGGTCGTGGCGGTGATTCATCCTGATGACTGTCGCTCGCAGGAGTGCCGAGCTGCTCTCAGCCGGGTTTAAGTAACGCCGAAGTGGCTGAAACTCGTTTCTCTTCTTTCTCTCTTTTCAGGAAGGCACACGGAGCACTCGTCTCTCTGTTGGACACACTTTTTTATTAAATTAAATTTCTCAGCTCCTCGCACAGAGCAAGGAAAAGGACGGAAAAATGCCCAAAGCGGTGAGTAACGTTAGCTCTTTGATTTATTGACATTTTCACTCACTGCTTGTTGTAACACTGCTTTAAGATCAACTGAAACAGGTAATGGAGGATTCATTCAGCTTAATCTTCTATTTTATGAAGTATTTTCTCATGTTTTATCACATTAAATAGCTAACTAGCTAAATTATATTGAATTAAGATTACTGTGGTTTGTAGTGAATATGTGGTAAATCAATGGAAGCATATTGAAATTGATGCTATTGCTCTATTAGAGTATAATATTTAGTGTTAAAAATGTCATAACATAGTGATTTTTTGAGATCTTGTGAATTATGTTACTTTTTAGTTGCTAATTTGGAAAAATATATCACTTCCTGGGAGTGACAGATGTTAAAGTGATGCTCCCAGAGTAGTTACCTCAACTTCCAAGCAGTGTGATCACTGAAACTGTTGACATGTCAATTTAATTACACGTATTTAACTTCACGTCACATCTCTTAAACTGTCTGTCAGCGAGCCAGGAACAAAACACAAGGCTATAACCTACACAGGAGTACATTTACAGGCTGAACCACAGCCAGAACAATGTCACATCTCACTTGACTGAATATGTAGTTTTGTCATAGAAACCTACAGGATCAGTAGGGTCTGTGTAAGAGGGGAATGCCGCTCCTGTCACATGTGCTCCTCATAGCCCTCAGGGTGTCCCATATGTTTTCAGTGAACATCATCCACTTTGCTCCAAAGCCAGGAACAAGAATTGCCAGATTCATATTCTAGACACGGACAGTGAGGCACTGTTACAGTGTAGGTGGTCATAGTCACAGGATCTGTAGCTTTGACATCATTCTACATAATGATGTACACATCATAAACATGGAGGGTGGAAAAATGTCTTGTTTATATCCTCAGGAGTTTGTCTTGAATACAGGGTCCACTCTGAGTCTCTTGAAGTTATTTTCCAGCCTGAAATTTGGGGTTGCTGTCCACTTAAGTGTCGGGTTCCCCATAGTAATCTTGGAGTCCTGGTGAAAATGTGAAATGGTGACTTATAGTGTTTACAGCACTAGAGGCTTTTCATCATCAAAAAAGCAAAACAAAAGTAAAAAAAAAAAAGAGAGATTATTTGATGAAACCGTCCTGTATATGCGAGCAGGTTTTTGCACTCAATTACTCTTGATTCGTTTTGCCCCACCCCAGCTATTACATTCTGTACAGTCGCACATGGAGCACATCCCTCCCTCAGCTCACTGATTGTAAATTTCTAGCATGACAGCCTATTTGTGTGATACAGTGTAAAGGGAAATGAGATGGAAATCTTTTAGACATGGATATGAATTAAACATCTTGCTTTTTTTTTTTTTTTTTTTTCTTATTTTGACTTTTCTCTATTTATTTAAAAGCAGAATAGAAAGTCCAGAGTTGCCTTAAACACACAGATACCTAAGTTTGATAAGTAAAAGGTTTAAAAATGGAAAGATTTTGGTAAAAAAAGACAAAAACAGAGGCATAAATTGCTGCTTAAACACCACTCACATCATGACAGAGACATGTTGCTGCTGAACAGAGCAGCGTATTGTGATGACAGTGACCAAGCCCCCGGTCAGTGTCATAAAGTGTGTTGTCGGTTTGTTTAGAATGGCCTCATGGTTGTCATGAGCGTCTCCGTGGAAATGACATCATTACTGTGTGATAGCGACAGCACATAGAGTCCAGCTGCCACAAAACAACATTTTTGGACGTTAACGCCAGACTGTTTTCTTTTCCATGGTATATTTCCTTAATTTCTGATGTTCGCCTCTGGTTTACTGACTGCTCAATAAGTGGCCTCATTACTGACACAACATAGCATAAATATCAAAAGGACACTAAGTCTGTTTTAATGAAGTTGCTCCTTTGATGCTGTTTCCACCGGAAAGCTTCATACTCTTAGAGTAATCCTGCAAATGCTGAGTTTCACTTTTAGCCGTGGTGAGATATGTAAATACGGGCTTATATTTTGAGTCCTGTGAAAAGCGTGTAACTAGATTACAAGTTTGGTGAGCGTCAGAGGCTCACCCCTTTAGCTGGAAGTATATTTTGAGTGTGGGAGGCAGGGGATGGTGGGATGACTGGAAACAACACCCGAAAGCCACAGTAAGACTTCTAATGATTCTTTTCAATATAAATTAATGCACTGATGATTCCCTCAATCCATTTACTGTTGAGTCTGTGCAAAAGTAGTGAAAGAAATGTCCTTGACAATTTCTCAATTTAAAATTTGTCCACAAATCCAAAGGTTTTCAATTTACGTTCATATGTGATAAAGAAAAGCAGCAAAATTGCACAATTTGAGAGAGAAATTATTCTGCATTTTGGCTTGTAAAATGACCAAAACGATGACGAGCTTCAGTTTAATTCCCCACCCATTTGTACAGTATCAGGTTAAACATGATATATAAGTGGAAAAGAGATAATAAATACATAACTGAATGTCTTAACTTCCAAAACTAGCGTTTTTGTGGAATAAAATACCCAGAACCCCCTCACGTGTCTCTCTCTCTTAGGGTGCTAACTTACAATATCATGGTAATGGTCATTTTCAATGGCACCTGAAACCAGGCACCTGTTAATCGACCAGTACATTTATAATACAACTTTTATTTTTATTCATACAACATAGAAGACTAATTGGGGAAAATGCACCTGTGTCTTCAAGGCAAGTGATTTGAGTCACACATTTTTGGCTGTGAGACTCTCCATATACTGTACACAATGTCCAAGATTTGAAACCAGCATCCCCACCCCATGTCCGTGTGTTTCTTTAGTACTAATTGTCATCTAATACAATGCAGTGCCCCCCAAAATCTTTAAAACAAACTTTCAGAGTCATAACCTTACATCAAAAAAGGTTGAGCAGTCATGAAATCTTACAAGGTTATGGAAAAGTTAAGGAATGTCATCGTTAAAGTAACTGTAGTCCCTGAAAAGCAAAGATCAAAGAGGATACCAATGCTAACTTGCCTCAAACGTGACGCTTACTGGCACAGAAACCTACAGGCAGTCCGAATCATTTCAGCTCAGATACTTGGCATCGTATCAAACATTCCAGCACTGTTTGGAAAAGAGAAACTTTTATGATTGAGGACCGTGACGCCCAGCTTCAGGACGTTGGACCAGATTTGAGGAGTAGTCGAGGCTCCTGTATTGGTGCTTGTGTGACTCATGTTTCACCTATCTGAATGACACATTGTCAGAGGTAAAGGATCGCGCTCCTTGGCTCTCCCCACAATCCTGTTTCCTCGCGGTCACAGCCCAGTGACACAAACCATACAAGGCCACGATCAACATAGATGGGTGTTTCCTTTTTCATGTCCAATCCTATTGTTAGTATTTGTTCTTTTTAAATAATTGATAACTCAATCATGCCTGGAACACCCTCATGATCTGATTCACAAATCCAAAAATGGTTCAAGTCCTTTGACTCCCATTCTTCAATTACATGTATGTACGCAATGGTGACAGAGCCTTTAAAAATATCACTTCCTAAAACCTAAATAAAGCAGACAATGGGCCAGTTCTCCCCATCCTTGTTCTTCTTCTTCTCTAGACTCAAACAGTGGCGGTGTTTTATGGTTATATTACTCTCAAACCATTTCAGTGGAATCCCCATGGTGACTCTGATTGCAAAAGGCTCTTGTAAAACCATGCAAACTATGCAGAGGGTTAAAAATTGAATAGTGTTCACTGAGGAATGCAGTGCAAGCTATTCACAGTTTAACTACTGAGGTGATGACCACCTCATTTCTTTAACCTGACCCAGAGCAGCTACTTAACCTCCCCACTGGAACGTCTGAAGGAAGGATACAGATCGTGATTTTATGGGACAGGGAAGGGCTGGTTCGGACTAGGAAATATTTGACATTCTTGAGGGACGGCTTGATTGATTTACAGAGTAGCACCTTTTCTGTCAATTGACGTATTGTTGAATTGACTAATCGTCTCAGATCTAGCTGTAAATGTTACCATCTTCTTGATTCATATTTTAATTTAGATTTGGGCCATTAATGTTTACAGGGAAAGGATTAATGATAGAGTTTCCACCTTTGCATGGAATACTGTGATCTAGTTTTTCTAGAGTTGCGAATATCAAAACCACTCTCACGTTTGTATGTCTGTCAATATGTAGCCAGAGCCCGGACACTGTAAGCTGTTAGCCATAGCTCTGTCCAAAGGTAACCAGCACCTCTAAAGCTCACTAATTACCATATATATAAATTGTAGGGGTGTAATGGTACTCAGAAGTCCTAGTTTGGTTCATACCCCAGTTTAGGATTCATGGTGCTGGGTCATGTCAGTACAGCGGGAAGAAAACCCCAAATTTGTTTCTTTTCATTCATTTTAAACGCCTAAATAAATTGACATTTTTACACTTTGTTTTTTTTTTTGCATAAATTAAGCAAATGAGCTATAACGTTAATTAGTGATAGTAAGAAGATTTTTGTTGCGTTTTTTGACAGAGCTGCGCTAGCTGTTTCTAGTCTTAATGCTATGCTAAGCTAAGCTAATCAACTGCTAGCAGTAGCTACAGGCGCTATAGAGTAACGCAGACATGAGTCCTAAAACCCAGAAACGAGTTAGCATTTCAGTACTCGGCTGCCTTGTGTTGAAGTCAATGGGATTTCTGTCATGCCTGAAGTAGGGTCTGTGGTTCACACAAGCTTAAGAGACATGATATTTTGTTCTGCGACATAAAATAAATCAGTAATACCCCACTCTTTTATTTTGAAGCTTGAAAAAGGCGGTTGCTAACAAGTTGCTAAATGAGACTACAGAACGTCATCACGCACAGACATGTGTAGTTCGTTAATAGCCTAACGTTAGCTTTTTACCTCTGGCGATTGCATTTAGACTTCAAAAATCATGAAAGTGGTGTTCATTTGTGAAGAATATCTTGCTGAACAAAACCTGAAAGCATCATAAATGTTTGCCTGCCACAGAGCCAATTTTCTGCAGTTGAGCTAAAATCCAATGGAAAAATCCCATAGGCTTGATGACATGGGAGCCAGGACGATGCTAACTTCCACGGCGGCCTACAAAAAATGCATCCCTGGAACACTCTATTAACTGTACAGATGTGAGAGTGGTATCTGTCTTCTCATATGATTCCTAGCAAGAAAGCAAATAGGCGTATTACACATAAATGTCAAACTCTTAATTTAAAATGTTATTTTTTTATGGGACAAAAAGTATTTCAAACTAAGTGTTTCACCATGAAATAACCAAGAAATCCTGCACACTGCTGATCACATTTCGGTCATCAGAACTGTGATCTGCGGTTTTTATTGCATCGACTGTGTTACCATAGAGCTTGTGTTACATGTTGTTATTGTTTCTTAGTTACCAACACTTTGTACCTTCCACCAGTGAGTGTTAAAATGTGTACACGCTTTGTTAGATTTGGGAACCACTGCTCCTGTAGCTGAAATAATTGAGTCCGTTAATACTGTAATGACTCGTGAAGCAGGGGTTTATATGGTTAATATGCACGCCTGTACTTTCCTCTGACTAAAGTTGCTCATTGTGGAACTCTGGGTCCTTGCCCGGTATATTTTTAGCATATGTGTCATGTTTTCTTTACCGCTCTGAATGGCCCCAGTTTATTGTGAGTTACCGTCGGAGGACTTACTTTGAGATCAGATATCACTCACTCAGTGGTTTCTGTTGGCTTGTCTGCTCCACACATTCACATGTTCCATTCTCTGCCGGTTAGGGTGTGTTTTTCTAGGTGCTCCATCTGTAATGGTTGTAAATATAGACCATGATGTTGAATGAGGCATCCCAAATCTGTCAGAGCTGCTGCTGCCCAATCACTTTTAAACAAGGGGAGTCTGAAAATATCACATATTAAAGCAGTTTCTGATCACTTCTGCTGCAGTTCTGTGGCAGTTTTTGGTAATCTGGCTCTGCTGGAGTGTAGATGATGATAGTGAGGGGCTGCTGGGGCTCTGCAGCTGAATGGGGATCTTTGTTTTGCTGTGCAAAGTAAATGCACTGCTTCCCCTCCTTCCCCTGCTCTTTAGCTACGACTCCAAGCTGGTATAAGCTTCCCTGTTGGACTCTAAAAGTTTCAAATTGTATGCACATGTGGCACAGCGGGACAGAGCTACAAACTCTATGTGAGTTGTTGTTTGTAAAGCTAAGTTTGCCTTGCCACAGATCCTGGGTTTGGATCCCAAGTGAGTCTGCTACAGGAGGAGACACGTGTAGAAAAAAAGGGGGCATCCTTGAAAATCCACTGTCTAGACTACTGTGTTCTTACAATATCCTGGACAGCGCTGTGGTGAGGCGCTTCCCATCCAATGCTGTGATTGGATTTGCCCTCTGTGTAGGATTTAAGCCTGTCAGTTAGTTGCTCAGCCTGTGTAGCTTCCTCAGAACCGGTGGAGCTCTGAATCACCAGACTAGTCACTGCTGCAGCCCAGACATCCCTTTTCCAGTGGGCGTCATTGAATTTGCTCAGCGCTGCTCACAATGGGCTGGAGATGAAAGATGTCACTGGAGGGCTCTGTTAGCAGGCTTTCTCTCTCCTCAGCCTGTGTCCACTAACCCCTTTGTGTCATTGTCACTGAGCATTAATAAGTTCAGTCAATACTTTGAGGGTCTTTTCATAACCCCCGCGAATACCAGACATTTGATGTTATACCCACAGCGAGGAGAGCCAGTATGTGCATTACCTCAAAGCAGCTATTGTAAATATTTGTGCATTGTTGCATGGCCTTTGTGTGAAATACAGATGCCATTTGCTGATTACTAATCAAACTTACACCACGGAATATATTGTTTCCCTCCATTATGGGATGCAGTTGACGTCAGCCGTCATTATTCTGTGCAGTCATGCTATTTGTAATGTATTTGTAATGGTTTTGAAATCGCAGATTAATCACTGGGGTGGATCACAATTTAATTCTCTGCTCACAAGGCAGGTTTCAGTCAGATGGACCACCTCTTTTTGTATGCACAGGCCACTCTGATTAATCATTAACCAGGGAGCTGAAAGACATGCCTCTTTTTCTGTGAATGGGAGTAAATGACTGAAGTGGCTGCCTTATTTTAGTTTCCTTCTCTTCAGTCTAGCCATCCAGAATAACACCCACAGTGCCTGTTTTTAGTTAGTAAATTACAGCTGCAGTTAGCGATAGAGGTGCCACCTCTTTGTGTGTTCCATAAAATCAAAAGTTAAACCAATCACTGAATATTTGTACCAAAAACACCTCTGATTCTGCAGCAGAATTCCCTTCAATAAGCCCGTCTGGCCTCTGAGAAAGCAGAGATAAACACAGAGCCCCATGTGTTTACTCTGCAAATACACCCCCTTACCACACACACACACACACACACACACACACACACACACACACACACACACACACACACACCAAAGCAGTGTTGTGCAGTCTGTGTAGGCCCTTACCTATGAGAACCTCTCTGTAGCTCTGGGTCAGCTTTTGAACTCCTGTTTTCTCATGTTTTTTTCACACAGGTCAATGTTCGCGTCACCACCATGGACGCTGAGCTGGAGTTTGCCATCCAGCCCAGCACCACCGGCAAGCAGCTGTTTGACCAGGTACAGTGCATATCAGTTGTGTTTTGACCTCTAGCATCAGTGTTGATCTGTAAATATGTTATCAGTGTCACTTTGTTTTGGAAACAAAACAATGTGAGAATGATTTTGATAATGATTATGCCATTTTTAAGGGTCAGATCAATACAAGTCACACAGTCACACTCTAGTGGTATTTATACAATGTAACATACATATACAGTAGGTCATTTGTAGAGTAAGAGGAACGGTCACACATGCTGAGAGTTAGGTGAGAAGGTTCATACCACCCTCATGTTCATATAGCCCCTTTCACACATGCACTGCAAGCCTGAAATTATCTAGATATCACCGGGAGGAGCTGTATGTAAGAACACAAATGTCCAAATCAGTTAAATCCGACATTAAACTTTATCTTGCCGGCTCCCTTCTACAAGGTCTGTTCAATGTCTGACGGAGCCCATGTGCCAATAGAGCAGGTAATTGTCCAGAGAATTCACAGAGAGTGAGTGGGCATGTTGAAAACGTTGCTATCACGAGGCTCGCATGAAACCGATAGGAAATAAATATCCACTGAAGAAGAAGAAGGGTCACTGACATGAAGACGGCAACTAAAATCTCTAACTGTAGAGATGACGAGATTCTGGAACTTTTGTCGGAAAGGGTAGAAGCCGAACTGCAAGAAACTCTGTCAATGTCTGCATCACTTCCTGCCTTCTGCACGCTCTACCTAGGCTAACGTAGTATCTCTAGTAGGTGAGAACACGTCTGATAAAGACGATCTCCTGTTGTGCGCTACGTGTATGAAAGGGAACAGTCCAGGGAATCAGGTCCGGACATCGTACAGAGTTCGTAAAAGAAAGCGGCTTATCTCTGTATGAAGCTACAGCCAGAAGCTTGTTAGCTTAGCATAGTTTAGCACAAATATTGGAAACAGGAAAATGGCTGTCCACCGGCACCTCTAAAGCTCACTAATTAACATCTATCGTGTGTTTAATTCGTACAAAAACTGATGTTTAAAAACAATAACTTGTGGTAGTATGAAGGGTAAAGTGTGGGACTATTTCTTGGTCGGGAATATTTGCCTGCCAACCAGCAAGGACTCCAGTATGTTAGCTCTCCCAGCTAAGAAATAGTCTGGTGCATAACTCTCTATTAAACTGCAAGTTGTCATTTTGACATAGGTGTTATTGTACAGATTGATCAAACAAGATTTAACATTGGAGATTTACTCACTGAGCTTTAGAGGATATGGTCAGTGGATTTAGATACCTTTGGACAGAGACAGGCCATCTGTTTACTCCTGTTCCCAGTCTTTATGCTAAGATAAGCCAACCAATTACTAAATAAATATGTAATGCACAGACACGAGTCGTATCTATCCTCTACTTAAATCGGCAAGGAAGCAAATTAAATGAATCTGTTTGTTCACATCTGTGATTTAAGCCCAGCTATACTTTGCTGTTACTTTATATTTCTGCTACCGCTGCACAACCTTCATTATCTAACTTACTGGATTGACGTCACTAAGAGAGGTCTGTGTTAGGAAAAGGAGAAAGTGTCTGCCCTCATTATCATCCCTTCCAAAGCTCTTTCCATTCATTACATCCAGGTCCGAAAAGTTATCTCGCACAGACGAGATTACAGGAGCTTTGGGCACAGAGTGTCCTTATCAGTCTCTGTCTTCCCACTGAGCTTCAGGGATTATAATAAATGGGTTCCTGCGTTGAAAAATTGCAGTTTAACAGGCGTGAACAAAGAGAACTTGAGACATTTATTAAACTAGTGATTAATAGCAGCAGTGAATGAAGTCTGTGAGGAAGTTGGAGGAGTGCAAGGTGTGGCTACGTTAATGGAAACATAAAAATGAATTCTTTCTAGGAAATCTCACTCACATTTTCTTATTAAATCTTATGATTTATGGTTATTTAGAGAAAAATAAATCATGTTTATAGTAAGTGTCACTATCATTTGACCTTAAATCGAATGTTCGCTGTTTCATCAGGTGTGTATTGAACATTGAGGCAGGTTACTGTGTTAATGTTTGTCCATTACACCGGACGTGGTTTATGTAATAACTAGAAGTGGTAGTATGAGGTGCGGTATTTTGTTCATGACCTTTGTGGCTCCAGTTACTGGCCACTTGTAATATTGTCAAGTGAGCAATTTTAATTTCCTCCTGCTATAAAGATACTGTTGCAAAGCTCAGCACCTGAAATCCAAATGTGGATGACATGTCATTAGCGTGAGCTCGTCTGAGGCTGTGTGACAGCACCTAGGGAGGAAAGACATTGTTTTAGCCATTTCCTGTATAACTTGTTTTTCAATAGCAAGCGTAGCTGATTGTGTGTGTTGTGGCAGCATGTCGAGAACATTTTAGTCAAAAAAACATCTTAACAAAACCATGTTGATGTTAATATCCCTAAACATTACTGCTATAACAGCAATATTGAGAAATTGGTGTGTTTTGTGTGACATTGATGCCACCTGTTTGTGTATGGATGACCTTTGGCTAGTTTTGACCAAGTCGGCACTTATGACAGCGCGGGACTTAAGCTCTGGAGCTCTTAATGTGTGTCATTGTTAAAGGAAAGACTAGTTGAAGACCTAGATATTAGCTTTTGACATCTCCCTATTTATAGGTGTTGGTGAATTCCCCCGCCTACTTGTTAGAATGGCTCTTAGCGGGGTGTGCCGCAGATAATCACTCACTCCCTGTGATAGTGTCAGAGACAGTTCAGTGCTCTATTTTGGTGCAATTTACTAATTTGAGCACGGGAAACTGTCTACGAAGCCTCGCTCGTTGTCTTTAGTCCAAGCAGCCGCTCACTGCATCCTCAGTTTAATTTGGCTAACGTTTAGCGGTCGTGTCCCTAAAGTCTGTCAGCAGCATTTAGCTTTAAACGGGTGCTTTGGCAGTAATCAGCTGCAAAGACACAAGTACACTCACACAGTGTTAGACAGCTTCTGTGGAAATGCTGAGTAACAGCAGTGAGCTCATTTCCAGGGCGAGTGTGAGGCCTGGTTGTGGCCCGTGCGGTCCGTGCTGATCATAACCTTGTGATGCTGCTCTTAAAGAGAAACGTCTGCCACTCCCCTACACACCCTCGTGCAGTTTCACTTCCATTTGACTGCTCGCTGCTGCTTGTTTCATTTTGACGTGAGCCAGAATTAGAAAAATCCCAGCAGCTGCGGTTTACAGTCAATGTATTGGTTAGTTAAGTCTGTCCTCAGTGTGCTCAGGCCCAGTTGCCAGATGCTCTCTCCGGTGTTCATGTGGTTACAAAAGGCTTTCAGTTTCAGCTCTTGAGAACTGGTTTGGATTGGTTAAAAGCAGAAGGAGGATTGAAAACATGGCCACATCTTTTAACAGTTCAATAAAGTCTTGAACTGAATCCAAGTCTGAATAATCTGGCTGACAGGTGCTAGAAGCAAAATATGAAACAAGTTTACTTATACACCCAACCCACATGTCAAAGCTGCATTCAGAAGTTGCTGCAAAGCTGTTCCATTTCAAGAGAGGGAACTTATCACATGGTGGGTTTTTCATTGTGTTGTAGCACTGGAGCAGAACTATTCTTAGATATTAAACCCTTTGTAACACTCCCTTTACTGCACAGTTACAATTAATGTGTGGTCTGACAGCAATAGACCCATTTCCTCTGGGCCAGTACCCACCGCCCCCCCCCTCACCACCACGAAACACGCTCCTTCATTTTTTGTGCTGGTCCCTGTTTGGGGCCCGACTGGTTGAACCCCTCCCTTCCCCTCCTCAATTGCTGGAGGACTCCACGTTATTCAGCTCGGAGGATGTAGTGAGTAATGCTGTTTCAGCCCAGTGGCATTCCTCTCTCTCACCGCAGGGCCTGGGCTCCCATAAACCAGGCGGAGAAACTTTCACTGTCTGTCAGATCGCTGTAAGACGAGGCTGCACTCTGAAGTCATGCTAACTGCTCCTATGTGGCACTGCAGCTTTTGCTCCTCAAACGAGTCTGAAGTGGGTGGTGACACTGTGACTCTTAAGAATTTGTTGAAAGGTTTAGCTTCTTCGACCTGACTGCAAAGGTTTCGCTGACTTCACAGTTTTTTAAATCATTGCCAGAATGAGGTAAACTTGTTCTTCTGCCTATAAGAGCTCGTGAAAGGAGTGGAGCCCTATATTTTATACATGTCTGTGGATTTAGGTTTTCCAGGGCAGGATACTATTGCAAAGATTTTTGGGAGGAGTTTTGCAGAGTATCTTAAGGCATTGAAAATCTTACAATGAATTGAATTCGGTCTCCGAAAAAAGGTCTTTGAAGGTATTGAAAAGTCTTACTCTTAATTCACAAAAGTCCTAAACAGTTTCTCTAGTCTGGAGGGTGGCATGACTCCTATCTTCGCTGAGATGCACAGCATAGCACTGCGACACATGTCTTCCCTGTTTAAATAAAGGCATTGATTTGACCCCTGCTGGATCAGCAAACTTTTTGTTGCTGCCATGACACAGGTTAGATGTAGCACTGAAGGACTAGTTCCGGAGCCACTATCCTTCCGGCGAACGGTCAGTTCAACGTCTGCCCGATTAGCATGAGTTAACACAGCAACAGCAGCGCCCAGATCTCCCTGCTCATCTCTCAGTTCCAAGAACTCTAGGACTGTTGCTGGAACTACAGATTGTATGGCCTCATTTTAATGCCCACCACCACAGACACAAAGAGCATAGAAGAGGATCTTGAGACCGAACCGCCACTCTCTGTCTCTCAAACTCAGACCAAACTGGGATCAGACAGTGAAACTAAGCAGTGCTGATGAAACATAAACCAAGATTCTGTTGCTGTATTGCCTATATCTGGCCACAAAAGTATTCAGAAACATATTTTAGTGCCCTGTTTGGCTGTAATATGAGAATTTATGAATTGGAAGTAGGCGCCGAACCATTTCCTTTATTGTAAAATTGGAGGCTGAAATACTGCGAAATGGGTATTAAACTGCATTCTCTGTGGTGTTAAAACAGTCTACAAAAGTCTTGAAGTTGTGAGTCCTGTGGAAACACAGAGTTTTAAATTGGAGTGTTCTGTTTTCATTAATCTTACTTTGAACAAATATCTGAGGTGTGAGGAGCTCTCAGCGTACACCGGAACTACCGAGAGGACCCATTAAAGTCGAGGCAGCCTGCCAAAGCAACCTGCTGCGATGTCAGTTTAGTAAACCTGCGTCCCCAGATTCAGATTTAATCCTCCTCTAATTAACTGCTCTATTTTCAGTATCCTTTACCTGCAGGTGTTCATAACATGTACCGCACGTTATTAAAGCTAGTTTTTCTTTAGTCAAGTTAAGTACAATGTTGTTTAAAGTTGTAACTTCCCTGCCAAGGTTGCTCCAAACCTCTCTACAGAAGCTTATCCCCTGAGAAAATGGTTCATGTAGGTATCTGTCCGTTAGCCCACTCTGTTTCTCTGCCTCTCACTCTGACAACCCTGAAGCCACCATGAAAGGGCTGATTGTTTTCTGAGGCCTTATGAGTTTCATTGCAGGTGAGATGCAGCCTCTCTCATTTCAGGCCCCCGTATCGTGCTTGTGGTTGTTGCACTAAATATAATCCATCAGAAAGGTTCCCTGAATCAAAGCCATTCATTTTTTACTCCCACAGGTCAGCCTGCCCTGTATTTTGTGTCGGCCACTAAAACTGGGGGAGTCTCATTTTAATTTTAACCTTGGCTAGAGCTTATCACTGGGAAAGGGCTTGGCCAGAGTGCCAGCGTGTTGATTCAAACTTCACCCAGGCAACTTAACACCTCACCTGGTGACTGGGTGGGGAATTTGGCAGTGATGCATTCAGAAAGGGCCTGGCGCAGAGGTTGTCCCACTTGACAGCACATACACACAAAAACATGAATTCCTACGCAGTGCTGTTGGAAAATTGCTCTGCCTCTCTGGAGGCCATAAAGAGCCTCTGGTCGTTGAGGTTTTGCCTCAGTGGAAAATGGTAACTCCTCCTGCAGCACAAGTGATTATTCCAGATCTATAACTGGGTTTTCACTTTCTGCCTCAGCTGCCAGTGAGAAATAGGTTAAAACAATCTTCAAATTGCTGATCTGAAAACTTTCTTCTCTCATGTCTCCAGTGCGGTTGAAATTAAAACTGGACTCTTAATCTACCTTTTAGACGTTAATAATGAGTTTTAGCTGTTGCAGTTTTGCCAGAAAGTAACGGACTCCCCCCGCCTCGCCCCAGCCCTCTCAGTCTGTTCCTTGAGTCAGAGACAGGATGCTGGTCATGCAGCACGCCCTCGTTATACAGTATCACTCCTCCTCACTGGTCAAACAATAAGGCCACTTTGTTAAAGACCAGTCCTCGCCGTGCTCGTGTGTGCTGTGGCATATCACAGAGAGATAAGTGTTTCTTAAAGTAGAGAAAACACTCTTAAAGGGATATTTCTCCGATTTTTAACCAGCTCTGTATCGTACCAGTGTGGGTAGTATGTATAAATGAAGTGTGGTAAACTTCCCTCCATCTTACTAGCGCTCAGATCTCCCTGCTCATCTCTCAGCTGGAAGATCTTTACTGACTCTAGAGCTGTTATCGCGATTATCTCGTTTTCATAGTCTTTGAAAGCCAAAATCATAATTGAAAATATAATTTGATTACTCGTCGAGCTATAATGAAAACAGTCTAGTTGCAGCCTTAGTGCCAGTCTCAAGAGATAAACTCTAAGAAAGATCAGTACAAGGACTGGTTGAGTCTCAGTGACATCCATGTAACCATCTCCATTTCCAGAAACACATATTTGCCAAACTGCCTTCAGATGACAAACATACAGTGTTTTAAAGTGTACCTTTATTTGTCCTGGCAGTAATTGACTGTTTGTATCATTACCGTAGCCAAGTCCGTACTCAGGCCTGGGAATGTGTAATGCTATGAGGGTGTTTCACCAGATTAGTCTGGTACCTGAGTATGTCACATTAAGGTTAGTTTCTTTGGGCCTCGCCAGCATTTGTAAAGTCTTCAAAGGCCTTTTCATGACTCCTCGCTCCGCTGTAAAGGAAGAAAGGCATCAGTGCTCCATTCATGGGAAAAATTACCTCATTGATTTTTGAGGTGTGATCTCTTTGTGTTGACTCCTACAGTTACACCACAATCTCATGGTCTGTTTCCCTGAAAGAGCAGGTTGTGAATTTCTTTGGAGTAACAGAGTCTTAAATCTGGTCAAATTTAGGGAAGTTCCTGCTTCTCCTTTCTTAAGTTGATATTACATCACTTAATCATGTAGACGCTTCTCTCATTACAATGTTCTTGCCTTGAAACTACACAAAAGTTCCTGGAAGATGATATTATCTGGAGAGTGTTTATTGACTTTTAAATTCATTTTGTATCCAGGTCATGTTGAAAACAGACACTGAGGCTCTTTTCCTGTGTGTTTTAGAGATGAAGGGATACGTTCATTAACAGAAAAATAATTGTTTTCATTCATCAAGCAAGAATAGTAAAAAAGTGCGTACGTTTTTCAGGTTGCAGCTTCTTAGATGTGAGGAGTTGCTGCATCTCTTCGTAATATATCATACTGAACAGAGTTTTTTTTTTTTTTTTTTTTCAACTTTTGGTGAGACAAAACCAAACATTTAAAGACGTCACCTCAGAGATTTTTGTCAGGGCAGTTTCTCCACTAATTTTTTTAACTTAAAAAAGTTAATGGATAAAGAAAATAATCATTTGTAGTGGATCAAACGTGTTTAAAGACTTTTCTTGTTTGTTCCTTTTCTGTGCAGGTGGTGAAAACAATCGGCTTACGTGAGGTCTGGTACTTTGGCCTTCAGTATATGGACGGCAAAGGTTACTACACTTGGCTAAAACTGGACAAAAAGGTAAGATCCATCTTTAAAAAATGCTTAATTTGTTTGATATATTCTCAAGATAATCCTCCCGTCTTCGAAATACTGAAGTTATGATGGTTTTTAGGTTATTATGGTTTCAGGAAAAAGGATTCCAGTGTGTTTTATACTTCACAATTCGATCATGAATCATTTTGATTGTAAATACTTGTAAGAAGTCGACCACATAATGTTACTTACACTGCCATGGATTTGGGGTTAATTTGTTTCAAAGGTATTTTTCTTTAATAGAGTGAAATTCCTCTGTCATTACACATCAAGATACCCACCACCTACATACCTCCATGTTCATTTCACTCAGTGTCTCTCAAGTATGTCCCAGTTTTAGCAACACCTCCCTATGAAGTCGAATTCTATGAACAATGGAGCAAGAATGCATTCTTTCTCAGCGGCAGTGTTTGCTTTCGAGTCAATCAGTAGCCACTCTATTATGAATATATTCACATGCTGTATTGTGGCTCCACTTCCGATATGGCAGCTAATTTTGTCCGGGTTCCGTCTGCCGGTGGGTCAGAGCGCCACACTTGATTATTTGACGGGAGTTTGAACTCTTTGTGAACCAGACTTGCTTTTGGTTCTTCTCTGTTGTCCCTGAGTAAACATGGGTTACTGTACCTTGACTAACTGTTTGTCCCGAAGCTGCTCACAATCCAGCTCGTTTAATCTGTCATGCAAAGAGTAAATCAACCAGAGGAATGAAGTCAGGCCTGCAAATAAGCAGAATTCCAGATGTTTGAGATTGTTTTGGTATCGCAGTTTCTATATGATCTACCAAGCCCTGCAGCTTCGGGTTCTGCTTAGGTAAACTCTTGAAGAGCAACTCTGCAGATTTTACACATCAAAGCCTGTTTACAGGTCTCGAAAGGTACAACTTAATATGTGAAAATGTTATATAAAACCTTTTGTTGCTCCAGAAATCAGATGGGGGTTAGATCTGAAGACTACAAGTTTGAAAATCAAAGAAATCTGGAGTTAAAAAGAAGTGAGCTTACCAGATCTCAGTAGCTCCTCATCTCTGCTTTGGGCTAACGGCTTGATGCTACATTTATAGCCACAAGCATAACACACCTGAATCTATATCAAATCTGTCATTGCTCAAGTTGCATCGTAGGTAATGTAGGCGTAAGGTTTTGACAAGAAAGAAGAATGGAATAAAAAAAGGCGATATCTCTGATTCTGCTGCATCGATTTTGAGCCTTATTCTTTTAAATTGCTCAACATGAGGCCGACTGTTATAGGAGTGTCATGCTTAATTGGTTGTGTACTATTCAAAACATACACCTGACTCTTCTGGCTCCTATGCTTAATAGTGCAGCATTGACCACAGTACAGACTGTAAAAAATACAGCAAATAGATTAACTCTGTTTCTTTCTAATCTGATGAATGTCTTCCGGACTGAAACAAATGTAGGAAACCATGCTAATCTATCTAGAGAAATGTTGAACGTTGCCTATTTGCACATTATAATCATAAACAGGGGTCAGTGGGAGAGAGAAAGGGTTATGCTTGCCTCAGTCAGCAGCAGTAAACTGTACACTGTGTGCTGACGCTGCACTGCAGCTCATCAGCACAATGCCTCGCTCAAGCTGGAATATTCCTGGCCCCATTCTCTCCATCAAGACCGCTTGGTTCCTGTTTTGAAATTAGAGGAAGAGGCACATTGTGTAAACACATACTGTAGCTCGGAGTTATTAAAGTGTATTTCCACTAAATGGGTGTAGTAGATCCCCTTTCAGTAAGGGCAGTGCATCCATGAAACTGCGGAAGTCTGAGTTGTTTCCTAATTTATAAACTTTAAAAGAGAGTATTTCAGGTTTTAAAAGAGACGTGATTCATATTTTTACACCAGTAAAATAAAAAATCTGTACTGATTAAATTTGAAACCACCATTTCTTGGCTCTAAAATCTTAGAAAATAAAAGTCTTGATTCATACCCTGTGTTCAACTGATAATACTCAGTACACTGTAGCTTTGCCAGCTGGTTGACATTCTGGGAGTAGTGTGCTTATTCACTTTCTTCCCAACAGTTTTATGAGGATATTGCTGCCAATCTCAGGTCTGTGTGTTAAATATGTGTTTAGAGCCAGCAGCGGTATCTTAGCTTAACATAAAGGGTGGAAACAGGGAGAAATGACTAACCTGATTCTGCCCAAGCAGCAGCCTCTGGGGCCAAAAAATGAAGCCAACATGTAAGTGTCAAAAGCTGCAGTTCCTCTAATTGCCACTAGAGGCTGGCTCCAAAAGCCAGTCAATCCCCATTGACCCCCATGTTAAAATGCCCAACTTTACAGCAGAAATAAACATGTTTACAGCCTGGTACAAAAATGGTTGTGGACTGTCTGTGAGGCATCACTACACTCTATGAGTCAAATCCACCTTTTGCTCATTTACAGCTCCACCTTCGTAAAAAATGGTCACTTTTAGCTCTAAGAATCTAAGATAGCGACAGCCAAAAAGCCACACTTGAGGCTTCAGAATGGGACTCCACAAACCAGTGGGTGATGTCACGGTGGCCCCATCCGTTATTTTTTTATAGTCTAAGGCTCTGATCTTTTGAGGTGTTGGTAAGTAGATTTTGTTACATTCAGACAGAGCCAGGCTAGCTTTGTCCACTTTTTCAGTCTTTATGCTAAGCAAAGCTAGCAGGCTGCAGCTACATATTTACAATACTGTATATTGTTGTTGTTCCTCTCCAGGTGTCGTCCCAGGACATGAAGAAAGAGAACCCGCTGCAGTTTAAGTTCAGGGCCAAGTTCTTCCCAGAGGATGTGTCCGAGGAGCTGGTCCAGGACATCACCCAGAAGCTTTTCTTCCTGCAGGTGAAGGAAGGCATCCAGAGCGACGAGGTTTACTGTCCACCAGAAACAGCCGTGCTGCTGGCCTCCTACTCTGTTCAGGCTAAGTTCGGAGACTACAACAAAGAAGTCCACCAGCCAGGATACCTGCAGTCTGAACGCCTGCTGCCACACAGGTGAGATGTGCCACGTGAACACGATATCTCAAGAATACCTTAAGGGAATTTCTTCAATTTTGGCACAAACGTTCCTTTGACTCAGCGATGAACTGATTAGAATGTGGTGGTCCAAAGGTCAAGGTCATTCTGACCTTGCGTCCATCTTATTCTTATGAATGCGATACCTCAAATATGCCTTGAGGTAATTTCCTCAAATTTGGCACAAGCGTTCACTTGGACTAAAGAATAAACTCATTAGAATTTGGTGGTTAAAGGTTACTGTGACCTCAGAAACATGTTTTTGGCCATAACTCAAGAATTAATATGCGAATTATGACAAAATTTCACACACATTTCTAATAGGATAAAATTAAGTGATGACATTATAAACCTCAAAGGTCAAAGGCCAACTTCACTGTGACATCATAATGGTCTGTAAAACACTTTTTTGGCCATTATTGAACATCATCTCAGGAACAGAAGGGTCGCAAACTAAATTGGTGACTCTAATCTTGGGTGCCGACCTTAAAACTGTGGTAATTGTATAGATCTTCTGTGCCTTCGAAGGGAAGACGTGTGTTAGGCATTGTAAACTTTAACTGTAACTTGACAGGTTCGCAAAGGCATATAGCTACAGGCTGGTAATTCTAGTTTCATTAACGCCTAGATCAAAAGGCACAATGTTGTTTAGTAATACACTTGGCCTATTAAACTGAAGCAATTACATTTGGCTCAGGCAGGAAATAATTTTGTTTCATAAGGTCAGATTATTAAATTAATGACAGATATTTTATAGGAGGAAGGAGCGAATGCCACTTCCACCCTGGAAGCCAAAGAAACGACAAAAGTTTTATGAGATACTGATGAATCTGAAACATTTGAATCATTTGTGGGGGGGTTTATGTGCCATTTATTCAGATTATCTTCCTTTGCCAGTGAGTAAAGTTGCCATTTCAGCTTCTAAGGCATGCATACATAGATACATGCATACATACACGTGTTAAAACTCAACATAATGGAGTATCTTAGTGATTGCATCAGAGCGTTCAAGAGGACGATCAAAGCTTTATTACATCATTAGTTATCGCACAGGCCACTAAGCAAGCCAAATGCATAACGAACAGTGTGCCAACATAGTTCTGCGTTCTTTTGGTGTTTCCGTTGTTGAAAGCAGACAGCAATTTGGCTGGGTGTGTCAGGGACTGCTGACAAGGTTGCTCAATTGAATTGGCTCCAGTCATCACCTGTAAAAGTCAGGAACTAGCAACGATATTTAAGTGTGACAAAAAAGCAGCTCAAATATGTCGTCAAGGACGTGATGATGTCTCTTTAATTTACATGTCTGGTGGTCATCGTGTTTTTCGTGTGTGAGTTGTGTCTGTCCCATGTGTCCTGAGGTGGTCACAATCTGCAGCACTGCTGTTGATTTGCGCTGCAGAGACTGAAACTCTGCGGGGGAAAGCATCCACAAGAGGACAGAAGTTTCTATGGTCATTGTAGACTTCTTGTTGTCTTCATGTTGTTGTTTCAGCCCTTGATATGCCATGTTACTGCAGCTGTTATATTGACGAGATGCCTTTTAAGAATCAGAATTTTTCTGCTCATTAGAGAATGTATAGTTAAAGTTAATCACAAAACAAATAGTGTGTTAATATGGGATTTTAGAAAGGGATACGTTGGTGTCAGACGGTGCAAGAAATGCATCAATCTTGACTCAAAGTTGCAGTGTGC
Source organism: Epinephelus moara (assembly GCF_006386435.1). Lineage (NCBI taxonomy): Eukaryota > Metazoa > Chordata > Actinopteri > Perciformes > Serranidae > Epinephelus > Epinephelus moara. The sequence goes on along the minus strand of NC_065517.1, from coordinate 22,287,308 downwards.
TGCTGGAATGCCAGTAGTACACACCCTCTTGCGCCTTTGCTCTCAATGTGGCGCAAGTCACAGTGAGAGAAAAGTCAACAATACCAAAGTAATGCAGACAAGAAAAATAAAACACACACACTCCACCAAAACAAAGTTGGACTTTGCACGAGGCAATGCTCGCATGAAAATGGAGGCCTTAATGTTACTTATCAAACCAAAGCCAAAGATGTCAAATTGTCTTGCCTGTTTTTGGTCTCTGTAAGGTGATGTCGCTGATCTTTGCTGCTGTCTTCTCTCTTTCTACAGAGTCCTGGAGCAGCATAAGTTATCCAGAGAGCAGTGGGAGGAGAGGATTCAGGTGTGGCACGAGGAGCACCGTTTGATGTTGAAGTGAGTGTCTGTTTTTATGTAATCTAACTAAGTGGAAATGAAGCCAATGCAGAAGTGCCAAAAACTGCAGTTCCTCTAATGGCCACTTGAGGCTGGCTCCAAGAGCGAGTCAATCCCCATAGACCCCATATTAAAATGCCCAACTTTACAACAGAAATAAACCTGTTTACAACTTGATACGAAAAGTAGTTTTGGTCTTTATAGCTAATTTCTACATTCGTGACAACGGTCGGGAGTGACTTTTTATATAACTCACCTATTTAAATTGTATTCAGGCTAAAAGTCATGCACAAATAAGGGCATGCCCACTTTGAGTGACAGGTGGGTGCCGTCCGTTGACAAGTCGCTACCAAGGCGACAACGTTGGTTAGGTAACGTCACCATAGCATAACTCTGGATTCAGAGGGTATAGGCGTAACCGTAGCTATCGCTGTTTCAGTGTGTTTTCAGTTTATGAAAGTTAATTGCAACATTTTGGTTGGTTTAAAAAGTCTCACTCAGAATTTGGTTGTACTAAATACCTTTTTAGGGTACCCAAATAGATTCGTCCGTTAACATCGTAAATGTCACTGCCCTCATATTTCCATGCGTCCTATATGTTGACACAGGTACGTACAGCCAGTAGCCAGTTTCGTCTGTTTTGCCTGTAAGCTTTCAGAAAACATGCACAAATACAGATGAAGTGAACGCAGAGAGAGAGAGGTCTCCGTCCGTGTCTGTATAGATGTCTAGCATTGAGCATAAATGAGCCCTTAGCAGTTGGATGTTCAATTTTTTTTTGGTAAATACATTTTGTTTTTAATGGTTATAAGTATGTATTTTTGCGAGTAAAAATTAGCATTAGCATTGTCAAAGTTAACCACAGACAGTAAATTCACTGTGCTAACCAAGCTAGCAGCTAGCATTAGGATTAGCTCCACCCTCACGTCCAAATAGGATCACTCATGGCTCAAAAATCCAAGATGGTGACAGCCAAAATGCCAAGCTCGAGGCGCAAACCACTTGGTGACACCATTGTTTCTTACCTTCTGTGAATCTTATTCATTGCGTTTATAACAATACATTTAAAAAAATAACTTAATGTCGTCCTCTGTCCACTCTTGCAGGGAGGACGCTATGCTGGAGTACCTGAAGATCGCCCAGGACTTGGAAATGTACGGAATCAACTACTTTGATATCAAGAACAAGAAGGGAACTGAGCTGTGGCTGGGAGTGGACGCCCTGGGACTCAACATCTATGAGAAGGATGACAAGTAAGCGCTGCATTTAAGTACTCTGAAAGAGCCCTGCTGTCAGTGTCTTCTCTGTCTGTTTCTGCCTGCTGCTACAGGAGCTGCAGCCCTGTGACACAGAGCTAAACTGGCTGGGCCAGATCCATGTCTGTACTTAATCACTATTCCTGTTTGGCTGCAGACAGTTTGACAGGAATAACAATGAAGGCCAATGGATACAAACTTTGGGAGGAGTATTTCCAAAGACAGATTAAAACTCAGTAGCTTGCTCTTATGGCTCTTTATTATCTTAAACCTGCTTTTACTTTGGAGTAACATTATTTGCAGATTTGAGCTGAAATAATGTGTTTTTATCTTGAAGGTTTTTCAACCCAAATCGCATATTATGGTTTAGAGTTTATGCCTTTTTCTGCATATAATTGCGCCTGCGTCATCGTCTCTTGTAAATATATGGGTTAAATGGGACGTCTTTTGTTCACACCTCTGCTTATAGAGGTACAGTTACCACCCTACATACTGCTGAGTAATAAAAACTACCCCCTGGAGCACAAAGTACGTGTTTGTGTTCCATTTATACTTAAGATAGTTTACATTAAAATCCCTGCTGTACATTTGCAGACCATATTTTTCCACTTTTCAGTTTTATTCCCTTCTGACTTGGCGCTAGCTCTAGCCTGAGACTTGTCGAGCTCCATGTGGTTAATCACCACCCATTCCTCCTGTTTACCCACAGACAGTATCACAGGAAAAAAGTAAATATTCCTCCTTTGTATTTGTTTGTTCCAATGATTCTTTGTTTGGCATTGTGCTGCGAGGGAAACCTACTTTTTGTGGAAGGGTGTAGCCAGAATCCAGGCTCGTCTTGGTTGTGATTGTCACTTTGTTTATAGGGCAAGACAGTTTGGGAGGTAATCACCCTCTATTTGGGTGAAATGACTTCTGAGGTCTCCTGTGGCTGCTGCCCTCGTCTGCAGGGTGACTGGAGTGAAGTGTGTTGAAGGAGCACTTCATCCCAGGTGCCTTTCAGTCACTGACCCTGTGCCTTCCAGCAGCACTCTGCTCTGACTGAGCTCTGTTGCTCGCTCCCAGATTGCAGCTCTTCCCATATTAAACCGGCTGCACTGTCAGCTTTCATGCCAGCGTCTATTGAAAGCAGTGTGGTCTGCTTTGTCTGCCTCTGTGGAAGAAATGAATAACTCGGTGACGGGGTAAAGTTTAGCATGTCAGGCCTCTAATTGAACCTTTACCGGCTAATTCTTTGTCTTATGTCTACTCAGAAAGTCTAAATGATTTAACTACTATAAGTGCTATTGTGTTAGAGTTCATCCAGTCTCTCATTTAGATACTTACTGTACGTTAACTGTGGTGTGAAGCCTTAAACAAGAGCAAGAAACACATTGTTAAAGAACCTGCCGGGTCCTTCTGTCTCTGTATGTGCTCACTGGGATCAGCAAAGAAATGCCTCTCTTCCATGGTGCCCTCTGCTGTAACCATGGCTACGCCGACTGGTTTTTCAAGCTGTGCGGCACTTAAGAATGTGAGGCTAACCTACAACACTGTCATGAGGGCAGCCGGCCCACAATGCAGCAGTGCAGCCAAAGCTTTGCCGAGGCTCAGTCTGGTGCTGGGTTAACTCCTTAGGCTCTTCTGCCCTGCCAAGCAGAGCGCTGCTCATTTTATATGAGAGGTTTAGAGAGGTGCTCTTGATCCAGGGTTTTGTCTTAGCAACCGTCCTACTCAAACGCACACAAGCAAAACCAGTCAGACGTCAGATTCACTCACTCTAATGTTGGATTTACAATTAAAAAATGCTGCAAATCACCACCGTTTAGCATCTGAAATGCATGTAAACCAAATGTATTAATGTTCTCTCACTTTTTCTTTTAACTGTCACACTAAATCAGAATTATCTTTGGTATTTCTCTGCTTAAGTTATCAGGTATAAGTATCTCAAACCCCTTCAAAAAATGTTTCCGGACTTCATCCCAGGGCTTCATAAAAAAGTGCTTCCAGCATTATTTTAATGACATGCTACACACTGGTTTTGTTTTTATGACAACAATATCTACATTAACAGAGAGTTAACTACACAAGCTTAAAATGCGTGCGGTGATAAAAGCACAACACTCACCAGCAACATTCAGTGTCTGCTGGCCGATCTGCTCCCACAAAGGGCTTTTCTGTCTTTACTGTGACAGTTTTATACAACTTAATAGACAGAAGCTAACGGAGCGGCAGCGACGACTCTGAAAAGTTCAGAGATGTTCAGCTGGAAGCGCTCAGAGCGCACAGAAAAAAGATGCTGGGTTGTTTTGATAAAAGACACCGGTGCTCAGATATAAACACGCTAAGTGGACATAGGCCCTAACATATGTTTTGTTGACACACTGGCAGCTTTGGAAACTGTTTTTTATCACTAATAAATTGTTCAAATCAATTTTTATGGCAAAGCATTCATAGTTTTTAGCATCTCAAATGTGATGATTGGCTGCTTTTATTCATTTTGTGTGAATATATTGTTTTTTCTTGAGTGCTAGTTGGAAAAATCAGGCAATATGAAGACTTCACATTGAGTCTCAGGACATTTTCCACTATTTTCGGCATTTTATTGACCAAACGATTAATGGATTAATTGAGAAAATAATCAGTGTTGAAACTTATTGTTAGTTTCAGCCATACAATACCACAAAAACACATACTAGCAGTACAAATCTTCTTACTTTTTGTAATTGCAATTTAGTTTTTGTATTGACTTACTTGTAAGAGACTGCAACAGTACCTGAACCTGAAAAATACCTTTTATTACTAGCGTCTTTTAACATACTGGTTCCATGTGTCATTGTTAGCAGCTGCTAATAACCTTTACCTTTCTCATACATTAGTAATATTTGTCACAGAAGGCCAAAGACTTACTAATGAAATCCAGCTACAATTCACCAGCCACAGCGTCTTTCCTCTTCTAAGCCACTCCAAACTGTCAGCAGGATTTTATAAACCGTATCACTACAACATTAATATCTACAAACATGAATCCTTTGATAAAGCACGGCTTCGTAAACCACAAGACTCTGATAGAAATATTCAATTGGTGAGATAACTTCCACATTGTTTTCTCAATTCCTCAAGCATGTGTCAGTAATTGAGTGAAATTCCAGTCCAGGCAGTACAGTTTCACAGCAGAGTTTCGCTGCGAGGTGGATGGCTGCCTCTCTAGATTACAACACTATCGGCTCGTCAATGTTTACAGTGCTACTTTGTATTGTGCTGAATGAGATTGGCATCCGTTCAGTTCGTCTGGCACAAAAGCACGGCGAGCCACTCCCCAGATTCATCCTTCAGACTCAAACGGTGGATACAGAGATCCATGTTCAGCCCGTCAGGTTTACTGTAACACAGCAGTAGTGGTATTTGATTGTGTCTACATGACACTTCAACCATCTGTAACAAATAGGGCTGCGACTAATGATTATTTGGATTATCAGTTCATTCTGACAGATATATACCCAGTTTTTAAAATGTTAAACTGAAAAAATATCTTTAGTAATTTCTCAGATCCCACAGTGACGTATTATTTTGATCACTTTTCTAAGTAGCATTGCACTTGATGGAATTTTGTCACTTATAACTGCAGATGTGGCATTACACCGATGTGGTGGCACTGCATCATACTCAGCACAGTGCACCGGCAGTGTTTCCCACAGAATTAGAGTCTATGTGTGGCGACAGCTGACAACAGCTGAGTGGTAGTGAAAGCAACCTTTCAGACCCAACACCGTGAAGTGTTAACTTTCACCTTCACTTTGCATTCTTCTGCTTTTCTGTCTGTGACCAGAGTGCGCTCTAGTGCTGCCAGAGTTTAGAGCAATCAATAACCAAACCGTATATATATTCCAACAGCACACCAATGAATGGTCCAGCTTCAAAATAGAAAAAAGACAGTGGGAAAGACACTGCCAAAACTGCCAAAGAGAAAGAAAAGTGCCGTCCTTTTTTTTGCTAGACCCCAACAAACTGGTTACGAGCCATATAAACGTGTAAGAAAGCCGATTATGTCACTAGCTGTTACGCATTTGTAGGGCAGCCAGTTAAATGAACTGTCTCTTAAACCAGTGGTTCCCAACTGGTGGGTCATGGGTCCATTCTGAACGGGGCCGCAAGTGACTGGCAAACATGTCAAGTTTGTAAAAAAACACACTTTATTTTTAAGTACAGTCAATTTTTGGCACAGGGCTTTTATTTTGAAGGGCCGTTTCTTGCTTTGGAGTGAGTGACTAATGGGCAGCTACTTGACTGAGACAGCAAACTAGCTTGACAACATGGCCAAACACAAGTATGATGCGATATGTATTAAACTGTGTGGACCTTGAAATAATGACTGAGGAGAAATCTGGACCCCGTGGCTGGACCAGTTGGGAATCACTGTATTAAACTGTTGGGATCATTGGACACTAGCGATATCTACAGTTGTGAATCGTCAACATTGTGATGAACATTCTCATTATGCTATTTCAGCTAATGTCTTTTTATGGGTTGTGCTAGTCAACAGTTTTATCACATCGTGGCCATCGTACAGCAGTATAACGTTTGTGTTCATGTGCTCACTTCCTCAGATTGACCCCAAAGATTGGCTTCCCCTGGAGTGAAATCAGAAACATCTCCTTCAACGATAAGAAGTTCATCATCAAGCCCATCGACAAAAAATCTCCGGTGAGTAATACATCAGCACTCGATTTTACCCACGCTGACATTTCTATTCCTGACATACTTCTCTTACAGTCTTCTCCAGTTTAAGAGTTCTTGTTCCTCTTAACAAAAATTGAAGCTCTTAGAGCCTATTAAGTTGCGGTGTGCATCTCTACTGAAGCTCTCTGCTTCTGTTTGAACCTGTGGGATCAAGTTTCTCTGTAGTGGAGAGATAAACCATTAGACATATCCTCAGTCTGATCCAGCATACAGGGCTACTGTCCGGGCAGTGCCATTAGTGACGGACCCCAGACACTCACAAAAGTGTTATATGGCTTATCTGTGTAGCCCAGGCTCCTTCACCTCTCTCACTGAGTGGAGCAGTCTTTATTTCTTTATTCATTTATTTATTGCTCAGAGATACTACTCAAGTCTTTTATCAGCAAAGCACAGTAAACAGGCAGTTCAAGAGTTTATTCGGCCCCCTCTTTTTCTTACCCCTCTCATCTCTTTCTTCTTCTCCAAATTTCAGGACTTTGTGTTTTATGCACCGAGACTGCGCATAAACAAACGCATCCTGCAGCTATGCATGGGCAACCACGAGCTGTACATGCGCCGCCGCAAGCCTGACACGATCGAGGTGCAGCAGATGAAGGCCCAGGCCCGAGAGGAGAAGCAGAAGAAACAGGATGAGAGGTACGCAGACGTCTGCACACGTTTATGTGATGTGTTGATTTTCTTACAAAATCAGTCTTCCACCCAGACAAAAGTCACACTATCCCAAAATGACATCTGACGATAAAAACCCTTTCTAAAGGTAGGATTTAGGCCACTTTATTTTCTTAGGCCTAAATGAAAGTATGTTACACAGGCTGGGCAATAATCCAAGATTGTTGTTTAGAGAATTTTAGCTCATTTTCTTATATTATCATTCTACCAATTCCACTGTCAAGTGCAGAGCTAGCTGTTATTTACCAACTGTCATCAAGATTTTTGTTTTGTACAAGCAGAACTGTTGTGTGATTTTTGCATTTTGTGATATTGAATACATTTTTATTAAAAAACTAAAGTAAAAACTATATATGTATTTTAAAACTGAAAAACAGTAATATCAGAAAATATCATATCCAAACAGCCCTATTTTTGATGTATTTCTGAATATGAAATTACCGTGTACCTTTTGCAAAATGTGTATTATTTGAACTAACAACAGTAAAGGCTGCAGCTAACCATTTATCATAGATTCATTTACCTTTTTTTAAATTTAGTTTTGATTATCGGTAGTCTTTTTTATTATTTGGTCTATAAAAAGGTCATAATATAGTGAAAAGCTGCCTGTCAAATTTTCCCAGAGCCTGAGGTGACATCTTCAAATGTTTAATTTGTCCAACCAACAATGTAAAACCCAAAGAAAGTAAGAAGCAAGTGAGAAGCTGGAACCTTTAAAAGTTTGGAATTTTTGCATAAGAAATGGCGTATTGATAATTTATCGACTATAAATTGGTTGACTAGCTAATCATTGGAGGTCTACAAGAGTTAGCGCTGACAAATTTGCAATCCTCACCTTTTTTTAAAGAAATACACAGTTTCGATAATGAATGTATTTTATCAGCTTCCTAAGGTGAGTAAGAAATTTAAAGGAAAAATCTTCCTTTAAATTTCTTCTCTCACAATGATGATGACCATTTGTATATCAGTTACTCAGCCCATGTTAAGGTGAATTCAGGAAATTCAGTTTTCTTACATACCTACACGTTGAACGACGAATCCAAAAACAGAAAAACTTCATGATGAATTGAAGTAAAAGGGGTCTGTGTTTAACAACAGCAAACCTATATTGAAACATCCATTTTGAATAATAAGGTTTTAGCAAATGTTTTGGAAAGTACTGAGCATACGACTGGATAAATGAGGCTCGGATTATACTGAACGAGTGATGTGAGTTTTTAAACGGACGTTTTGGTATAGTTAGCTGTTGTTAAAAGTGGACCCCTGTGAGTTCAACTAATCAAGAATCTTCTTTGTTATTGGATTCTTCTCTCACTGTGGAGGCATGCAATAAAAGCAAAGATTTCTTTACAAATTCACCTCAACACGAGGTGAGTAATTGGTGAAGGAATAGTCATCTAGTGGGTGAAATATTCCTCAAATATAGGCTGCACCACCTCTTACTCATACAGCACACTAAAGGCCTTTGCACACCGAGTCAGTTTTTTTTGTCCGAAAGTGTCTCATGTCTAAAAAAAAATATGACCTCACGTTGTGTCAATCATGTTCGCACACTGAGTCCGAAACTTTCGTCTGTCATTAAAATTTTCGGAACAGGTTCGATTGTCTGCCTTTATCGCATCCGTTTGACCAAGAATCCGTGACAGAATGTAGCGGTGGGACACAGCTGCGACAAGACAGGAGAACAGTGGACACACAATCTTTTTATAACTCAGATAGCTCCCTTTCAGCAGGTCAGTAATATTCAGGTGGATGATGATGAAGCGGAGGAGGATGTGGACCGCACACAGAATGTGGAGTACAGCTCCACCCTTTCATGCAGCTGTGGTGCCAAATACAAGACAGGGAGGGAGTGATGACAGCTAGACTTGTAACTCCAGTGGAGAGAGGCAAATGAGGAAATGTGTCTTTTCATTTTGTCACGTAGTGGGAATTTTCACACTGAATACAACAGTAACACTCATCGGAATCAGTGTGCAAGGTCTCTGAGCGTAACGATTTTTTTCGGGTAATGGGCATCTGTAAAAACTGACTCAGTGTGTGAAGGCCTTAACACTATAAGATTACTATGATTTTGTGGATTTGTGATACTATTAACAGCGTGAAGTCGATTAAGACCAGCAGAGCCTTTTTTTCGTAGTTTGACCTCGTTCTCTGCTGTCTGAACCAGCTTCACCAAAAGGCAGATACCATTCATGCAGTTCAGCATGTAAAGTGAAACCTCACTTCATTGGGCAGTGACACAGCATTCCTCATCAAGTGTGGCAAATGTGCTTCCTGGGTTGGCTGAACTGAAAGTGAATGGACGCTGACCCCGGTCTCAGCTACAGCTGTCGGCCCACTGTCTGCCCCGTACAGCTGTTCAAACACTGTGATGTAACGCTGAGCAGTCAACACAGTAAATACCAGTGGGTGAACCATTAGATCACCAGCAGACAGAGTTAAGGTTCACAGACACAGTAGCTCACAGCGGTGTGTGACGGACAGAGGCTCTGGGCTGGTGTCCAATACAGTTACTAGATAGTTTGATGAGCTCCTTAAGATGGCTCATATAAACATAATTAAGTCCTGAGGGAGATATCAGGTTGTAATTAATAATAAAGCTGGAGTACAAATAGAGCAGGAACCTCCGAGAGAAAGATTCTGCCCCCTGACAAAAGTTTTCCTTTCATGGTTCACATTGAAATTTTAACATTTTACACAGATTTTGGATGATATCCGTATAACTACAAATACTGCTTCTGTAGACAGACACTGAATGCAGGTCGAAGTTGGTGTGCAATACTATCTCCATAGTGATGATAGCAACACTACCAATCATATTGCACAACAAAATATGATGTTGTCTGCAACCTAACAAAATTCTCCAGGTGCATGACATGAAAGGAAAGTGTCGAGCGACATTTTTTTCTGTCGAGTGACACTCATCAGAAGTGTCAAGCACCCGACCCTAAACCAAAGCTTAGACAAATTTTACACCAGAATGTAGGCGAGACTGAAATGACTAGTTCATAAATTTAATAGTCCGACAAAGGAAAATTAATCTGCAACAATTTCAGTAACTAATTAATTGTTTAAAGTAGTTTTATTTACACAAAATGCCAAACATTTACTGGTTGTAGCTCCTAAAATGTGAATATATCATGTTTTGTTTTTATATTTTCTTACAAAATAAGCTATTTGAATATTTGAACTGGTGTTCTGGGAAGTTGTGATATGTATTTTTGACTATATAATAACCCTTTATAGATTATTATTATTTATTATTATTATTCGTAATAACAAAAAAGGTGAGCTGCAGCCCTGAAAGGTAGAAATCTTGTAAAAGTCCTTGTTACTGATGACGCTCTAGTAACTGTTTTCACGCCTTTCCTTTCACAGCATCTTGCCATTTCAAGACATCACCTGCAAATATTCTTTATAAATTAGTTTTAATAGAGTTTAATATACAGTGTGTGACCATGACAGCTGCACGAGATGTTTACATTTTTTGAACACTGATAAAAGAGCAGCTCGTGCAATCATGTGCCGAATCTGGGCTTGTGTGTGTGCACAAATGTTTGTGCGTGTGTGATCTCACCCACTGTCGTTTGTCAGCTGTTATTTACGCATCAACCATGTCGGCTCACGACGGCTGTGTGTTATCTGCAGGGACAAGCTGGAGAGGGAGAAGAAGAAGAGGGAGGACATCGAGAGAGAGAAGGAGCAGATGGAGCGGGAGAAGCAGGATCTGATGATGAGGCTCTACCAGTTCGAGCAGCAGACCAAGAAGGCAGAGAAAGGTGAAAAAAAAATGTGTGTGTGAGTGCGTGTGTGGAGGTAGTTAGATTGTGTGCACATGCGGGTAGGTGAGCATGAGGCCAACAGGTTATGAAAGCAGGATACTTGTTTGTAAACATGGATGACGAGCGCTAAACCGAAACAATGACGCATCTGTTTTTTACTTTAGCAGTGATGTCATCTGTACAGAATGAGCCATTATGGTTTTCTTAATCTTGTGTTTGGATCGTGTTTTGTTCAGTGTCCAAACCAGGAAAACAAAAGGTTCTTGTGAGGTTTGACTCTTTTACTTCTAGTTTTACCTGTTTCTGCTCGTCTACAGGCAGTAAAGCAGCAGCGTGTCTTTAAAAGCTCGACCTGAGGGGGCACCTGTTGTTAATAAAATTACACACAGTGAGCTAAGATCATTAAGTGAGTGCGGGGCTTCCTCTTTAGTAATGATTAACGAGTTCCCTGCTCGTAAATTAGCTCCAAATGATTTGCAGTATTTGTTTTTAAACGCTTTAAATTCCAGCTGATTGCGTCCTGCTATCAGGGGGTCAAAGGGTACAGATGACCCCAGCCTGAGACCCAGCGGTGGGCCATGCAAAAGTCTATGGTTGGAAATGCATCTGTTTCTGCTCATTTTGCCCACATTAAAGAAGTAAATTTATCTGTTAGTGCCGTCGTTTTGTTTGTTTCGTACCCTCGCCACAACCGTGCACCTCTATGTCCAACACTTTACTTACTTACAGGAAAAGCAAAGTTTTCCCCTCAAATTCAGCGTAACACTGGGCGAGTAATTATTAACCACATGATCATTTAGTGTGTGATGTATTCTTTTAAAATGGAGATTACAGAGCTTCATGGTTCTGGTTTAAAAGGTCAGGAATTGTAGTCATAGTATCTCGATTATATTTACGTGCCAGTAGCTGTGAGCATTAAAAATAGAATAAAAAAGTAGTTTTTCTGTTTGTTTCATTTCTCTCATGTTATTTTTTGTAGACCTACAAGACCAGGTCCAGAGAGCCATAACGCTGGAGCAGGAGCGGAGGAGAGCCGAAGAGGAGGCAGCTCGTCTGGAGGCCGAGCGTCAGGCTGCCCTGCTGGCTAAAGAGGAGCTGGCCCGCCAAGCTGAGGACCAGATGAAGAGTCAGGAGCAGCTGGTCAGTATTTTAATGACACTGCTTAATTGTTTAGGGACCAGGTTTCTAACACTGTTTGACTTTAAAGTGAATCACCATGACGCCATGTCACTTCTGGGTATACAACAGGCTGTTTTTTTTAATGCAGCGTTTGCTCAGGGTCGTTCATTTAATGTGCGTGATGCAGGGTTTTTCTAGCAAACACTGATTCGGTTTATACTTCAGCTTGTAGCACAAATGATATCGAAAAAGGCTTTCTCCTGAAGCAAAGAAAAGCCTCGCATGTCCATCAACAAAATGTGAAAACTTGGCACCTTGTTTGCAAGATAAGATCAATTAAAACCTTTTCTCACTGCACTCAGCCGGTACTTTGTCCAGGTCTGTGCCAGGCACATTGCAGGGCGGTGTATTCAGCAGTGCCTGGCTACTGCAGCTCCAGACAAAACCACTTTGTAGCGTCCAGTTGCACCACACCCCGTTACTTCAGACTAACCGCCCCCTCACCCCGAGCCGCTCGTCTGTGGACCACCCACAGGACTGTGTGCTGCTCCCTCTTTCCCTTTAACAGCCTGGACAGTAAAGCTGCGGTCCCTTCTCCACATTCACAGTTTTATCGTGCAGACACCTGCTGCGACACCCTTTATACTTAAACCCTATTAAGACGCTTGTGCAATGGATTAAGTCTCCGTGCAGCTTCCACTGACGGTGACTGAAGACGACATGTGGAAGTCGTGTTATCAGCATGTTTGAGAGCACGAAACTTATTAATAATAGTTGACTGTATCCCTGTGTTTTCACCGAGGGACCAGTTTTCCAGCTGAACACCTCTCACATAATTTCACAGCCAAGTGGTCCACTGCAGGCCGGAGTCTGTTTAGTGTCTTTACAGCTAAAGCAGGTGTACCGTTTAATACCAAGCCTTTGGTTAGTTCAGTCTGGTGAAAGACAAGCTGTTCACATTGTTGTGGTGGTGAGAAGGAATGTACCACACCAGCCCCAGAGTTTGGCTACATTTCATCTGGAGGCTCCTCTCAAAACATCAGCTTCTCCTGTTATTTCCTTCTATAGATGATTTCATTTTCTGACCGTACTGAGAGCTGCTAATAAAGCTAAGATGATTGAACCATTAAATATACAGTTATTTAAACCTTTAAGAGAAAGTGCCACGCCTTAAAAAAGGTTTTCAATCAGGCCTCTGCAAACTGTTGTTCACAGTGATTTTTAGCTCAGCCAAGAAATGTTGTTTGACCCTTTTATATGTAGATGTTAAAATCTAATCACTGTAAGGGCTCAAACACACCAAACCAACATCAAAGAACTAGTGGCGACGAAGGCTGACTGCTGCGTCACCTCCTACAGCCAATTGGAATGTACGTTCTGAAGAAAATACGGCAAGCGACTATAGTCTGTATTTGTCATTCAAAAAGAGAAACTGGAAGACTGACAAGGCAAATTGAAGCCGGTTAGCACATTAGCAACACACATGATATTGAAAGAACAAAGGAAATTTACCATGCGCTAGAAAACAAAACACAAACAATTATGAACTGTTTCTGCTAATGAGCTGAATTGCTAAACAATTAATCTTACCCAACATTAAAATTTGGTGTCGATCTCACATCCTCTTGACTTCAGCTGTTTGTTTGCTTTACTCCTTTCCATTTCTTCTCATGCATTTGCTGTTTATGAGAGTGATTTCATTCACCAATGGGCTCCGCCTTCTCGGACACTGACTCAACATGCTGAATCTGGCACAAAAAAGTCGACAAGGGCTGACAAGTGCCAACAGTGTTGGACACGCCGCAAAAACCAGGGCGGCAGACACTCACCGACAGCCCCACATTGACCAACAGATGACCCTCAGCTTTGTGTGTCAGAGTCAGAAATGTCTTTTAAAATGACGGAAATGTTATTTAATGTTTCCTCCAATCAAGACTTTTAACAGTGATTCATGAGTACAGCCACATTACAGCGGCATGTTTTACTTGATGCCAGAAAGTGGTCACAATTAGATGATTTGTACATTTTCAGTTTGCACAGAAAAAAGTGGAAACGCCAGTTTGCTGACAAAAAGTCCAAATATTATGTAAAAAAGTTTTTCATTTTTACGCTTGGCTGTTGTAAAGAAGTAGGTGCTTTGATTAAGGCCAAAGGTTATAAAGTGTAATAGAATCAGACTTGATCACTAGAAAAATTACATGAAATAATAAACACAAAATTATTTATGTAATAAATAGGGACGCACAATATTGGATTTTTTTTTTGCCAATATCTGATGTCCTGCTACATAACTCATTTAACTGGTAACCGATAACGATATCGATATATACACTTTTTCCCCACCTAATGTGAGTGATTGTCAAGCAATCAAGTCTCAACATCATGTTGTACATGTATACTCTTATCATGACGGCTCACCAGCAGATGGAGACATGAAATAAAATGCTTTTTGATGTATGTAATATTCGTTCATTATGCAATGTAAGAAAAAGCATGTTGGTCAATACCAATTGTTCATTTTAAAGTGACTGATACGGATGATGTGCCAATATTATCCTGCATCCCTAGTTGTGTATTTTATTCCATTCTTTAACACCAGTACATCATCACCACAACATATTATCATGAATGTTTTGTTTTACCATCCTGCCATTCCGTCCGACTGTTCGTTTTTCCTGTTCCACCCAAGGGTGTTGTCCGTCTGTCTGACTCTATGTGAACGCTGCATTAATCTGTAAGAACCCTGTTGGTACTGACCTGCTTATTCTATCTGTGATTTAAGACAACAATATGAAAGGTACAAAAATGACATTGTATGTGCTTTTGTTTCATCTGGCTGTTTGTTTTACGTCTTTTTCCACCTGCATGTGTTAAATCTTAAACAAGTGCTTCTCCTGTTGTTTTGTATCAGGCTGCAGAGCTGGCAGAGCACACAGCCAAGATCGCCCTGCTGGAGGAGGCCAAGAAACGCAAGGAGGAGGAGGCCGACACATGGCAGCTCAGGGTGAGAGACTTTAGGAAGTATGTCACTGCTGGAGAGATGCTCTATTCATAAAAAGAGGCAGTAGAAAGACACAAATACTTTTGAAACTGGTGCTACATGACCAGAGAGAAGAGAGAAAAGGGCTTTGGCATTTGTATTTGCTCAAGAGGGATAAAACCTACAACCTCCGGAATGCTGAACATTTTTACAGTACAGATAACAGTATGGTGCCCACTTCCTGTTCACAAACTCTCGTTGTTACAGCTAAACACGGCATTAAAATATGTTTTAAGAACATTTGAGGCAAGATATAGACAATAGAGAAACAGAAGTTTTTAGGTTCAACCTGATTAGCACTGCCTAGTTTGAACATTTGATCGAAGTTTGGCCTGAGCCAGAAGTACATTAAACGGGACAGGGAGGGATATAATATTTGTGTTTGTGTATACACTTTAAATATTTTGGTAAATTTAAAACAGATCAGATTTTCTACCACAGTTATGACACGAAGAAGAGTAAACTGACTGTCTGTCTGTGTTACTGACTCTTCCCTCCAGGCCAGGGAGGCCCAGGACGATCTGGTTAAGACCAAGGAGGAGCTGCAGATGGCGATGACGGTGCCCCCCCCCCCCCCCCCTCCCCCTCCCCCCATGTTCGACCACTTGGACGACAACAGCGACAGCGAGGAGAACGCCAGCACGCACAGCGCCGACCTGCAGAATGAGGGCATCAGCGACCACCGCAACGAGGAGGATCGCTTGACCGAGGCCGAGAAGAACGAACGTGTCCAGAAGCAGCTGAAGGTGAGGACAGTGCGATCTTAGATTAACAACTCACACAGTCAATCATTACTTAATTAATCGTTACTGTGTGTGTTTGTGTATCTTCTCTGGTGTCACAAACAAATAACTGATGATGGGGATCATTAGTCATGACTGGAGTCGGACCTATTATATATTAACGCTGACAAACAGAGACAGTTAAAGAAACAGGGATACTGAAAATACTGTGCATGAACCCACACTGACTGCTGGATCCGTCCTCTCTCCCTGCCTGCTTCAGCCTTCCCTTTATCCAGAGCAAGTACTCAACCTCGCATCGATATTATAACCTTCTGTATCAAAGCAAACAGACACAACCGGAGCATCTCAGCTGAAAAAAGGAGTGCCTGCCATTTTCAGCTAGGCAAAAAACAACAACAAAAAACCCCGCTTTGATGGACACAACGCCTTACGGTCACAAAATCCTGCAGTCAGACTGCTTCGCTTTCACTCCACAAATGAACTGAACCAGGTCCTTTAGACCCTCCTGTCCAGACGGTTAACAGCTTTCACACCAGAGTTTGTTTAAACCGAACCGAACAGGTTAGGTGAGAATGCACCCTTAATTTCTCCCTGGTGTTACCACTGCACACCCAGTTTGAAATTACTCATCATTAGGTCATCTCACCATTATCCACACTGGGAACACGTTCTGTTGTCGTGCAAAACTTACATCTTGCAGGGTGGCACAGTGCTGCAGAGTTTGCATGTTCTCCCTGTGTCAGTGTGGGTTTTCTCTGGGTACTCCAGCTTCCTCCCACAGTCCAAAGACATGCAGGTTAATTGGTGACTCTAAATTGTCTGTAGGTGTGAATGTGAGTGTGAATGGTTGTCTGTCTCTATGTGTCAGCCCTGTGATAGTCTGGTGACCTGTCCACGGTGTACCCTGCCTCTCGCCCAATATCAGCTGGGATGGGCTCCAGCCCCACGACCCCTAACAGGAGAAGCGGTTACGGAAAATGAATTGATGAATTAATAAAAATAAGGTGGTGCTGCTATGGCATCATTTTATTCTATAGTTGTATGAGTTACTGGATTTGTTTCAAGGTTCCATCTCATGACTCCTCTCCGTCTCTTCCCCCCACAGGCCCTGACCTCAGAGCTGGCTCAGGCACGTGATGAATCCAGGAACACCCAGAACGACATTCTTCACAGCGAGAACGTCAAGGCCGGCCGAGACAAATACAAGACCCTGCGACAGATCAGGCAGGGCAACACCAAGCAGAGGATCGACGAGTTCGAGGCCTTATAAAGAAGCCTTCAACCACTCACCCTTTCTGAATGGTCACTACATCTCGGCTGACACACATGGACACACACAAACATGCACAAAGTCATGTATGACACACACCAGTTGCAGACGAAACTGGAGCAGTATAAGCGTCACGTACAGAGAGACACGCTCCTGTCGAGAGCGTGCAGGGCTTTGCAAATCCTTGGAAGAAAACTTAGTGCCAAAACCTTTTCTCTTCTTAGTGTTTCAGATCTTATTTGTGTATTTGATTGTGTACTTTGATTGAACTCAGACCAAATCATTACTGTTTATATCCAGAGGTGTGATGAAGTAGTGGGACTAGCCAATTTTATCATAATTTCACGATGTGCACATGTAATATGTAATCAAAGCCTCGCTTCTTTTTGATGTCTGTCGTTTGTCACGTAGGAAGAAAAGGACAGCTTGTCGTTCATAGCGGCCACTCAGAAAGGGGGGAAACAGTATAAGCAGGAAAATGTACGTTTTGTTTTTGTTTTCCATTATATTTGAACACTTCTATGTATGTTTAATATCTCTCATACAGTTGTTTAAGATCACGCCTAGTGTGATATTGATACTGTATATGGGACATTCAAAAGGGTATTTCATCTTGGTTTGTATATTTTTGCTATCTACTAATGATAATGAGAACATTAATGTGTTTCAAAGGTTTTATATATTCACCAAAATATTAGCAGTCTCATGTTCCATACGTTTTACCTTTAGATCACTAAATTAAAGAGATTTAACTGTAAATTATTATTATTTTTTACTGTAGGAAATATCCAGCTGCATGCCATGAAATCAGTTAATGAGATTGCTATCTATCTAGGTACTTTTTTTGCCGTGCAGTTCACAGCATGCCGAGGAGAGTCTGTATCCTCAGAGCTCTGTGTCGACTGGGACTCTTTAGGTTTTTTAATATATTTTATGTCTCTGTTCTGTGTCATGTCGCTGTTGAGTGAGAGATGAGCGTGTGTTGAGTGCTTTTACCCTCCTAAGTGGCCTTTCTCTCTGACTGTCCCTCTGCAGGGATCAGTCTCAGACAGTTGGTCTTCACTTCGTAGCCAAGGTGCTTAGCCACAAAAAAAAAAAGCTTTTAGTTGTTTTAGTTTTAAACCTAATGAGAGTTGAGGTGCACGTTTTCATTTTACAGCTTGGTCGCAATGGACAGACCCAGACAGCACAACGCCTCACTCTCCTCTCTCTGGACACGGACTAGAGTAGCATCTACTGACACTGTAATGGAAACACTCAGCTCTGCTGGCCTTTGTATATGAACAGGATTTTATAATGAGGTGTTCAACATATTGGCAATAAAGAAAAATCTATGATTACACATTAGCGTGTTTTTACTTTGTTCACTGTATGAATGAAAGTCTATGCACATGATTTCACACTATATAATGATTTTTATTTGAATCTTTTTTATGATGCTGTGTTAAAAATGTATGGAATACTATACTGACATTGCCAAGCACTTACATTTTCTGGTGACGTACACTACTATGACTTTTTGTTACTTTTAAATTAAATAATTACCGTGTTACTACTGTTTGTTTGTTTTTTTTAAATGACATGACTTTTTTCATGAAATGTTATTAAATCTTAATGTCATACTATACTATGACATTTTCTATGACATACTATGACATACTTTACAAAGATTTTCTCATTTTTATGAAATTCTGTTACATTTTATGACGTGGCACACTGTACTGTGGCTTTCTTAAATTATGGTATACTATAATATATTTCTCTTAGGATGTTTGTACAGCATAATATGATTTTTTTAAAATTCAAGGTTTAAAGCATACTATACCATGACTTTTTTGAATTAAATTGTAACGGCATACTATACTATATATTTTTATGGTGAAAAATCTTTGGCATACTATACTTTGACATTTTTTATGAATATACTGTAACATTTGTGATGAAAAAATGACGACACACTATACTATGAGTTTTTTTATGAAAAAATGATGACATGCTATACTATGACGGTTTTGATGAAAAAATGACGACATACTATACTTTGATATTTTTGATGTAAAATGACAACAAACTAAACTGACGTTTTCTTTATCATAAAAATGGCGACATACTATACTATGATGTTTTTGATGAAAAAACTATGTCATAATATACTATGACTGATTTTAATGAAAAATTGAACACATACTAAACTATGACATATTTTATTAAAAAATTGACAACATACTGTACTATAACATTTTTGATGAAAAATTGATGACATACTATACTGTGACTTTTTTGATGAAAAAAAGACAACATACTGTATTATGACATTTTTGATGAAAAAATTCATGACATACTCTAATATGATGTTTTTGATGAAAAATTGACGACATACTATACTATGACTTTTTTGATGAAAAACTGACAACATACTATACTTTGATATTTTGATGTAAAAATGACAACAAACTAAACTATGATGTTTTCTTTATCAAAAAATTATGACATACTATACTATGACTTTATTATGAAAAAATGATGATATACTATTCTATAACAGGATTGCTGGAAAATTGACAACACACTATACTATGCCGTATTTTATTAAAAAATTGACAACTTACTATACTATGACGTTTTTGATGAAAAAATGAAGACATACTATACTATGACGTTTTTGATGAAAAATTGATGACATTCTATACTATGACGTTTTTGATGAAAAAATGACGACATACTATACTATGATGTTTTTGATGAAAAAATGACGACATACTATACTATGACGTTTTTGATGAAAAATTGACGACATACTATACTATGACGTTTTGATGAAAAAAAGGTGGCATTCTATACTTTGATATTTTGATGTAAAAATGACAACAAACTAAACTATGACGTTTTCTTTATCAAAAAATTATGACATACTATGCTATGACTTTTTATTATGAAAAAATGATGATATACTATTCTATAACATGATTGATGGAAAATTGACTATATACTATGACTTTTTTAACGAAAAAATAATGACATACTATACTATGACTTTTTTGATGAAAAATTGAAGACATACTATACTATGACGTTTTTGATGAACAAAACATGACATATTATACTATGACTTTTTTCATGAAAAAATGATCACATAGTATACTATGACATTTTTGATGAACAAAACATGACATACTATACTATGACTTTTTTGATGAAAAAAAGACAACATACTGT